>NC_057812.1:195480108-195815561 GCF_018294505.1 Triticum aestivum | reverse complement strand
TACTGCTTGCATTAGAGTAGTGTAGCATGTCACTGCTTTCCGTTAATCCTATTCTGATGCATAGTCTGTCACTATTGCTACAACTGTTGACACCTTACCCGCAATCCTAAATGCTTAGTATAGGGTGCTAGATTATCATTAGTGGCCCTACATTCTTGTCAGTCTGCCATGCTATACTATCGGGCCGTGATCACTCGGGAGGTAATCACGGGTATATATTATATACTTTATACATATAAATGTTGTGACTAAAGACGGGTTGGCTCATTGAGTACCCGCAAGTGATTCTGATGTTGGGGGTTGAAGGGGTAGGTGGTTCCACCCATGTTGTGGTGGGCCTGGGTTCCCGACGGCCCCGACTGTTACTTTGTGGCGGAGCATAGGGCAGGTTGAGACCACCTAGGAGAGAGGTGGGCTTGGCCCTGGTCGGTGTTCGCGATTACTTCAAAATAACACGCTTAACGAGATCCGGGTATTTGATCTGAGTCTGGCTACTGGCCTATACGTACTAACCAACTACGCGGGAACAATTATGGGCACTCGACGTCGTGGTATCAGCCGAAGCCTTCGTGACGTCAGCGACTGAGCGGTGCACTCCGGGTTGGACTGGAATGCCTGCTCTTGTATAAGGGAGGCTGGGTCTGCTCACCGGCCGCGTACGCAATGTGCAGGTGTGCAATGGGCGATCGGCCCAGACCCCTGCGCCATAGGATTTAGACCGGCATGCTGACCTCTTTGTTGTGCCTAGGTAGGGCTGCGATGTGTTGATCTTACGAGACTGGGCATTACCCAGGAAAGTGTGTCCGGACAAAGGGGATCGAGCGTGTTGGGAAATGTGGTGCACCCCTGCAGAGAAGTTAATCTATTCGAATAGCCGTGATGTTCGGTAACAGGACGACTTGCAGTTGTACCTTGACCTTATGACAACTAGAACCGGATACTTAATAAAACACACCCTTCCAAGTGCTAGATACAACCGGTGATCGCTCTCTCACAGGGCGACGAGGGGAGGATCATTGGTTAGGATTATGCTATGCAATGTTACTTGGTGAACTTACCATCTAGTCTCTTCTTCTTCTGCAAGATGGAGGTTACCAGAAGCGTAGTCTTCGATAGGACTAGCTATCCTTCTCTTATTCTGGCATTCTGCAGTTTAGACCACATATGTTACCCCTTTTCCATTTGATACCAATGCATACATATGTAGTGTAGTTCCTTGCTTGCGAGTACTTTGGATGAGTACTCACGGTTGCCTTGCTCCCCCTTTTCCCCATTCCTATACCCGATTGCTACGACCAGACGTTGGATTCCAAGAGCCAGATGCCACTGTCGATGACGACTGCTACTACTCGGGAGGTGCCTAGTACTACGTGCAGGCCGCTGACGACAACCAGGAGTAGTTTAGGAGGATCCCAGGCAGGAGGCATGCGCCTCTTTTGATTTGTATCCCACTTTGTGCTAGCCTTCTTAAGGAAAACTTGTTTACTTATGTCTGTACTCTGATATTGTTGCTTCTGCTAACTCGTCTATGTTCGAGCTCTTGTATTCGAGCCCTCAAGGCCCCTGGCTTGTAATATGATGCTTGTATGACTTATTTTATTTGTAGAGTTATGTTGTGATATCTTCCCGTAAGTCCCTAATCTTGATCGTACACGTTTGCGTGTATGATTAGTGTAAGATTGAATCGGGGGCATCACAAGTTGGTATCAGAGCCGACTGCGTGTAGGAATCCCCCTTCCACACTCCTTGGCTCAAGTCGAGTCTAGACATTACAAAACTTTTTACTAACATGGTTGTCCGTCTTCCAGGCCCACGTCGCCATTTGGGTGGTATTAGGATCTTTTACTCCTCGAACTTTACTCTAGGACTCTGAACTCTCTTCTACTCAGGTTAAATGATTTTACTAACTCTAACATTAGGATCCCGTGACCACGTTCACCCCAAAGTTGGATAAGCCCTAGCTATTCCTTAGAGTAGTATATTGAACATTATCCACACTGTCATTTGACTCCTTTGAAACATCTTTGTTTTCAGATGGAACCCACGAGACAGGCGTGCGTCACACGACGGCCATTGGTGCCTCAGGATCACCTGTTGTGTTGGTTGAGATGATGACCTATCTGGGTTATCGCTGGCACCCTGAGTACACCGTCTACAAGGAGTATCAGGACTTTAACCAGGAGCAGTACCATGCCATCGTCCACCTCTACTCTCGGGAGTATGACTCCACTACTGTGCTGCACACAGCTCATGGTGTTGGAGTGACTATCGACATGGCGGTCCATGATGCTGCTTATGCTGCTCTGACACGTCTTCGTGGAGAGTATCGGGAGTTGGACACCTCCCCTTTCAGGCACATTGCTATCGCATCCGATGTTGGTGTGGAGGGATACTACACTGCTGTCTACTCCACTGTCACCCGAGAGCCCTTCTACCATCAGAACCTGGTTCTGCATGATGATGGGCTGGATAGAGCTAACCGAGCTCTTCGCCATGAGTTGTACACCACCCGTCAGCACTTGTACCGTGCTCTGACGCTGTTGCACCCCTCTGTCCGATCTGGTGATCTGTCGTGTTCTGTGATCTACCCTGCCAGGACCGTGATGCCCCAGGGAGTCGGCTGGCCAGATGTGGGAGGCTACTCTCCTGCACTTGGTCCTCTTCTACCACCTGCACATCGGGTTCAGCACCAGAGTATCCGCGGACCCCAGGCTACTCACATGGAGGACTTCCCATCGCATCACTACCAGCTGTCAGGCTACACCTACCTCCATAGTTCCTCCTGGGACTGATGTAGGCTTGCTTGTTAGTGTTAGATGCATTCACCGCGAGCCTGCGTGCCGCCTATGATGTTCTTAGTCTATGTACTGAAATCTGTGTACCGAACTCTATGCATGATCTCTTTTGTAAGATATGCCAACTACTATGTAGTATCTATCGTGTTCCTTTCATTATGCATGTTTCATCATGAATGATTCTTGTCCTTGCAATTTCTCAATGCTGAACTACCCCTGTTATATATTAGCAGGATGGTTGTGGTGGCCATCCCCCACCACCGCCTGAGTACATGGCTGGGATGATGCAACAGTTTGAGTTGAATCACCAGTTCATGGAGAATATTATGGCTCAGTTTCCTCACCCCAATATGAACCAGCAGCCAGCCCAAGTGACTCTGCAAGATTTCATGCACCTCAACCCAACTGTGTACCGCAGCTCAACTCAGCCTCTAGATGCTGATGACTGGCTCCATGACATCACCTATGAGATGGAGTCTGCTGATGTAGCCCCTGCCAGCTATGTCACCTTTGCTTCCTTCTTCCTGAAAGGACCCGCTGCTCAATGGTGGGACAACCATAGGTGTACTCTGCCGGTTGGAACAACCATCACCTGGCCAGACTTCCAAGCTGCTTTATGTGTCCGCTTCATTCCTCAGGGAGTCATGGACCGGAAGAAGCGCGAGTTTCGCAACCTCACCCAAGGCAACAAAACTGTGGAAGCATATCAGCAGTAGTTTCTGGACTTGTCCCGCTATGCTGAAGAAGACATTGCAACTGATGCACGCAGACAGGAGAAGTTCCGTGATGGCCTCCAAGCTGACATCAAGCTCGCACTTTTAGTGCATGACTTTGCTGATTTCGCCACCTTGGTGAACAAGGCCATCAATGTCGAAACTGGTCTGCAGGAACACCAGAGCTCTCACAGGCGCAACCGTGACACGGGCTCATCTTCGGGCCCGTCCTAGCAGAAGCGTAGGATATGGATTCCCAATAGCAGCCAACTGCACCTGCTCCAAGGCAGTCCTATGCTGCACCGCGTCTGCCTCCCCCACAAACTAGGCAGCCAAGACTTCCATCTCCACCACCCCGAGCTCCTGTTCCCACTCCCAATAATGGGATGTGCTTCAAGTGTGGTCAACCAGAACACCGTGCTAGGGAATGCAACCAGAACCAGAATCAACTAGCCCTTCCTGCAGTTGGCCGTGGAAGCAATCAGCCTCGCAACAACAATGCCAGGTCTTATGGTCGTGTTCATGCCAACCACGTTGATCTTAATGAAGCTCAAGACCAGCCTACTACTGTGATGGGTACACTCCTCGTAAATTCAGTACATGCATCTGTTTTATTCGATTCAGGAGCATCACATTCATTCATGTCACAAGATTTTACATACAAGCACGACGTTAAATGTGAGGAGATGAACACTTCGGTAGTGGTAAAAAACCCCATGGGACAATGTCAAACCTCACTGGTTGGCATCAACGTCCCCGTGGAAATCGAAGGGCTAGAATTCTATGCCTCTCCCACTATCCTGAAGTCATCTAACATCAACCTCATTCTGGGGATGGATTGGTTGAAAGCGCATATTGCTTCTATAGTTTGCGCCACTAAGACCGTCCATCTGCTACACCCTTCCGATGAAATAGTTACTTACCAGGCTCATCTGGTTCAAAATGCCGAGGCACGACTTTATGCCTTGAATGCATTGAACGCTGCACCACTCGAGGGAATTGAAAACATTCCCGTCATTCGTGAATTCCAAGACGTCTTTCCGGAAGAGCTTCCAGGGATTCCCCCTACTAGAGCTGTCGAATTCATCATCTACTTGAAACCAGGCACCACCCCTATAGCCAAATGACCCTACAAGATGCCGCCGCATGAACTCATTGAGCTTAAGGAGGAAATCGACAAATCTCTTAGCAAAGGTTTCATTCGCCCTAGTTGCTCTCCTTGGGGAGCACCTTCTCTCTTTGTTTAGAAGAAGGATGGGACGAACCGATTAGTCCAAGACTATCGTCCTATTAACCAAGCCACTATTCAGAACAATTATCCCCTCCCTCGGATTAATGATCTTTATGATCAACTGGCTGGTTCATCAGTGTTCTCCAAACTAGACTTGAGGTTGGGTTACCACCAGATCCGTGTTCGTGAAGAGGATATCCCAAAGACCGCCTTCGTTACTCGGTATGGATCATATGAGTACACCGTCATGTCATTCGGCTTAACGAATGCTCCCGCCACCTTCTCTCGTCTGATGAACTATGTATTCATGGATTACGTCGACAAGTTCGTCGTGGTTTATCTTGATTATATCCTTGTATTTTCCAAGAACAAAGAAGAACATGCTGAACATCTTCGTCTTGTGTTGGAAAAGCTTCGAGAGCATCAACTCTATGCTAAGTATTCCAAGTGTGAATTCTGGCTCCCCGAAGTAACCTATCTTGGGCATGTCATCTCCAAGGATGGTATTGCCGTCAACCCTGAACGAGTCCAGGCTATTCTTGATTGGACTCCTCCGAAGAATGTCAAGCAAGTTTGAAGTTTTCTCGGTCTCGCCAGCTATTGCCGTCGATTCGTCGAGAACTTCTCCAAGTTCTCTAGGCCTCTGACTAATCTGTTGCATAAGGGTGTCAAGTTCCAATGGGCAGACAAGTGTCAGGAAAGTTTCCAAGCACTCAAAGACAAGTTGACTTCTGCCCCAGTGCTTGATCCACCTGATACTAAGAAGGACTTCATCATTTACCGCGACGCTTCCCGTCAAGGATTAGGATGTGTCCTAATGCAAGAGCGCATAGTGATTGCTTATGACTCTTGTCAACTGCGCCCTCATGAAGAAAACTACCCAGTTCATGACCTCGAGCTTGCTGTTGTCATTCATGCACTAAAGCAGTGGCGACATTACCTTCTCGGTAACCGTTGCGAGATCTTCACTGACCACCAAAGTCTGAAGTATCTATTTACTTAGCCAGACCTGAACCTCCGTCAGCAGAGATGGATGGAGACTGTTGCAGACTCTGACGTGGGTATATCCTATACCCCAGGCAAGGCTAATGTCATGGCTGATGCCTTGAGCCACAAGTCTTACTGCAACCACCTCCAGGTTCAAAAAGTTCATCCCTCGCTTGTTGAAGAATTCAGAAAGCTGAATCTTCATATTGTCGCCCCTCGAGCACTCGCTCCCCCTCCCCCAGAGTTCCAAAAGATGAATCTTCATGTTGTTGCTAAGGGTGCTCTAAATACCCTGGCTGTCGTACCAGATCTCGTAGATGGTATAAAGACTATTCAAGGTTATGACTCTGAAGTCCAGAAGATTAAACGCCATCTCACAGAAGGAAAGCCCTCATTCTTCACTATCGTCGATGATGTCGCCATGTACTTCAAAGGCCGCCTAGTGGTACCATGTTCGAGGAAAAACCTGGATCAGACTAAAAAGGTTATGAAAGAAGCTCATGATACGCCCCTGTCCATCCATCCTGGTAGTACAAAGATGTACCAGGATATTCGTCAAATATTCTGGTGGTCTAATATGAAGCAAGACATTACTCGTTATGTTACTGAGTGTGACGTTTGTCGTCATATCAAAGCAGAGCATCAAAGGCCTGCTGGAACTCTGCAACCTATCTCTATTCCTGAATGGAATTGGGACCATGTTGAAATGGACTTCGTCACTGGATTTCCCAAATCGTAGAAAGGTAATGATGCTATTCTTGTCGTCATTGAACGGCTTTCTAAAGTTGCACATTTTCTGGCGGTCAAAGAAACAATCACTGCTAGTCAGCTTGAAACTCTCTACATGTCCAGAATTGTTTCACTTCACGGTATTCCACTGGTTATCAGTTCGGACCGTGGCAGCTTATTCACTTAAAGATTTTGGATAACTTTCCAAGAAGCTATGGGAACTCATCTGTCATTCAGTACTGTGTTTCATCCTCAGTCGCAAGGTCAAGTTGAACGTGTCAACCAAGTTCTCGATGACATGCTTCGAGCTTTTGTAATTTCCTTCGGCAAGAAATGGGAGGAATCTCTTCCATATGCTGAGTTCTCTTATAATAATAGCTATCAAGCTAGTCTGAAGATGTCCCCCTTCGAAGTATTATATGTACGAAAGTGTCGGACCCCTCTGAACTGGTCAGAAACTGGGGAACGTCCACTCTTTGGTCCGGATATTATCCAACAGGCCGAAGAACAAGTCCGCATTATTCGCGAGAATCTCAAGACTGCTCAGTCACGTCAGAAAAGTCAGTATGACCGTCATCACAAAGACATGGTCTATCAACCTGGCTAAAAGGCTTATCTTCGAGTTACACCAATGAAGGGTGCTCACCGCTTCGGGATCAAGGGCAAGCTAGCTCTCGCTATATCGGTCCCTTCACTATTCTCTAAAGGCATGGAAAAGTGGCATATCAACTGGAGCTTCCGCCGAACCTTTCTCAGGTTCATGATGTGTTCCACGTGTCACAGCTCCGCCGTTGCTTCAAAGACCCAATCCGAGCAGTGGATCATGAAGTGCTCGAATTGCAATAGGACCTCTCCTATAAAGAGCATCTGGTCCGCATTCTCGACCAAGCTGAACGCCGCACACGTTAGAAAGCAATCAAGTTCCTCAAGGTCCAATGGTCGCATCACTTTGAAGATGAAGCCACTTGGGAACGCGAGTACCGCCTGCGTGATGAATACCCCACACTGTTTCCTTCTACCTCCTAAATCTCGGGACAAGATTTCTTGTAGTGGAGGAGTTTTATAACGCTCGAGTAATTAAGCTATAGTAATCCCACGCTAATGGTGCCACGTGACCACAGTTACTGTTGTTAACCTTGCGATGATTTGAAACCGTTTCAAAATTCAAATTCAAATTAATGTCAACAATAATTTTTTTTCAAAATTTAAAACAAAAATGTTCGGGGGGTGCCATATTTTGCATAAGTAAATATGGTGTAATAAACACATTTTTATAAAATGCCTAGATAATTTAAAATGATTTAAAATAGAAAAAAATAAAAGAAAAGAGAAGAAATTAAATTAATAATAAAAATTAATTAAGTAATTAATTAACGAATTTATTAACTTAATTAATTTTGGTTAATTAAGCTAAACAACTAATTAAACATTAGTTACCTAATTAACCTAATTAGTTAATTAGTTAATTAAGTAGCCTATGACTAGTGGGGTCCACCCCTAATTAATCCTGGTTAGGTTAATTAATATGCTCAATTAAAATGTGTCACCGACTAGTGATACCCACTAGTCAGGTTGACCAGTCAACCTCTGTTGACTTCTGACGTCATGCTCACGTGAGCGTGCACTATTCTGGATAATGTTGAATTTCAATAATTAAATAAATCCTAAAAATAATTTAAATCTTTTAAAATTAATATAAAATAAACCATAGCTCGGATGGAAAAACTTTGTACATGAAAGTTGCTCAGAACGACGAGATGAATCCGGATACGTAGCCCGTTTGTCTGCCACGCATCCCTAGCATAGAGAACATGCAACTTTCCCCCTCTGATTCATTTGTCCGAAAACATGAAACACCGGGGATATTTTCCCGGATGTTTCCCCCCTTCACCGGTATCACCTCATACCGCGTTAGGGCACCCCTAGCACCGCTACTTGTCATGTCATGCATTGTTATGCATCTGTTTGCATTATATTCATTGTTTCTCCCCCCCCCCCTCTTATCTCCAGTAGACTACGAGACTCACGCTGCTGCTGGTGCCCCGATCGACTACGTTGTTGACGACCCCTACTTGCCAAAGCAACCAGGCAAGCCCCCCCTGGATCACCAGATATCGCCTACTCTTCTCTCTACTGCTTGCATTAGAGTAGTGTAGCATGTTACTACTTTCCGTTAATCCTATTCTGATGCATAGCCTGTCATTGTTGCTACAACTATTGATACCTTACCCGCAATCTTAAATGCTTAGTATAGGGTGCTAGATTATCATTAGTGGCCCTACATTCTTGTCAGTCTGCCATGCTATACTATCGGTATGTGATCAATCAGGAGGTGATCACGGGTATATATTATATACTTTATACATATAAATGTTGTTACTAAAGTCGGGTCGACTCGTTGACTACCCGCAAGTGATTCCAATGTTGGGGGGTTGAAGGGGCAGGTGGTTCCACCCAGGTAGTGGTGGGCCTGGGTTCCCGACGGCCCCCGACTGTTACTTTGTGGTGGAGAGACAGTGCAGGTTGAGACCACATAGGAGAGAAGTGGGCCTTGCCCTGGTCGGCGTTCGCAGTTACTTCAAAATAACACGCTTAACGAGATCTGGGTATTTGATATGAGTCTGGCTACTGGCCTATATGCACTAACCAACTACATGGGAACAATTATGGGCACTCGATGTCGTGGTATCAGCCGAAGCCTTCGTGACATCAGCGACTGAGCGGCGCGCGCTGGGTTGGACTGGAACGCCTGCTCTTGTATAAGGGAGGTTGGGTCTACTCATCGGCTGTGTATGCAACGTGCAGGTGTGCAATGGGCGATGGGCCCAGACCCCTGCGCCGTAGGATTTAGACCGGCGTGCTGACCTCTCTGTTGTGCCTAGGTAGGGCTGCGACATGTTGATCTTCCGAGGCCGGGCATGGCCCTGGAAAGTGTGTCCGGACAAAGGGGATCGAGCGTGTTGGGAAATGTGGTGCACCCCTGTAGGGAAGTTAATCTATTCGAATAGTCGTGGTCTTCGGTAACAGGACGACTTGGAGTTGTACCTTGACCTTATGACACCTAGAACCGGATACTTAATAAAACACACCCCTCCAAGTGCCAAATACAACCGGTGATCACTCTCTCACAGGGCGACGAGGGGAGGATCATCGGTTAGGATTATGCTATGCGATGTTACTTGGTGAACTTACCATCTGCTCTCTTCTTCTGCTGCAAGATGGAGGTTACCATAAGCGTAGTCTTCGATAGGACTAGATATCCCCCTCTTATTCTGGCATTCTTGTGTTCAGTCCACGTATGTTACCCCTTTTCCATTTGATACCAATGCATACATATGTAGTGTAGTTCCTTGCTTGCGAGTACTTTGGATGAGTACTCACGGTTGCCTTGCTCCCCCTTTTCCCCATTCCTATTCCCGATTGCTGCGACCATACGTTGGAGTCTGAGGGAGTCCTGGATTAGGGGGTGTTCGGGTAGCCGGGCTATACCTTCAGCCGGACTCCTGGACTATGAAGATACAAGATTGAAGACTTCGTCCCGTGTCTGGATGGGACTTTCCTTGGCGTGGAAGGCAAGCTTGGCGATGCAGATATTCAAGATCTCCTACCATTGTAACCGACTTTATGTAACCCTAACCCTATCAGGTGTCTATATAAACCGGAGGGTTGTAGTCCGTAGGCAATCAACTCCATATACAACAATCATACCATAGGCTAGCTTCTAGGGTTTAGCCTCCTTGATCTCGTGGTAGATCTACTCTTGTACTACCCATATCATCAATATTAATCAAGCAGGACGTAGGGTTTTACCTCCATCAAGAGGGCCCGAACCTGGGTAAAACATCGTGTTCCCTGCGTCCTGTTACCATCCGGCCTAGACGCACAGTTCGTGACCCCCTACCCGAGATCCACCGGTTTTGACACCGACATTGGTGCTTTCATTGAGAGTTCCTCTATGTCGTCGCCTTTAGGCCCGATGGCTCCTTTGATCATCAACAACGATACGGTCTAGGGTTAGACTTTTCTCCCCGGATAGATCTTCGTCTTCGGCGGCTTCGCTCTGCGGGCCAATTCGCTCGGCCACCTGGAGCAGATCGAAAGCTATGCCCCTGGCCATCAAGTCAAGTTTGGAAGCTTAAACTACACGGCTGACATCCGTGGAGACTTGATCTTCGACGGGTTCGAGCCATGGCCAAGCGCGTTGCACTATCTCGAGGGGCATGATCTAGCTCTGCCTCCGGACAGTATCCTGGAGGCCTCACACGCATCGGTTCCGACCTCTAACTCGGAGCCTATTGCGCCAATCGAGGATGAGCGGTTGGACGTCACCTCAGGGGCTTCGATCTCAAAGGCGATCGAGCCGAACGCTAGCCCCGCACTCTGCATGATCCGTGACTCCGAGGATCCGGACTCCTTTCCGAACTCTGAACCCCCCGCACCCCTGCCGATCGAATCCGATTGGGCGCCGGTAATAGAGTTCACCACCGCAGACATCTTTCAGCACTCGCCTTGTGGCGATATCCTGAACTCTCTCGAGTCTCTCTCCTTATCAGGAGAGCCCTGGCCGAACTACGGTCAGGGAGGATGGGATACGGACGATGAAGAAATTCAAAGCCCACCCACCACCCACTTGGCAGCCACTGTCGACAATTTAAACGACGTGCTCAATTTCGACTCCGGAGACATCGATAGCATGGATGACGATGCAGGAGATACCGACGAACCAACGCCCATAGGGCATTGGACAGCCACCTCATCTCACGATGTGTACATGGTGGATACCCCTAAAGGAAGCGACAACGAGGAAAAAGGGGATGGGACGGGAGATCGACCCCCTGAAAAGCAATCAAAGCGACGGCGCAAACGCCGACCCAAGCCCCGCCTCGACAAAAACCCAGCCATAGAGTAGGACGAGCCGGTAGACGACAAGCAGGCCTTAGAGCAACCGTCCGAACAGGGCAACATGGATAGAGAAACCGAACATCCCTCCTCCGGCGAAAACGGCATTCCGGACGACCTCACGCCGAATAAACCTATGGAGCAGAAGAATCTCCACGAGAGGCTCATTGCAACTGCACGCAGCCTAAAAAAGCAGAAGCGGAAGCTAAAAACAGTGGAAGATGCACTCCGGATTAGATGGAGCAAAGTAATCAATACCACAGATAAGTACGGCGATAGTCGCCGCACTAAAAGCTATCCGAAAAGAAAGCTACTGCCTAAATTCGACGAAGAGGCCCTAGAGCCCTCGCATTCAAAAAATGAAAAAGCCACACGGTCGGGTAGACGACCCCATAAAGCGGCAAGCGGCGCCACACCTAAACCGGCATGCGACCCACTTAAGGATTCGCATCATGGCCCAGTCAGGTCCATTTATGGGCCAAGAAAGCAAGCTCTCGTAAGCAACGCTATGAAGACATCATCAGAATCCGGCAATCCCAAATACAGGGGTGCCGCACACCCCCTATGTTTCACCGATGAGGTCCTGGACTATGAATTCCCAGAGGGATTCAAACCCATAAACATAGAGGCATACGATGGAACAACAGACCCTGGAGTTTGGATCGAGGATTATATCCTCCACATACACATGGCTAGAGGAGATGATCTCCACGCCATAAAATATCTACCCCTTAAGCTTAAAGGGCCAGCCCGGCATTGGCTTAAAAGCCTTCCCGAAAACACAGTTGGAAGCTGGGAAGAGCTCGAGGATGCTTTCCGAGCAAACTTTCAAGGGACCTATGTCCGCCCTCCGGATGCAGACGATCTCAGTCACATAACTCAACAACCTGGAGAATCAGCTCGGCAGTTCTGGAATAGATTCCTCACTAAAAAGAATCAGATAGTCGAATGTGTGGACACCGAAGCCTTAGCAGCCTTCAGGCATAACGTCCGAGACGAATGGCTCGCTAGACACCTCGGCCAAGAAAAGCCAAGAACAATGGCCGCACTAACAAGCCTCATAACCCACTTTTGTGCAGGGGAGGACAGCTGGTTGGCAAGGTGCAGCCCCAGCGACCCAAGTGCATCCGAAACTAGGGATGGAAACGGAAAACCGCGACGCAACAAGGACCGTCGCTGGACTAAGGACAAAAGTCCGAAGAGCACGGCAGTCAATGCCGGGTTCAAAGGCTCACGACAAAATCAGGAAAAATTGCCCCCCAGGATAACAGGGACGATCCATCCAACCGAAATAAAATCCTGGACAGGATATGTCAGATATACAGTACTCCCGGGAAGCCTGCTAACCATACCCACAGAGACTGTTGGGTTTTCAAACAATCCGGCAAACTCAATGCCGAACACAAGGGGCTCGACACACCAAGCGAAGACGAGGACGAACCCCAAAAGTAGAGCACCGGGAAACAAAAGAACTTCCCACAAGAAGTAAAAACAGAAAACTCACTTCACATAACAAAACGTGCGGCGCCCGTAAAGGTACGCACCACATGGCCCATCCTCAAAGGGTCCTGCCACTGGTTGTCAAAACCGATCATCTTCGATCAGCTAGATTATTCTAGGAATATCAAGAATGTAAGCTGGACTGCCTTGATACTCGATTCAATAATTGGCGGATTCCAGTTTTCAAATGTCCTTATGGACGGCGGCAGTGGACTAAACCTGATATATCAGGATACAATCCAGCACATGGGGATAAACCCAGCAAGAATCAGCCGCAGCAAAACCTCCTTTCAAGGGTAATACCTGGTCCGAACACCCATTGTATGGGTTTCTCCGGCTCGAAGTCATATTCGGCTCTGCAGAGGAACCTCCGCCGCGAAAAGCTGACCTTCCATATCGTCCCGTTCTCAAGTCGCTATCAAGCACTACTGGGACGCGAAGCTTTCGCTCGCTTTAACGCAATACCGCATTATGCATCTCTTACGCTTAAGATGCCTGGTCCACGAGGCATCATCTCTTTGAAGGGGAAGCACTAAAGTGCACCTCCCCAAGCGGAGGACTGTGCGGCCGCTTTGACAGCCCCACAGCAAAACGGCCTCACCGGCCAAATAACTTCGAAATAGGTCATTCAAGACCACGAACGCGGATAGACGAGTTCGGTGCAAAATCATCATTGATGCAGGCCTAGAAGCCATATACCCCCGCACTAGGGGCTCCACGCATATACAATAAGAGACAATAAAGCTCAATCTTATATATCTTACTTTATACTTTGCTTATCTTAAACTTTTTCGGCACGACCCGTTTTCAACTCAGTTCCTCTCTTTTACAGATGAACGTCGTGCGGGGCCCGTCCAGGATACGGCACAACGGAGACACAGGCGCAGATGTGCAGTAGGGACCCATCCTAAAGGATTCTTTTTAGATTAAGACCCTGCGTAAACCTTTTTTACTGTCTCTTGTTGCTACACATCCCCTGGTTTTTTCTTTCCGATATAACCAAGGAGGAGGCTGGCGTCTTGGCATGTGGCCACGTCAGAATTTTTGCATGTACCTGGACACTAGGGGCTTTTTTAATAAAGAGTGTTGTTTCGCCCGCACTCATAAAGACCGAACACCTTAGGGAGTGTTCGGCGTCGCGAGTTTTGGCATTATATGCATCAGCTCCGAATCATGTCTTTGGTCAAATGTTGGGTTGCCCGGCTCCTGAGTTTGGCTACCTTATGTTCCGCTCTATCGGCTAAAGTAGCACCAGGAGAACTACTGTGATTGTGCCCCGGTTCGGCCGGGCGAGCACCTCAGTAGAGAAAGCTGAAAACTGACTGTCATGATGTAGTGTGAGACTGGTCAGCCACACAATGACCTATCTGAATCTATAGGATTCCTCCGCTTTAATGAAGGGCCGCTTCCCGGTCAGGCACATATGCGCCCCGAACTCGGGTGAGCGCAGTCGCCACCAAGGGGCTACCTAAATAGTCTCACTGTCAAGCTCCTATGGCTAAGTGAAAGTGTTAAAGCATTATAGTCCGGTTACCTGGCCCGCTGCGCTATCACCTCCTTTGTAGGACCAAGACGTTGGGTTAAGTGTGAAAATGCGTCTTCTGCGAGCACCCCTGCACTATGTGCGTGAGGGCTGAAGCCAACAACTGCCATCTTTCAGATTTTGTATATATATATATCTTAAAACGGCCGCACAGGAGGTGTTCTCAATACTTGAAGGCACAAGTATAAAAAGGCCACTACAGTTTATCAAAATATTACTTTATAATTACATATGCTATCATAACATAGCATCTTTCGAGCACTGCGTCTCTATTACACGAGCGCCTTCAAGGACTTCCTGAAAATAGTGCTCGGAGGGTACTCGGCTTTTGTCCGAATCTCGGGACGCAACAACGGTGGTCTCCATTTCTGCCCAGTATGTCTTGACACGGGCAAGAGCCATCCTTGCGCCCTGTATGCATGCTGACCTCTTCATTGCATTAATATGCGGCACTGCGTCAAGGAATTGATGCACCAAGCTGAAATAACTCTTTGGCTCCGATCTCCCTGGCCACAGATGACCCATGACGTACTTCATGGCGAGTCCGGACAACCTATTCAGTTCGGCCCATTGAGCCAAACGATCGTCCACTGCCAGTGGACGCTCTGGATTGTGAAACTGCGACCAGAATAGCTTTTCTGCTTCGCGATCTTTCTGATCTCAAAAGTGTTCGGTCGCATCAGCAGCACTCGCTGCCAAATCCAGATAGGTATCCTCCACACTCCACATCCGGTCCAACGGAGCAAACTTCGGATCGCAAAATTTCCTTCGCAGCATAAAGGGCTTTCCAGCCGCAATCTGTTCGACTTGATGCAGCTCCTCCTTCGTAGCTCTCATCGCAGAGCGCGCATCCTTGGCATTGGCAACGGCCTTCTCTAAGTCCGTCTGTTTCACCTGGTCTTCTTTCTCAAGAAGTCTGCAACGGTCTGCAGCACTCTTTAACTTTTCGGCCATCTCGGCCATCTCTTCGTTGCTTCGGCAATGAGCAGCCTGTTCGGCTCTCAGCTCTTCAAGGGCTTTCTTGGCAGCCGCATCACTTTCTTTGGCTTGTTCTTTAGCTCGGGCAAGTTCTGCCCTAAGACTCTCCACGGCGGCCGCACCATCTGTGGCAAGCTCACACATCATAAGACACTAGCATAAAACTCCTCTTACCTGATGCCGCCCGAGGAATTACATACCTTGAGCCTCACCAAGCCGCTTGTTGACAAGCGCGATGTCGACATCTGCCACGTCCAGTTGCCGCTTTAGTTCGGCAAAATCATCAGTTCGGCTCAATTCCGGACACCCTGCCGCCTACATTCAAAGGCGACATCTTAGACCTGGGATTATGATCCTCCGCGTGCCGTCATTTCTTGACGATGCACAGAGTCTCAGGGGCTACTATCTACACAGGGCGCATCTTATTCATGCGCAACTGACAAAAGTGTACATTATCTAATGTACCTCAAAACCCGTCAGTAAACTTTTGATGGCCTCATGCAATCCGCTCTCTACGGATGAGATCCTTTCAATCACCGTGCCCATCAATGCACGGTGCTCCTCCGAGATAGAAGCTCACCCCAGCAGAATCTTTAGCTCCTCCGGCCGAGCACCAGACGGTGACGGACTTGTCCCACGACCTCTTTCGAAAGCCGGACGCAGAGAACCTCGGGGGGCCACATAGCTATCTTCCGCCCCTGCCGGATTCGGAGAAACCCTCTGCGACGACACCTCAGGGTCGCCCGCCTCGCTAGGCGGCACGACAGGGGGAGGCGTCCCGCTCTCCATCATCTCTGGAAGGAGATCCCCCGAAGACGAGCTCTGTTGAGAAGGGCTGAGGTCCGATCTACAAGGTAAAAATTCGGTTAATCTTCTCGGATATAAATCAAGGATTTCCCTCATCCCTCAAAAGGAAAATCTTTCTCTACTTACGGCTCGCTGGAGGGCTGATCCCCTTGAGGGCGTAGTCCGGCCGAGGAACTCCCCGGCGTCGGACCCTCTGACGAGGACTTTTCCCCCGCTTCGAGGCCATGGTTTCCGGGTCGTCAGAGGCGGCTCTCTTCTTCCCCTTAGGAGAGGAATTGTCGGTTCCTCCCTTCGGAGCAGCCTCCTTCGAGGAGGCCATAGTTTCCTTGTCCTCCCCCTTGCTTCCCTCCAAAGGCATTATCTCCAGCATCCTGACCAGCACGGGATCCGGCCTGGTTTCGGGAAGGGGAGCCAAACACCTGATCAGCTTTGCCTTCGCTATCCACTCCTGTTTAAAAGGACGGCTCTTTTAGGGGAAGTTTATGACAATTATACGGATAGAAGGTCCGGGCACAAGGTTGCTTACTTGAGTATCCGGGCGATTGCAGCTTAGGCCTGCGTCCTCGGTTAAATTCGGACACATCTCTTGTGATCCGAAGAACAGTTTATACATCTCCGCGGGCGTTGCGCCCATGAAATTTTGGAAAGCTCGCGGTCCCTCTGGATTAAACTCCCACAGGCGAAGGGAGCGACGTTTGCCGGGCAATATTCGGCGAACCAGCATGACCTGCGTCACTTTGACCAGGCTGAGGTCTCCTTCCAAGAGATCCTTAATGCGGCCCTGCAACAAGGGCACATCTTTGGGCAAACTCCAATCTAACCCTCTGTTGACCCATGATGCTAGCCGTGGTGGGGGACCCGAGCAAAAGGCAGGAGGCGCCACCCACTTGGTGCTCCGGGGAGCGGTGATATAAAACCACTCTCGTTGCCACAAGCCTAGCTCCTCTTGAAAAGAGCCCTCGGGCCATGGAGCATCAGCATTTTTGCTTATAACAGCGCGTCCGCACTCTGCGTGCCGTCCCTTGATCATCTTCGGCTCCACTTTGAAGGTCTTGAGCCATAATCTGAAGTGAGGGGTAACACGGAGGAACGCTTCGCATACAACGATAAACGAGGAGATATGGAGGATGGACTTCAGAGCTAAGTCATGGAATTCCAGCCCGTAATAAAACAGCAGTCCCCTCACAAAGGGGTCCATCGGGAAGCCTAACCCCCGAAGGAAGTGAGACACGAACACTACGCTCTCACCGGGCTGGGGACTGGGGATAGCCTGCCTTTGAGCAGGCAACCTGTGCGAAATTTCGGCGGTCAAGAACTTATCCTCTCTCAACTTTAGTACGTCCTCCTCCGTCATCCATCGGCCTTGAAGGTCGGAACCGACATTGTCGAAGGTCTGAGGCGCTTGGAATCTGGAGCCTAGGGTGTTGAAACTCGAGGCGGCGGGCGAACTTGTTTTGGGATTGGAGAAAAGGAGTAAGGCCCTAGTCTCTTTGTAAGAGGTTGAATACCAGGAGCCCTCCCCATAACCATTTGGGACTCGCCTTTAATTGAGAAAACATGCTAACGGGCATGATTGGGTTACCCACGTCCGTATTGATGAGAATCGTAAAAGGGGGGCACACGATCTCTGCTTTGACAAGACGTGCCAAGGAAACCGCCTCGCAAAACACGCTGAGGTGGAAAAGTGAAAATGATTCGAGTAAAGGACTTGGCTGTAGTGTGATGACGCACTGCGGAATACGTCAGCAGATTTGATTTGTGTTAATATTATTATCCCTATGGCAATATGTGGAAGCTTATTTTGCAGAGCCGGACACTACTCTTGGTGTTTACAATCTTCTATGAAGGACTTGGAGGAGGAACCCGCCTTGCAATGCCGAAGACAATTTGCGCGCCGGACTCGTCGTCATTGAAGCCTGGTTCAGGGGCTACTGAGGGAGTCCTGGATTAGGGGGTGTTCGGGTAGCCGGACTATACCTTCAGCCGGACTACTGGACTATGAAGATACAAGATTGAAGACTTCGTCCCGTGTCCAGATGGGACTTTCCTTGGCGTGGAAGGCAAGCTTGGCGATGCGGATATTCAAGATCTCCTACCGTTGTAACCGACTTTATGTAACCCTAACCCTATCCGGTGTCTATATAAACCAGAGGGTTGTAGTCCGTAGGCAATCAACTCCATATACAACAATCATACCATAGGCTAGCTTCTAGGGTTTAGCCTCCTTGATCTCGTGGTAGATCTACTCTTGTACTACCCATATCATCAATATTAATCAAGCAGGACGTAGGGTTTTACCTCCATCAAGAGGGCCCGAACCTGGGTAAAACATCATGTTCCCTGCCTCCTATTACCATCCGGCCTAGACGCACAGTTCGGGACCCCCTACCCGAGATCCGCCGGTTTTGACACCAATAGAGTCCAAGAGCTAGATGCCACTGTCGATGACGACTTACTACTCGGGAGGTGCCTACTACTATGTGCAGGCCGCTGACAACGACCAGGAGTAGTTTAGGAGGATCCCAGGCAGGAGGCTTGTGCCTCTTTCGATCTGTATCCCAGTTTGTGCTAGCCTTCTTAAGGCAAACTTGTTTACTTATGTCTGTACTCATATATTGTTGCTTCCACTGACTAGTCTATGATCGAGCTCTTGTATTCGAGCCCTCGAGGCCCTTGGCTTGTAATATGATGCTTGCATGACTCATTTTATTTGTAGAGTTGTGTTGTGATATCTTCTCGTGAGTCCCTGATCTTGATCGTACACATTTGCGTGTATAACTAGTGTATGATTGAATCGGGGGCGTCACAGCCCCTCCGATATTGGGAGGGCCCGTAACTCCAATTAGGATGAATTTTGAACACGATCTCTATCCGGATATTAGCTTTCTTGCAGTGAAAGAAGGGCACCAACCGCCTTACAGGGTGGCCACGAGGGCCCAGGGCGCGCCCCCTGCCTCGTGGCCCCCCAGGCATCGTATCGCGTTGATTCTTCTTCCCAAAAATCACATATATTCCAAAAGAATCTCCGTCGGTTTTTATCCCGTTTGGACTCTGTTTGATATGGATTTTCTGCGAAACAAAAAACATGCAACAAACAGGAATTGGCACTGGGCACTGGATCAATATGTTAGTCCCAAAAAATAGTATAAAATGTTGCCAAAAGTATATGAGAGTTGTATAATATTGGCATGGAACAATAAAAAATTATAGATATGACGGAGACGTGTCAGCATCCCTAAGCTTAATTCCTGCTCGTCCTCGAGTAGGTAAATGATAAAAAGATAATTTTTGATGTGGAATGCTACCTAGCATAATTTTGATCACATAATCTAATCATGGCATGAATATTAAGACACGAGTGATTCAAAGCAATAGTCTATCATTTGACATTAAGACAATAATACTTCATGCATACTAACCAAGAAATTATGTCCTCTCAGAATAACATAGCCAAAGAAAGCTCATCCCTACAAAATCATATAGTTTGGCCATGCTTCATTTTCGTCGCACAAAATGCTCCCATCATGCACAACCCTGATGACAAGCCGAGCAATTGGTTCATACTTTTTAACACGCTTCAGCCTTTTCAACCCTCACGCAATACATGAGCATGAGCAATGGACATAGCACTATAGGTGGAATAGAATATGATGGTGGAGTTTTTGTGGAGAAGACAAAAAAGGAGAAAGTCTCACATCGACGCGGCTAATCAACGGGCTATGGAGATGACCATCAATTGATGTCAATGTGAGGAGTAGGGATTGCCATGCAACGGATGCACTAGAGCTATAAGTATATGAAAGCTCAAACTGAAACTAAGTGGGTGTGCATCCAACTTGCTTACTCATGAAGACCTCAGGCATTTGAGGAAGCCCATCATCGGAATATACAAGCCAAGTTCTATAAATAAAATTCTCACTAGTATATGAAAGTGATAACTCAATGAGACTCTCTATATGAAGAACATGGTGCTACTTTGAAGCACAAGTGTGGTAAAAGGATAGTAACATTGTCCCTTCTCTCTTTTTCTCTCTTTTTTGTTTTTTCTCTTTTTTTGGTGGGCTTATTTGGCCTCTTTTTTTATTTGGACTTGTTTGGCCTCTTTTATTTTGATAACCTCACATGGGACAATGTTCTAATAATGATGACCATCACACTTTTATTTACTTACAACTCGATACTAGAACAAAGATATGACTCTGTATGAATGCCTCCGGCGGTGTACCGGGATGTGCAATGATCTAGCGTAGCAATGACATCAAAAAACGGACAAGCCATGAAAACATCATGCTAGCTATCTTACGATCATGCAAAGCAATATGACAATAAATTCTCAAGTCATGTATATGATGATGATGGAAGTTGCATGGCAATATATCTCGGAATGGCTATGGAAATGCCATGGTAGGTAGGTATGGTGGCTATTTTGAGGAAGATATAAGGAGGTTTATTTGTGATAGAGCATATCATATCACGGGGTTTGGATGCACCGGCGAAGTTTGCACCAACTCTCGAGCTAAGAAAGGGCAATGCACAATACAGAAGAGGCTAGCAATGATGGAAGGGTGAGAGTGCGTATAATCCATGGACTCAACATTAGTCATAAAGAACTCATATACTTATTGCAAAAGTTTATTAGCCCTCGAAGCAAAGTACTACTACGCATGCCCCTAGGGGGATAGATTGGTAGTAAAATACCATCGCTCGTCCCCAGTCGCCACTCATAAGGAAAGCAATCAAAGAACACCCCATGCTTTAAATTTGTCACACAACATTTACCATACGTGCATGCTATGGGACTTGCAAACCTCAACACAAGTATTTCTCAATTTCACAACTACTCACTAGCATGACTGTAATATCACCACCTTTATATCACAAAACTATTGCATGGACCAAACATATCATATTCAGTGATCTACAAGTTTTATGTGGGATTTTATGACTAACCATGTGAATGACCAATTCTTGTCATCTCTCTAAATAGATATAAGTGAAGCAAAAGAGATTAATTCTTTCTACAAAATATATGCCCACGCTATAAATGGCGGTTTTTTATGTGAAGAGAAACAGGCAATCCAAACTTCAAATGATATAAGTGAAGCACATGAAGCATTCTATAAAGCCATACTAAAAACATATAAGTGAAGTGCAATGATCATTCTATAAATCAACCAAAGACTATCTCATACCAGCATGGTGCATAAAATAAAAGTGAAAACTAAATGCAAAAGACGATCCAAGATTTGCACATATTGCATGAACGAAACGAATCCGGAAACATACCGATACTTGTTGAAGAAAGATGGGATGCCTTCCAGGGCATCCCCAAGCTTAGACGCTTGAGTCCCCTTGAATATTTACTTGGGGTGCCTTAGGCATCCCAAAGCTTGAGATCTTGCCTCTCCTCCTTCTCCTCACATCGAGACATCCTCGATCTTCGAAAACTTCATCCACACAAAACTCAACAGAAAACTCGGTAAGATCCGTTAGTATAATAAAGCAAATCACTACTCTTATACTATTGCAAACCAATTCATATTTTGTTTTTGCACTGTAGCTACTGTAATATAACTTTTCCATGGCTTAATCCACTGATAGAAATCGATAGTTTCATCAAAACAAGCAAACAATGCATCAAAAACAGAATCTCTCTTAAACAGGACAGTCTGTAGTAATCTGAACATTCATCATATCTCTCGTAGTCAAAAACTTCTGCCAAAATTAGGAAAAATAAAAAAATTGTATAGAAAGACATTGCAAAAAGTTTCAGACCCGTTTGAAATCCCAGTAAAAATGTAAAATTGCGCACTACATCCAAAGTTTCTATTCTGCACCGCACAAACCAACAAGCAATGTAAACATCCTAAAGGCAAATCTTGGCACATTATTTTTATAATACTAAGGAATTGTACAAGGGGATAATTATTTTTGTTGAAAAGTTTCTATAATCAAGGGTCACAAAGTTTCCATGGGTATGAACAAAGTTCAAGGCTAGCTCCCATTTTAACAATGCTCGTCTTTCTCACTTTCACTTTTCTTTTTGAAAAAGTTTTAGGTTCCCCTCTTTAATTTTTTTGTTTTTAAACTTTATAAAAGCACTCAACAGAAATAAATGACTCTCTAAAACTTCCGGGTTGTCTCCCTGGCAGCGCTTTCTTTAAAGCCATTAAGCTAGGCATATAGTGCTCAAGTAATGGATCCACCCGGATCCCGAGGTATATCAAAGCCAATTTTAATTAACAACGATTTGTGATTTAGTAGTGAGCACAAAGTAACATATATCATGTAATGATGAAGTCTAACCCTCTTCCTATGCATCGGCATGTCACAAAAGAACAATTCATGCACACATAGTAAAGGCCAATGCATAGTATAAACCGTTTCTTGCAATTTTATCATATTGGAAACATGGAGAGGCGGAGATGTAGTTCTTCTCTCATAATAATTGCAAGTAGGAGCAGAAAGCACATGCATATTATATCTATCAAAATCATCATGTGTAGTAGTAAAACGCAACCCACCAATATAATCCTTAATAAGGGCAAACTTCTCCGATATAGTGTAGTCGGGAGAATTCAAATAGATAATAGGACTATCATGCGTGGGTGCAATAGCAACAATTTCATGTTTAACATAAAGAACTATAGCAAGTTCATCTCCATAAGCATAGCAAGCATCATCAAAAAGAGAAATTTAAAAGAATAAATAGGATCATAACAATCATCATAGCAATCATCCTTCGGTAAGCACGAAGGGAAATTAAACAATGTATGAGCTGAAGAGTTACTCTCATTAGAAGGTGGGCATGGGTAGCTAATCTGCTCTTCCTCCTTTTGTTCTTCGCTCTCCTCATCATCTTTTTCATCCAATGAGCTCACAGTTTCATCAATTTCTTCTTCCATAGACTCCAGCAAAATATTAGTCTCTTCTTGGACAGCAGAGACTCTCAATAAAATCATCAATGTCGGAGTTGAATTCATAATTTTCATAGCAATATTTAAGTATAGCAAAATTTTCAGGTCTGTAAACAGCATCATCAAGATTTTCACACTCTTTAAACAAAGATTCAATTTCATAAGCACCCATAAAAGAAACAAATTCTTCTATTCGTTCCATATCATAGTAATCATATATACCATTAGCATAAGAAGCTAAGGTTTCATTATCATTAAATTCGCATGAAAAGGGAAGGTGTGGAGCCTTCATCCTAGAGCAACAAGTATAATCATATCTCAAGCATAGTTGCCGAGCATACCAATGCAACATATAAATTTGATCCCATAATAGTTTCCCTTTTTGAGTCAAGCGATAATCCCTAAAGTATTCACGTTGATCCAACGTTACTCCCATTATAAAGTTGAATGGGGTTTTCTCAGGATTATCAAAAGTAGTACATAATATCTTTCACATAATGAGCATCGAGGGTTTTAGGAGGTTCCCCATCTCCATGAGTAGCAAGTAAACCTAATTTTTTTTGGTATTTCGTGTTCCATATACATAACTAAAGATAGAGAACAACTTAGAACAGAAAATGAAAAATTACTTAGTGATAAAGCAAACAAGCACACACGAGAATATTCACCCCACGCTATAACTCCCCGGCAACGGCGCCAGAAAAAGGTCTTGATAACCCACAAGTATAGGAGATCGATTGTAGCCTCTTTTGATAGGTACGAGTGTCGAACCCAACGAGGAGATAAATCTAGAACAAATATTCCCTCAAGTTCTATCGACCACTGATACAACTCTACACACGCTTAACGTTCGCTTTACCTAGAACAAGTGTGAAACTAGAAGTACTTTTTAGGTGTTGTTGGATAGGTTTGCAAGATAATAAAGAGCACGTAAATAAAAAGTAGGGGCTGTTTAGATGAAGACACAACTAAGTTAGTTTTAGTAGAGAGCTTGTTATCACACAAGAAAGTTATTTGTCCCTAGGCAATCGATAACTAGACCGATAATCATTATTGCAATTTTATTTGAGGGAGAGGCATAAGCTAACATACTTTCTCTACTTGGATCATACACACTTATGATTGGAACTCTAGCAAGCGTCCGCAACTACTAAAGATCATTAAGGTAAAACCCAACCATAGCATTAAAGTATCAAGTCCTCTTTACTCCCATATGCAAACAACCTACTTACTCAGGTATGTGCTTCTGTCACTCACGGCACCCACCATAAGCAAATCATGAACGTATTGCAACACCCTACAGCGGGGATCCCTCACACTTGCGCGACACGGAGAGCACCATAGGACAGCACCAATAATAAAACATGCAACTCAAACCAATCGCGATCATCAATTAACCCATAGGACAAAACGGATCTACTCAAACATCATAGGATACCATACATCATTGGGAAATAATATATAGCGTTGAGCACCATGTTTAAGTAGAGATTACAGCGGGTAAAAGAGGGGTTACTGAAGGAAATATGCCCTAGAGGCAATAATAAAGTTATTATTTATTTCCTTATATCATGATAAATGTTTATTATTCATGCTAGAATTGTATTAACTGGAAACATAATACATGTGTGGATACATATACAAACAGTATGTCACTAGTATGCCTCTACTTGACTAGCTCGTTGAATCAAAGATGGTTAAGTTTCCTAGCCATAGACATGAGTTGTCATTTGATTAACGGGGTCACATCATTAGAGAATGATGTTATTGACTTGACCCATTCCGTTGGCATAGCACTTGATCGTTTAGTTTGTTGCTATAGCTTTCTTCATGACTTATACATGTTCCTATGACTATGAGATTATGCAACTCCCGTTTACCGGCGGAACACTTTGTGTGCCACCAAACGTCACAACCTAACTGGGTGATTATATAGGTGCTCTACAGGTGTCTCCGGCGGTACTTGTTGGGTTGGCGTATTTCGAGATTAGGATTTGTCACTCCGATTGTCAGAGAGGTATCTCTGGGCCCACTCGGTAATGCACATCACTATAAGCCTTGCAAGCATTGCAACAAATGAGTTAGTTGCGGGATGATGTGTTATAGAACGACTAAAGAGACTTGCCGGTAACGAGATTGAACTAGGTATTGAGATAACAACGATCGAATCTCGGGCAAGTAACATACCGGTGACAAAGGGAACAACGTACATTGTTATGCGGTTTGACCGATAAAGATCTTCGTAGAATATGTAGGAGCCAATATGAGCATCCAGGTTCCGCTATTGGTTATTTACCAGAGACGTGTCTCGGTCATGTCTACATACTTCTCGAACCCGTAGGGTCCGCACGCTTAAAGATCGATGACGGTTATATTATGAGTTTATGTGTTTTGATGTACCGAAGGAGTTCGGAATCCCAGATGAGATCGGGGACATGACGAGGAGTCTCGAAATGGTCGAGACGTTAAGATCGATATATTGGACGACTATATTCGGACATCAGAAAGGTTCCGAGTGATTCGGGTATTTTCGGGAGTACCGGGGAGTTACGGGAATTCGTATTGGGCCTTAATGGGCCATACGGGAAAGGAGAGAAAGGCCTCAAAGGGTGGACGCACACCTCCCCATGGGCTAATCCGAATTGGACTAGGGAGGGGGCACCCCCTTCCTTCCTTCTCCTTTTCCCTTCCCTTTCCTTCTCTCCTACTCCTACTACTTGGAAGGGATCCTAGTTCTACTAGGAAAGGGGGAATCCTACTCCCGGTGGGAGCAGGACTCCCCTAGGGCGTGCCATAGAGAGGGCCGCCCCCCCCCCTCCTCCACTCCTTTATATACGTGGCTAGGGGGCACCCCATAGACACAACAATTGATCCCTTGGATCTCTTAGCCGTGTGCGGTGCCCCCCTCCACCATAATCCACCTCGGTCATATCATAGTGGTGCTTAGGCAAAGCCCTGCGTCGGTAGAACATCATCATCGTCACTACGCCGTCGTGCTGACGAAACTCTCCTTCAACACTCGGCTGGATCAGAGTTCGGGGGACGTCATCGAGTTGAACATGTGCAGAACTCGGAGGTGTCGTGCGTTTGGTACTTGATCGGTTGGATCGTGAAGACGTACGACTACATCAACCGCGTTGTGCTAACGCTTCCGCTTTCGGTCTACGAGGGTACGTGGACACACTCTCCCCTCTCGTTGCTATGCATCACCATGATCTTGCGTGTGCGTAGGAATTTTTTTGAAATTACTACGTGCCCCAACAGTGGCATCCGAGCCTAGGTTTTATGCGTTGATGTTATGCATGAGTAGAACACAAGTGAGTTGTGGGCAATATAAGTCATACTGCTTACCAGCATGTCACACTTTGGTTCGGCGGTATTGTTGGATGAAGCGGCCCGGACCGACATTACGCGTACGCTTAGCAAGACTAGTTCTACCGACGTGCTTTGCACACAGGTGGCTGGCGGGTGTCAGTTTCTCCAACTTTAGCTGAACCGAGTGTAGCTATGCCCGGTCCTTGCGAAGGTTAAAACAACACCAACTTGACAAACTCTCGTTGTGGTTTTGATGCGTAGGTAAGAACGGTTCTTGCTCAGCCCGTAGCAGCCACGTAAAAACTTGCAACAACAAAGTAGAGGACGTCTAACTTGTTTTTGCAGGGCATGTTGTGATGTGATATGGTCAAGACGTGATGAGATATAAGTTGTTGTATGAGATGATCATGTTTTGTTGAAGTTATCGGCAACAGGCAAAAGCCTTATGGTTATCTCTCTATTGCATAAGATGCAAGCGCCAAATAATTGCTTTACTTTATCGCTATGCGATAGCAATAGTTGCAAGAGCAATTGTTGGCGAGACAACCATGTTACGACACATTGATATAGATCAAGATGATGGAGATCATGGTGTCATGCCGGTGACGATGGAAATCATGACGATACTTTGGAGATGGAGATCAAAGGCACAAGATGATGATGGCCATATCATGTCACATATTTTGATTGCATGTGATGTTTATCTTTTATACATATTATTTTGCTTAGTTCGACGGTAGCTTTATAAGATGATCTCTCACTAATTATCAAGGTACAAGTGTTCTCCCTGAGTATGTACCGTTACGAAAGTTCTTCGTGCTGAGACACCACGTGATGATCGGGTGTGATAGGCTCTACGTTCAAATACAATGGGTGCAAAACAGTTGCACACGCGGAATACTCAGGTTAAACTTGACAAGCCTGGCATATAACAGATATGGCCTCAGAACACGGAGACCGAAAGGTCGAGCATGAATCATATAGTAGATACGATCAACATAGTGATGTTCACCATTGAAACTACTCCATCTCACGTGATGATCGGACATGGTTTAGTTGATTTGGATCACGTGATCACTTAGAGGATTAGAGGGATGTCTATCTAAGTGGGAGTTCTTAAGTAATATGATTAATTGAACTTTAATTCATCATGAACTTAGTCCTGGTAGTATTAGCATATCTATGTTGTAGATTAATAGCTCATGTTTAGCTTCCCTGTTTTATTTTTGATATGTTCCTAGAGAAAACTAAGTTGAAAGATGTTAGTAGCAATGATGCGGATTGGATCCGTGATCTGAGGTTTATCCTCATTGCTGCACAGAAGAATTATGTCCTTGATGCACCGCTAGGTGACAAACCTATTGCAGGAGCAGATGCAGATGTTATGAACATTTGGCTAGCTCAATATGATGACTACTTGATAGTTTAGTGCACCATGCTTAAACGGCTTAGAATCGGGACTTCAAAGACGTTTTGAACGTCATGGACCATATGAGATGTTCCAGGAGTTGAAGTTAATATTTCAAGCAAATACCCGAGTTGAGAGATATGAAGTCTCCAACAAGTTCTATAGCTAAAAGATGGAGGAGAATAGCTCAAGCAGTGAGCATGTGCTCAGATTGTCTGGGTACTACAATCGCTTGAATCAAGTGGGAGTTAATCTTCCAGATAAAATAGTGATTGACAAAATTCTCTAGTCACCATCACCAAGTTAGTAGAACTTCGTGATGAACTATGATATGCAAGGGATAACGGAAACGATTCCCAAGCTCTTCGTAATGCTGAAATCAACGAAGGTAGAAATCAAGAAAAATATCAAGTGTTGATGGTAGACAAGACCAATAGTTTCAAGAAAAGGGCAAAGGGAAGAAGGGGAACTTCAAGAAGAACGGCAAGCAAGTTGCTGCTCAAGTGAAGAAGCCCAAGTCTGGTCCTAAGCCTGAGACTAAGTGCTTCTACTGCAAAGGGACTGGTCACTGGAAGCGGAACTGCCCCAAGTATTTGGCGGATAAGAAGGATGGCAAAGTGAACAAAGGTATATTTGATATACAGATTATTGATGTGTATTTTACTAGTGTTCGTAGCAACCCCTCGGTATTTGATACTGGTTCAGTTGCTAAGAGTAGTAACTCGAAACGGGAGTTGCAGAATGAACATAGACTAGTTAAGAGTGAAGTGACGATGTGTGTTGAAAGTGGTTCCAAGATTGATATGATCATCATCGCACACTCCCTATACTTTTGGGATTAGTGTTGAACCTAAATAAGTGTTATTTGGTGTTTGCGTTGAGCATGAATATGATTTGATCATGTTTATTACAATACAGTTATTCATTTAAGTAAGAGAATAAATTGTTGTTCTGTTTACATGAATCAAACCTTATATGGTTACACACCCAATGAAAATGGGTCGTTGGATCTCGATCGTAGTGATACACATATTCATAATATTGAAACCAAAAGATGCAAAGTTAATAATGATAGTGCAACTTATTTATGGCACTGTCGTTCAGGTCATATTGGTGTAAAGCGCATGAAGAAAATCCATGCTAATGGGCCTTTGGAATCACTTGATTATGAATCAGTTGATGCTTGAGAACCATGCCTCATGGGCAAGATGACTAAGACTCCGTTCTCCGGAACAATGGAGCGAGCAACAGATTTGTTGGAAATCATACATACTGATGTATCTGTTCCGATGAATATTGAGGCTCGTGGCAGGTATCATTATTTTCTGATCTTTGCAGATGATTTGAGCAGATATGAGTATATCTACTTGATGAAACAAAAGTATGAAACATTTGAAAAGTTCAAAGAATTTCAGAGTGAAGTGGAGAATCATCGTAATAAAAATAAAAGTTTCTACGATATGATCGCAGAAGTAAAATATTTGAGTTACGAGTTTGGCCTTCAGTTAAAAACAATGTGAAATAGTTTCACTACTCACGCCACCTGGAACACCACAGTGTAATGGTGTGTCCGAACGTCATAACCGTACTTTATTAGATATGGTGCGATCTATGATGTCTCTTACCGATTTACCACTATCGTTTTGGGGTTATGCATTAGAGACAGCTGCATTCACGTTAAATAGGGCACCATCTCAATCCATTGAGACGACACTGTATGAACTATGGTTTGGCAAGAAACCGAAGCTGTCATTTCTTAAAGTTTGAGGTTGCAATGCTTATGTGAAAAAGTTTCAACCTGATAAGCTCAAACCCAAATCGGAGAAGTGCGCCTTCATAGGATACCCAAAAGAAAATGTTGGGTACACCTTCTAT
This sequence comes from Triticum aestivum, assembly GCF_018294505.1. NCBI lineage: Eukaryota > Viridiplantae > Streptophyta > Magnoliopsida > Poales > Poaceae > Triticum > Triticum aestivum. The sequence goes on along the minus strand of NC_057812.1, from coordinate 195,785,864 downwards.
CACAGATCCGAAGCCAAGATATTCGTTGCTTTGAATGGATCCTTTCAAGAGAAGGAGTTTCTCTCGAAAGAAGTGAGTGGGAGGAAAGTAGAACTTGATGAGGTAACTGTACCTGCTCCATTATGGGAAAGTAGTTCATCACAGAAATCTGTTCCTGTGACTACTACACCAATTAGTGAGGAAGCTAATGATGATGATCATGTAACTTCAGATCAAGTTACTACCGAACCTCGTAGGTAAACCAGAGTGAGATCCGCACCAGAGTGGTACGGTAATCCTGTTCTGGAGGTCATGTTACTTGACCATGACGAGCCTACGAACTATGAGGAAGCGATGATGAGCCCAGATTCCGTGAAATGGCTTGAGGCCATGAAATCTGAGATGAGATCCATGTATGAGAACAAAGTATGGACTTTGATTGACTTGCCCAATGAACGGCGAGGCATTGAGATTAAATGGATCTTCAACAGGAAGACGGATGCTGATAGTAGTGTTACTATCTACAAAGCTAGAATTGTCGCAAAAAGGTTTTCGACAAGTTCAAGGTGTTGACTACGATGAGAGTTTCTCACTCGTATCTATGCTTAAGTCTGTCCGAATCATCTTAGCAATTGCCGCATTTTATGAAATTGGGCAAACGGATAAACAAAACTTCATTCCTTAATGGATTTATTAAAGAAGAGTTGTACATGATACATCCGGAAAGGTTTTGTCAATCCTAAAGGTGTTAAGGAAATATGCAAGCTCCAGCGATCCATCTATGGACTGGTGCAAGCATCTCGGAGTTGGAATATACGCTTTGATAAGTTGATCAAAGCATATAGTTTCATACAGACTTGCGGTGAAGCCTGTATTCACAAGAAAGTGAATGGGAGCACTACAACATTTCTGATAAGTATATGTGAATGACACATTATTGATCAGAAATAATGTAGAATTATTCTGCAAATCATAAAGGAGTGTTTGAAAGGAGTTTTTCAAAGAAAGACCTCAGTGAAGCTGCTTACATATTGAGCATCAAGATCTATAGAGATAGATCAAGACGCTTGATAAGTTTTTCAATGAGTACATACCTTGACAAGATTTTGAAGTAGTTCAAAATGGAACAGTCAAAGAAAGAGTTCTTGCCTGTGTTACAAGGTGTGAAATTGAGTAAGACTCAAAGTCCGACCACGGCAGAAGATAGAAAGAAAATGAAAGTCGTTCCCTATGCCTCAGCCATAGGTTCTATAAAGTATGCGATGTTGTGTACCAGACCTATTGTATACCCTGCCTGAGTTTGGCAAGGGAGTACAATAGTGATCTAGGAGTAGATCACTGGACATTGGTCAAAATTATCCTTAGTGGAATAAGGATATGTTTCTCGATTATGGAGGTGACAAAAGGTTCATCGTAAAGGGTTACATCGATGCAAGTTTTGACACTGATCCAGATGACTCTAAGTCTCAATCTGGATACATATTGAAAGTGGGAGCAATTAGCTAGAGTAGCTCCGTGCAGAGCATTGTTGACATAGAAATTTGCAAAATACATACGGATCTGAATGTTGCAGACCCGTTGACTAAACTTCTCTCACAAGCAAAACATGATCACACCTTAGTACTCTTTGGGTGTTAATCACATAGCGATGTGAACTAGATTATTGACTCTAGTAAACCCTTTGGGTGTTGGTCACATGTCGATGTGAACTATGGGTGTTAATCACATGGTGATGTGAACTATTGGTATTAAATCACATGGCGATGTGAACTAGATTATTGACTCTAGTGCAAGTGGGAGACTGAAGGAAAAATGCCCTAGAGGCAATAATAAAGTTATTATTTATTTCCTTATATCATGATAAATGTTTATTATTCATCCTAGAATTGTATTAACAGGAAACATAATACATGTGTGGATACATAGACAAACAGTATGTCACTAGTATGCCTCTACTTGACTAGCTCGTTGAATGAAAGATGGTTAAGTTTCCTAGCCATAGACATGAGTTGTTATTTGATTAACGAGGTGATATCATTAGAGAATGATGTGATTGACTTGACCCATTCCGTTGGCATAGCACTTGATCGTTTAGTTTGTTGCTATTGATTTCTTCATGACTTATACATGTTCCTATGACTATGAGATTATGCAACTCCCGTTTACCTAAGGAACACTTTGTGTGCCACCAAACGTCACAACGTAACTGGGTGATTATAAAGGTGCTCTACAGGTGTCTCCGAAGGTACTTGTTGGGTTGGCGTATTTCGAGATTAGGATTTGTCACTCCGATTGTCGGAGAGGTATCTCTGAGCCCACTCGGTAATGCACATCACTATAAGCCTTGCAAGCATTGCAACTAATAAGTTAGTTGCGGGATGATGTGTTACGAAACGAGTAAAGAGACTTGCCGGTAACGAGATTGAACTAGGTATTGAGATACCGACGATCGAATCTCGGGCAAGTAACATACCGATGACAAAGGGAACAACGTATGTTGTTATGCGGTTTGACCGATAAAGATCTTCGTAGAATATGTAGGAGCCAATATGAGCATCCAGGTTCCGCTATTGGTTATTGACCGGATACGTGTCTCCGTCATGTCTACATAGTTCTTGAACCCGTAGGGTCCGCATGCTTAAAGTTCAATGACGGTTATATTATGAGTTTATGTGTTTTGATGTACCGAAGGAGTTCGGAGTCCCGGATGAGATCGGGGACATGACAAGGAGTCTCTAAATGGTTGAGACGTAAAGATCGATATATTGGACGACTATATTCGGACATTAGAAAGGTTCCGAGTGATTCGGGTATTTTCGGGAGTACCAGGGAGTTACGGGAATTCGTATTGGGCCTTAATGGGCCATACGGGAAAGGAGAGAAAGGCCTCAAAGGGTGGCCGCACCCCTCCCCATGGGCTAGTCCGAATTGGACTAGGGAGGGGGGCGCCCCCTTCCTTCCTTCTCCTTTTCCCTTCCCTTTCCTTCTCTCCTACTCCTACTACTTGGAAGGGATCCTAGTTCTACTAGGAAAGGGGGAATCCTACTCCCGATGGGAGTAGGACTCCCCTAGGGCGCGCCATAGAGAGGGCCGGCCCCTCCCCTCCTCCACTCCTTTATATACGTGTCTAGGGGGGCACCCCATAGACACAACAATTGATCCCTTGGATCTCTTAGCCGTGTGCGGTGCCCCCTCCACCATAATCCACCTCGGTCATATCGTAGCGGTGCTTAGGCGAAGCCCTGCGTCAGTAGAACATCATCATCGTCATTACGCCGTCGTGCTAACGAAACTCTCCCTCAACACTCGGCTGGATCGGAGTTCGAGGGACGTCATCGAGTTGAACGTGTGCAGAACTCGGAGGTGCCGTGCGTTCGGTACTTGATCGGTCGGATCGTGAAGACGTACGACTACATCAACCGCGTTGTGCTAATGCTTCCGCTTACGGTCTACGAGGGTACGTGGACACACTCTCCCCTCTCGTTGCTATGCATCACCATGATCTTGCGTGCGCGTAGGAATTTTTTTGAAATTACTATGTTCCCATCCGAGCCTAGGTTTTATGTGTTGATGTTATGCACGAGTAGAACACTAGTGAGTTGTGGGCGATATAAGTCATACTGCTTACCAGCATGTCACACTTTGGTTCGGCGGTATTGTTGGATGAAGCGGCTCAGACCGACATTACGCGTACGCTTACGCGAGACTGGTTCTACCGACGTGCTTTGCACACAGGTGGCTGGCGGGTGTCAGTTTCTCCAATTTTAGTTAAACCGAGTGTGGCTACGCCCGGTCCTTGCGAAGGTTAAAACAGCACCAACTTGACAAACTATCGTTCTGGTTTTGATGTGTAGGTATGAACGGTTCTTGCTCAGCCCGTAGCAGCCACGTAAAAACTTGCAACAACAAAGTAGAGGACGTCTAACTTGTTTTTGCAGGGCATGTTGTGATGTGATATGGTCAAGACGTGATGAGATATAAGTTGTTGTATGAGATGATCATGTTTTGTTGAAGTTATCGGCAATAGGCAAAAGCCTTATGGTTATCTCTCTATTGCATAAGATGCAAGCGCCAAATAATTGCTTTACTTTATCGCTATGCGATAGAAATAGTTGCAAGAGCAATTGTTGGAGAGACAACCATGTGATGACACATTGATATAGATCAAGATTATGGAGATCATGGTGTCATGCCGGTGACGATGGAAATCATGACGATACTTTGGAGATGGATATCAAAGGCACAAGATGATGATGGCCATATCATGTCACATATTTTGATTGCATGTGATGTTTATCTTTTATACATATTATTTTGCTTAGTTCGACGGTAGCTTTATAAGATGATCTCTCACTAATTATCAAGGTACAAGTGTTCTCCCTGAGTATGTACCGTTGCGAAAGTTCTTCCTGCTGAGACACCACGTGATGATCGGGTGTGATAGGCTCTACGTTCAAATACAACGGGTGCAAAACAGTTGCACACGCGGAATACTCAGGTTAAACTTGACGAGCCTAGCATATAACAGATATGGCCTCAGAACACGGAGACCGAAAGGTCGAGCGTGAATCATATAGTAGATACAATAAACATAGTGATGTTCACCATTGAAACTACTCCATCTCACGTGATGATCGGACATGGTTTAGTTGATTTGGATCACGTGATCACTTAGAGGATTAGAGGGATGTCTATCTAAGTGGGAGTTCTTAAGTAATATGATTAATTGAACTTTAATTCATCATGAACTTAGTCCTGGTAGTATTAGCATATCTATGTTGTAGATCAATAGCTCGCGTTTAGCTTCCCTATTTTTTTTATATGTTCCTAGAGAAAACTAAGTTTAAAGATGTTAGTAGCAATGATGCGGATTGGATCCATGATCTGAGGTTTATCCTCATTGCTGCACAGAAGAATTATGTCTTTGATGCACCGCTAGGTGACAAACCTATTGCAGGAGCAGATTAGATGTTATGAACATTTGGCTAGATCAATATGATGACTACTTGATAGTTTAGTGCATCATGCTTAAACGGCTTAGAATCGGGACTTCAAAGATGTTTTGAACGTCATGGACCATATGAGATGCTCCAGGAGTTGAAGTTAATATTTCAAGCAAATACCCGAGTTGAGAGATATGAAGTATCCAATAAGTTCTATAGCTAAAAGATGGAGGAGAATAGCTCAAGCAATGAGCATGTGCTCAGATTGTTTGGGTACTACAATCTCTTGAATCAAGTGGGAGTTAATCTTCCAGATAAAATAGTGATTGACAAAATTCTCTAGTCACCATCACCAAGTTAGTAGAACTTCGTGATGAACTATGATATGCAAGGGATAACGGAAACGATTCCCAAGCTCTTCGTAATGCTGAAATCGACGAAGGTAGAAATCAAGAAAAATATCAAGTGTTGATGGTAGACAAGACCACTAGTTTCAAGAAAAGGGCAAAGGGAAGAAGGAGAACTTCAAAAAGAACGGCAAGCAAGTTGCTGCTCAAGTGAAGAAGCCCAAGTTTGGTCCTAAACCTGAGATTAAGTGCTTCTACTGCAAAGGGACTGGTCACTGGAAGCGGAACTGCCCCAAGTATTTGGCGGATAAGAAGGATGGCAAAGTGAACAAAGGTATATTTGATATACAGATTGTTGATGTGTATTTTACTAGTGTTCGTAGCAACCCCTCGGTATTTGATACTGGTTCAGTTGCTAAGAGTAGTAACTCGAAACGGGAGTTGCAGAATGAACATAGACTAGTTAAGAGTGAAGTGACGATGTGTGTTGGAAGTGGTTCCAAGATTGATATGATCATCATCGCACACTCCCTATACTTTCGGGATTAGTGTTGAACCTAAATAAGTGTTATTTGGTGTTTGCGTTGAGCATGAATATGATTTGATCATGTTTATTGCAATACGGTTATTCATTTAAGTAAGAGAATAAATTGTTGTTCTGTTTACATGAATAAAACCTTATATGGTTACACACCCAATGAAAATGGTTCGTTGGATCTCGATCGTAGTGATACACATATTCATAATATTGAAACCAAAAGATGCAAAGTTAATAATGATAGTGCAACTTATTTGTGGCACTGCCGTTTAGGTCATATTGGTGTAAAGCGCATGAAGAAACTCCATGCTGATGGGCTTTTGGAATCACTTGATTATGAATCAGTTGATGCTTGCGAACCATGCCTCATGGGCAAGATGACTAAGACTCCGTTCTCCGGAACAATGGAGCGAGCAACAGACTTGTTGGAAATCATACATACTGATGTATGTGGTCCGATGAATATTGAGGCTCGCGGCAGGTATCATTATTTTCTGATCTTCACAGATGATTTGAGCAGATATGAGTATATCTACTTGATGAAACACAAGTCTGAAACATTTGAAAAGTTCAAAGAATTTCAGAGTGAAGTGGAGAATCATCGTAACAAAAATAAAAGTTTCTACGATATGATCACAGAAGTAAAATATTTGAGTTACGAGTTTGGCCTTCGGTTAAAAACAATGTGAAATAGTTTCACTACTCACGCCACCTGGAACACCACAGTGTAATGGTGTGTCCGAACATCATAACCGTACTTTATTAGATATGGTGCGATCTATGATGTCTCTTACCGATTACCACTATCGTTTTGGGGTTATGCATTAGAGACAGCTGCATTCACGTTAAATAGGGCACCATCTAAATCCGTTGAGACGACACCGTATGAACTATGGTTTGGCAAGAAACCTAAGCTGTCGTTTCTTAAAGTTTGAGGTTGCAATGCTTATGTGAAAAAGTTTCAACCTGATAAGCTCAAACCCAAATCGGAGAAGTGCGTCTTCATAGGATACCCAAAGAAAATGTTGGGTACACCTTCTATCACAGATCCGAAGGCAAGATATTCGTTGCTAGAATGGATCCTTTCTAGAGAAGGAGTTTCTCTCGAAAGAAGTGAGTGGGAGGAAAGTAGAACTTGATGAGGTAACTGTACCTGCTCCCTTATTGGAAAGTAGTTCATCACAGAAATCTGTTCCTGTGACTACTACACCAATTAGTGAGGAAGCTAATGATGATGATCATGTAACTTCAGATCAAGTTACTACCGAACCTCGTAGGTAAACCAGAGTGAGATCCGCACCAGAGTGGTACGGTAATCCTGTTCTGGAGGTCATGTTACTTGACCATGACGAACCTACGAACTATGAGGAAGCGATGATGAGCCCAGATTCCGCGAAATGGCTTGAGGCCATGAAATCTGAGATGAGATCCATGTATGAGAACAAAGTATGGACTTTGATTGACTTGCCCAATGATCGGCGAGCCATTGAGATTAAATGGATCTTCAAGAGGAAGACGGACGCTGATAGTAGTGTTACTATCTACAAAGCTAGAATTGTCGCAAAAGGTTTTCGACAAGTTCAAGGTGTTGACTACGATGAGAGTTTCTCACTCGTATCTATGCTTAAGTCTGTCCGAATCATGTTAGCAATTGCCGCATTTTATGAAATCTGGCAAATGGATAAACAAAACTGCATTCCTTAATGGATTTATTAAAGAAGAGTTGTATATGATGCAACCAGAAGGTTTTGTCAATCCTAAAGGTGCTAACAAAATATGCAAGCTCCAGCGATCCATCTATGGACTGGTGCAAGCATCTCGGAGTTGGAATATACGCTTTGATAAGTTGATCAAAGCATATAGTTTTATACAGACTTGCGGTGAAGCCTGTATTTACAAGAAAGTGAGTGGGAGCACTACAACATTTCTGATAAGTATATGTGAATGACATATTGTTGATCGGAAATAATGTAGAATTATTCTGCAAAGCATAAAGGAGTGTTTGAAAGGAGTTTTTCAAAGAAAGACCTCGGTGAAGCTGCTTACATATTGAGCATCAAGATCTATAGAGATAGATCAAGACGCTTGATAAGTTTTTTCAATGAGTACATACCTTGACAAGATTTTGAAGTAGTTCAAAATGGAACAGTCAAAGAAAGAGTTCTTGCCTGTGTTACAAGGTGTGAAATTGAGTAAGACTCAAAGCCCGACCACGGCAGAAGATAGAAAGAGAATGAAAGTCATTCCCTATGCCTCAGCCATAGGTTCTATAAAGTATGCCATGCTGTGTACCAGATCTATTGTATACCCTACACTGAGTTTGGCAAGGGAGTACAATAGTGATCTAGGAGTAGATCACTGGACAGCGGTCAAAATTATCCTTAGTGGAATAAGGATATGTTTCTCGATTATGGAGGTGACAAAAGGTTCGTCGTAAAGGGTTACGTCGATGCAAGTTTTGACACTGATCCAGATGACTCTAAGTCTCAATCTGGATACATATTGAAAGTGGGAGCAATTAGCTAGAGTAGCTCCGTGCAGAGCATTGTTGACATAGAAATTTGCAAAATACATACGGATCTGAATGTGCAGACCCGTTGACTAAACTTCTCTCACAAGCAAAACATGATCACACCTTAGTACTCTTTGGGTGTTAATCACATAGCGATGTGAACTAGATTATTGACTCTAGTAAACCCTTTGGGTGTTGGTCACATGTCGATGTGAACTATGGGTGTTAATCACATGGTGATGTGAACTATTGGTGTTAAATCACATGGCGATGTGAACTAGATTATTGACTCTAGTGCAAGTGGGAGACTGAAGGAAATATGCCCTAGAGGCAATAATAAAGTTATTATTTATTTCCTTATATCATGATAAATGTTTATTATTCATGCTAGAATTGTATTAACCGGAAACATAATACATGTGTGAATACATAGACAAACAGAGTGTCACTAGTATGCCTCTACTTGACTAGCTCGTTAATCAAAGATGGTTATGTTTCCTAACCATAGACAATGAGTTGTTATTTGATTAACGGGATCACATCATTAGATGAATGATGTGATTGACATGACCCATTCCATTAGCTTAGCACCCGATCGTTTAGTATGTTGCTATTGCTTTCTTCATGACTTATACATGTTCCTATGACTATGAGATTATGCAACTCCCGTTTGCCGGAGGAACACTTTGTGTGCTACCAAACGTCACAACGTAACTGGGTGATTATAAAGGAGCTCTACAGGTGTCTCCAAAGGTACATGTTGGGTTGGCGTATTTCGAGATTAGGATTTGTCACTCCGATTGTCGGAGAGGTATCTCTGGGCCCTCTCGGTAATGCACATCACATAAGCCTTGCAAGCATTGCAACTAATGAGTTAGTTGCGAGATGATGTATTACGAAACGAGTAAAGAGACTTGCCGGTAACGAGATTGAACTAGGTATTGAGATACCGACGATCGAATCTCGGGCAAGTAACATACTGATGACAAAGAGAACAACGTATGTTGTTATGCGGTCTGACCGATAAAGATCTTCGTAGAATATGTAGGAGCCAATATAAGCATCCAGGTTCCGCTATTAGTTATTGACCGGAGACGTGTCTCGTTCATGTCTACATTGTTCTCGAACCGTAGGGTCCGCACGCTTAAGGTTTCGATGACAGTTATATTATGAGTTTATGAGTTTTGATGTACCGAAGGAGTTCGGAGTCCCGGATGGATCGGGGACATGACGAGGAGTCTCGAAATGGTCGAGACGTAAAGATCGATATATTGGACGACTATATTCGGACATCGGAAAGGTTCTGAGTGGTTCGGGTATTTTTCGGAGTACCGGGGAGTTACGGGAATACGGGGAGAAGTATTGGGCCTTATTGGGCCATACGGGAAAGAGAGAGGGCTGCCTAGGGCAGGCCACGCGCCCCCCCAAGGCCTAGTCCGAATTGGACTAGGAGGAGGGGCTGCGCCCCTCCTTCCTTCCCTTCTCTTTTCCCCTTCCTTGTCTCCTACTCCTAATACATGGAAGGACTCCTAGTTGGACTAGGAAAGGGGGGAATCCTACTCCCGGTGGGAGTAGGACTCCCCTAGGGCGCGCCATAGAGAGGGCCGGCCCTCCCCTCCTCCACTCCTTTATATACGCGGGCAGGGGCACCCCATGGACACACAAGTTGATCTTCGTGATCGTTCCTTAGCCGTGTGCGGTGCCCCCCTCCACGATATTACACCTCGGTCATATTGTAGCGGTGCTTAGACGAAGCCCTGCGATGGTAGAACATCAATATCGTCACCACGCCGTCGTGCTGACGGAACTCCTCCCCGAAGCTTTGCTGGATCGGAGCCCGGGGAGCGTCATCGAGCTGAACGTGTGCCAAGAACTCGGAGGTGCCGGAAGTAACGGTGCTTGGATCGGTTGAACCGGGAAGACGTACGACTACTTCCTCTATGTTGCGTCAACGCTTCCGCTTCGGTCTACGAGGGTACGTGGACAACACTCTCCCCTCTCGTTGCTATGCATCACCATGATCTTGCGTGTGCGTAGGAATTTTTTTGAAATTACACGTTCCCCAACAGACAGCTATGGATCTGTCCTGTGAGTTTTTGTAGCTGACATGCTCGCATTGACAAAAGGGGGGAGGGACTCGACATTCAATTCATATGAATTCTTTCCTTCTAAGGCAATGCTAGAGTGATGGTAGTGTGCGAGACATCGAGATAGTACAGTTGTGAATTGGGAGGTTGTTTGCAAAGAAAGGATACCAGGTGGAACGAGGGCCCATGGCGCGCCTGACCCCCTGGGGCGCGCCCCCTACCTCGTGGCCCCCTCGGGCATCATATCGCGTTGATTCTTCTTCCCAAAAATCACATATATTCCAAAAAAATCTCCTTCGGTTTTTATCCTGTTTGGACTCCATTTGATATGGATTTTCTGCGAAACAAAAATCATGCAACAAACAGGAACTGGCACTGGGCACTAGATCAATATGTTAGTCCCAAAAAATAGTATAAAATGTTGTGAAAAGTATATGAAAGTTGTATAATATTGGCATGGAACAATCAAAAATTATAGATACGACGGAGACGTATCATATCTCATCGCTCGTGGCGAATCTAGCCACTCTGGCCTTCATGGAGGAACCTAGACCAGGGGCGGCGGCCCCATTAGGCATGGCGACGGCACCCTTGGCTGGCGACATTCGCGGGGGGGGGGGGGGGTGGATGGACGACGTCTTTACCGCGTGGGCGGTGAGTCACCAGTGGATCTCCTCCGCGCTGCAGGCTCTCTCCTGATGCACTTGGTGGCTTACGATCGCGGTCGTCGACCTCGGTGCGTTCACGGGGGCTGGTAGAGGTGGCATCGGACCGGAGGAAACTCTGGATGACTCGTCCATCTCGACGGTGGCGACTACCAGGGTCGCCGTGCTCCTACTTGTAGGCACTGTCGAGGTCCTGCCTTCCACCCCGACCCATGCCCAGGTGAAAACCCTAAATCTCCTTAGATTGGGCAGCAGCGGCACTGCGTGTGTCGTGCCCTTCTTGGAGGCACCGCCTGGGGCGTTTGGGTGCTCGGTTTGAGGAACTACAGGCGGGGGGAATGGGACCAGTGGCGGCATGTGTTGTTTCACGGCGGAGGAGCGGCGTGGCATCTGGCAGGTCGACAACGGCGGGTCTCAGCGGTATGGAGCAGCGGGGTCTCACCGGTGGGCGTGTGATGATGGACGAGCGCAGGATGGTGACGTTGTCCGGCATCGTGGTGGCGTCAACGACACAGCAAGTAGTAGAAAAAGGGTCAAACGTGAAGCACATTAGTGCCGGTTTGTATTTGAGCCGGCACTAATGTATACATTAGTGCCGGTTCCAACGGCTAGCCGGGCCGCTTTCATTAGTACCGGTTCGTGGCGAACCTTTAGCACCGGTTCGTGCCACGAACCGGTACTAATGAGAGTGGTGGCAGGATGTTGTCAGACTGGGGCCCCTCCAGCCCCTTTAGTACCGGTTCTTGGCACGAACCGGTACTAAAGGTCGTCCTACATAAACCCTTCGTCCACCCGAGCTCGCTCTGTTCTTCCCCTTTCCCCTCTCCTCTCTGTTCTTCCCCTCTTCCTCTCGAGCTCATCACACATTTTGCCCAAAATTTGTCAAGATTTGAAGGCCCCCATCCATTCAAATGATCACAAAGGTTAGCAACTTTGTCCTTTCATCTCTCATTGCTAGATTAGCTCTTGCAATGCTTTATATAGTGATTAATTTGTGAGTTTAGTAATTTGGGAGGATATATATATATGTGCTAGTATTTGATTTATATGCAATTTGAGGTCAAAAATAACACTTAGTTTGCATATGTAGGTGTGGTTTACTTAGTGCCTTCTAAATCTCCGTCGTAACCACCGTCGATCGCCCGCACCGTCCCGTCGCCGGCACCACCTTGTGGTGAGCCTCTTGTTCATGAAATTTTATATAAAAATTGATGTTTGTGTGATTTGGATATATAGTTACTCGTATAATTATCTTACCCGTACGTTGTTTGTTATACATATAGTGCCATGGTTTTGATATCCGTCCCCGTCGGCCCTCGTCCTTGTTATGATTCGGATGTGGTATATATATTCTCTTTTAAAACTAGTTGCATTTCGTGTTTATGACAAATTATGCCCATCAAGTTGACATAGAAATTTTTTCTAGGAGGTATGTGAACCGGAAATTCCAACCGACCCTATTGTCGAGAGGTTAAATTTAGTTGAAAGAGAAAACGAGTACTTGAAAGAAAAATTGAAAAGAATTGAGGGGGAGAAGATGGAATTGGAGTTGCATGTTGCCGATGTCGTCGATGATCACAAGATCAAGATGGAGAAAATGCGCTTGAAGATTAGAAAGATTAGAAAATATGCCATCGATAGTGAGGCTTGGTATCATTATGCTGTTGGATCCATTGTTACCTTAGTTGCGATCTTGATCGTATTTGTTGTTGCATTTAAATGCTTTAGCTAGAGAGTTATTTGTTTGTTGCATTTAAGTGTTGTATGAACTTTATGTATGAACTTGTATTAATTTGGTCTATTCGGTGTTGTGTAATGAAGATGAGCCGGCAATGGATGTACGATGACCGATGCTCTCCCCAGTTCGTTGAGGGCGTGCATACTTTTCTGCTTGCGGCTGAGGCAAACAAGCGGGCGGATGGTTTTATGCCTTGTCCATGTGCTCGCTGTAAGAATGGTCACAATTACTCTACGTCAAGAACCATTCACGTCCACCTGTTTAAGTCCGGTTTCATGCCCCACTATAATGTTTGGACCAAGCACGGAGAAAGAGGGGTTATGATGGAAGACAATGAAGAAGAAGAGGACGACGACAGCTATCCTGGCCATGGGTTCCCTGAATACGATGATACAACAATGGGGGAAGAAGCTGAGCCGGTAATGCGGGAAGAAGCTGAGCCGGCAATGCGGGAAGAAGCTGAAGAAGAGGCATCAGATGAGCCCGTTGATGATCTAGGTCGGGCCATTGCCGATGCAAAGAGAAACTGCGCAAGTGATTTGGAGAAGAAGAAGTTGCAGCGCATGTTAGAGGATCACAAAAAATTGTTGTACCCGAATTGCGTAGGTGACAAGAAAAAGCTGGGCACCACACTGGAATTGCTGCAATGGAAGGCAGAGAATGGTGTATCTGACAAGGGATTTGGAAAGTTGCTGGTAATGATAAAGGATATGCTTCCAAAGGACAACGAATTGCCCGAGAGTACGTACGAAGCAAAGAAGGCTGTCTGCCCTCTAGGGTTAGAGGTGCAGAAGATACATGCATGCCCTAATGATTGCATCCTCTACCGCGGTGAGTACGAGGATTTGAACGCTTGCCCGGTATGTGGTGCATTGCGCTATAAGATCAGCCGCGATGACCCTGGTGATGTCGAGGGCGAGCGCCCCAGGAAGAAGATTCCTGCCAAGGTGATGTGGTATGCTCCTATAATACCACGGTTGAAACGTTTGTTCCAAAACAAAGAGCATGCCAAGGCGATGCGATGGCACAGAGAAGACCGTAAGAAAGACGGAAAGTTGAGAGTACCCGCTGACGGGTCGCAGTGGAGAAAAATCGAAAGAAAGTACGGGAAGGAGTTTGCAGATGACGCAAGGAGCGTATGGTTTGGTCTAAGCGCAGATGGCATTAATCCTTTTGGGGAGCAGAGCAGCAACCATAGCACCTGGCCTGTGACTCTATGTTTGTATAACCTTCCTCCTTGGTTGTGCATGAAGCGGAAGTTCATTATGATGCCAGTGCTCATCCAAGGCCCTAAGCAACCCGGCAACGACATTGATGTGTACCTAAGGCCATTAGTTGAAGAACTCTTACAACTGTGGAATGGAACAGGTGTACGTGCGTGGGATGAGCACATGGGGGAAGAATTTGACCTAAAGGCGTTGCTGTTCGTGACCATCAATGATTGGCCTGCTCTCAGTAACCTTTCAGGACAGACAAACAAGGGATACCGCGCATGCACGCACTGTTTGGACGATACCGACAGTATATATTTGGCTAATTGTAAGAAGAATGTGTACCTGGGACATCGTCGATTTCTTCCGAGCAGGCATCCCGTAAGAAAGAAAGGCAAGCATTTCAAAGGTGAGGCGGATCACCGGACGAAGCCTCGCCACCGTACTGGTGCTGATGTACATGATATGGTCAAGGATTTGAAGGTGGTCTTTGGAAAGGGTCCTGGTGGACAACCTGTTCCGAATGACGCTGACGGACGCGCACCCATGTGGAAGAAGAAATCTATATTTTGGGACCTGCCCTATTGGAAAGACCTAGAGGTCCGCTCCGCAATCGACGTGATGCACGTGACGAAGAATCTTTGTGTGACCCTGCTTGGCTTCTTGGGCGTGTATGGGAAGACAAAAGATACACCTGAGGCACGAGAGGACCAGCAACGTATGCACGGAAAAGACGGCATACATCAGGGTCATGCAAGCTACGCTCTTACCAAAGAAGAGAAGGAAATCTTCTTTGAATGCCTGCTCAGTATTAAGGTACCGTCTGGCTTCTCGTCGAATATAAAGGGAATAATAAACATGGCAGAGAAAAAATTCCAGAACCTAAAGTCTCATGACTGCCACGTGATTATGACGCAACTGCTTCCGGTTGCATTGAGGGGGCTTCTACCGGAAAACGTTCGATTAGCCATTGTGAAGCTATGTGCATTTCTCAATGCAATCTCTCAGAAGGTAATCGATCCAGAAATCATACCAAGGTTAGAGAATGATTTGGTGCAATGTCTTGTCAGTTTCGAGTTGGTGTTCCCACCATCCTTCTTCAACATCATGACGCACGTCCTAGTTCACCTATGCGAAGAGATTAACGTTTTGGGTCCTGTATTTCTACACAATATGTTCCCCTTTGAGAGGTTCATGGGAGTCTTAAAGAAATATGTTCATAACCGTGCTAGGCCAGAAGGAAGCATCTCCAAGGGCCGTCAAAATGAGGAGGTCATTGAGTTTTGTATTGACTTTATTCCTGACCTTAAGCCGATTGGTGTTCCTGAATCGCGGCATAAGGGCAGACTGGATGGAAAAGGCACGCTAGGAGGGGAACAAATAATATGTATGGACGGACATTCTCTCACTGAAGCACACTACACAGTTCTACAGAATTCCGCCTTGGTGGCTCCGTATATGGATGAACACAAGAATTTGCTACGCTCCAAACACCCGGAGCGGTCTGATGACTGGATTACACGTGAACAAACCAGGAGTTTCGCCAGCTGGTTGCAGACACGTACCATGCATGACACCTCTATTGAAGATGACCTGTACTTGCTGTCCCAGTTACCATCTTCGAATATAATGACTTTCAAAGGGTACGAGATAAATGGTAATACATTTTACACGATCGCCCAAGATAAGAAGAGCACCAACCAAAACAGTGGTGTCCGCTTTGATGCAGAAACCAAGACGGGAAAGGAAACATATTATGGTTATATACAGGACATATGGGAACTTGACTATCGACGTGGTTTGAAGGTCCCTTTGTTTCGGTGCAAATGGGTCAATATGACACGAGGCGGGGTAACGGAAGACCCGCAGTACGGAATGACAACAGTGGATCTCAACAATCTTGCGTATGCAGACGAACCATTCGTCCTAGCCAATGATGTGGCACAGGTTTTCTATGTGAAGGACATGTCTACCAAGCCAAGAAAAAGAAAAGATAAGGAAGCGAATGCATCGTACGATGAGCCAAAGCGGCACATAGTTCTTTCTGGGAAGAGAAACATCGTGGGAGTGGATGACAAGACAGACAAGTCAGAAGATTATGAAAAGTTTGATGAAATTGCTCCATTCACAGTGAATATTGACCCGAGCATCCCGTTAAATGATGAAGATTTTCCATGGTTACGGCGCAAAGGGACACACGCGAAGAAAAAGTTTCACACCCAAAGATCTGGGATGTGATCGGCTTCACTATCATCACTTTCTTCTGTGTTTCACACCCAGAAGGGAATCTCTGTAATAGTTAGGGTAGTTAATTATGTGTTTTGGCATTTGAAACGCGAAGAAATTTTATGTGCAAACAAATTCTTTCATGCCTTTACTGATTTTTAAAGTTAAGTTATTCACAAACTAGTGATTCACACTAATTTCAAATAATTCAAAATTTAAACTATTCAAATTTGAAAACTACGGGCACTAACAGAAAGTTTGTAATTTTTTGTACCTAAAGCAAAAATATTCACAAAGAAACTCTAAATACACAAAAAAATACAACTCAAAAATAAATAAAGAAAAAAAAAAGCCCGCCTACTAGGCCAGAGGGGACTGCATACGACCCAGTAGGCCCACGGGGCAGCACAGCACAGCTAGGCCCAGAAGGCCTGCATTTGAGAGGAGCTCGAAGGAGCAGCCGCGGCTGGGTTTATAAACCAGTGCGGCTGCCCTTCGCTAGGCGAGGTGGGACTAAACTTTGCGCCCCTCGCCTGGCAGCGCACCCCCCTTTAGTACCGGGTCGTGGCACCAACCGGTACTAAAGGGGGGGCCTTTAGTAACCGGTTGGAGCCACAACCGGTACTAAAGGGGGTCACTTCCCGCCGCTTGGCCCTGGCCAAAACAGGCCTTTAGTACCGGTTGGTGGCTCCAACCGGTACTAAAGGTCCATCCTATATAACTAAACACTTCGAAAATTTCAGTTTCTCATCTGCTTCTTCTCCTCTGCACCGTCGCCCGCCGCGCCCCCCATACGTCAACATCCCTCGTCGCCGCCCCGTCCCCATCGTCGCCGCCCCGTCGTCCCGTCGTCACCGCCGCCCCGTCCCGGCCGCTCGTCCCCGTCCCCGTCGTCGCCGCCCCGTACGTCCCCGTCTCGTCGTCGCCCCGGCCCGTACGTCCCCGTCCCCGTCATCGCCCCCGTCCGTCATCCCCGTCGTCGCCGCGCCCGTCGCCGTCCCCGTCGCCGCCCCCCGTCGCCTCTCGCCTCGCCGGTGAGCACACACACACACACATACATTTTTTGTTTTTTAGTTATACAAATAGTTAGAAATTTTTCTGTTTTTTAGAAATAGTTAGAAATGTTAGAATTGTTAGAATAGTTAGAAATGTTAGAATTGTTAGAATAGTTAGAAATGTTAGAATTGTTAGAAATTTTTCTGTTTTTTAGTTATAGAAATAGTTATAAAAAGTTAGAATTGTTAGAAATTTTTCTGTTTTTTAAATTGTTAGAAATTTAGTTATAAAAAGTTAGAATTGTTAGAAATTTTTCTGTTTTAGAAATAGTTAGAAATGTTAGAATTTTAGAATAGTTAGAAATGTTAGAATTGTTAGAAATTTTTCTGTTTTTAGTTATAGAAATAGTTATAAAAAAGTTAGAATTGTTAGAAATTTTTCTGTTTTTTAGTTATAGAAATAGTTATAAAAAAGTTAGAAATTTTTTTTTTTAGTTCTAGAAATATTAGAAATGTTATAGAAATGTTAGTTATATAGAAATGTTAGAAATTTTAGTTATCAAAATCCAATCATTAAAAAAATGTTACTTTTTGCGGGCATATAGCTAGTATTTGTTCTCGACGATGCCCGGCCCGCATCCTCGCCGTCGACCCGTCCGCGACGACGTCCGACTGACCCATGTCCGGGACTGGGCTCCGCCGGGCTGGCACTGGGAGGTGCTGCCTGGAGGGGCGCGCCGCTTGATGAGGAACCCGGCCCCCGGGTCCCGTCGTCGACCCCTGATCTCGTTTGGTGGCGTTCGCGTGGGGCTAGTTTCGGTGCGGAGGGAGCCGGGCCCCGCCGGAGGTGGTACGTCGTCGTGTCAGGGAGGAGGACGAGCACGTCCATCGCTACATGTTGCGTTAGAGGGCGGCAGGTTCTCCAATACCTGGCAGTTTCTTCAGGGATCTCACTTCAGCTATGATCCTGTGAGGGTTCCTTCTCTTTGGGTGTCCACGCCCCGCGCCGCAGGAACCGCGAGTGTCCTAGATTCTTCTGTAGTATTCGATCTTTAATTAGCTACCTAGCCAGTGATGTACTATTCAATATTATATATTATTCGAGACGATGTATTCGAGATTTATCTTTATTCGGTATTCGAGATTATTATACTAAATTGTTTTATATTTCTTTTGGCATAGTTAAATAAAGCTATGGCGGACAATACCGACAGAGAGAGAGAACAGACCATGTTCGATATGATACGCGGGACAGATGATGATCAGAATGAAGAAGATTATGACGGCTCCGAATTTCTAAACAACACCGGAGAGGGTGATATGATATTCGATCGCGACGACCGAATTGATGAATCATGAACTACGATTATGACGATGACGAAGAACATGTTGATCCTGAAACAACAAACCCGCGAGGTATATATATTTATGTTAGCCAGGAATCTGGTGATCACACATGTTTTAAATGAGTTGAAGATATATTAATGAATCGATCTTTCTTCTTTCAGCCATCGGATCGAGCAAATCTTCAGGCAAAAGGACGAAACGAGGCCCGAACAAAAAGTTGAAGGAGGGCGTAAAGTACAATATCGAGGCATTCAAACCTAATGGCGAACCATTAGCGCCTAAGAAGATTGCGGACAAGTTCGTTCGTCAGTGCGCAGTTCTTGTGAAGGACCAACTCCCGATCTCCCTTCAAGAATGGAGAAAGCCAGCAAAGCCACGTCCAGATCTTACTTTTGTCGACGACAGACAAAAAAGTCTGCTTTGGGATACTCTCATGGAACATTTCACCCTACCAGATCATTTCACAGAAGCAGATGTGCAGAAAGTCAAGGACGCTGCTCTTAGGAAGATGGCGGTTGCATTCAAGAACCACAAGAATCGTGAATGGGACAAGTACGTCAAGGGAGGAAGGAAGACTCCAGTATTCGAGGGAACACTAGAGAATCAAAGTGCTCATTGGGACGATTTCGTGAAATTCAAGGATTCAGAATTATCTAAGGAACGGTCAAGAATAAACAAGGCCAATGCCGCAAAAAAGGATAAGTTCCATAAGCTGGGGCCAGGTGGCTATGCGGTGGGAATGCCTAAGTGGGATAAGTCTGAGAAAGAGATGCTGGATGCAAGTGTCACTCCAGAAACATTGAGCTGGCCCCCCAGGTGCAGGACTTGGTTCTATGCGCATGGGGGGGAGTTGGACCCGAAGACAGGCAAAGTTTCCAAGAAGGCATGTCTGGACGGAGCCGAAGATAAGCTACTTGTTGCAATAGAAGAGGCTCGATCCGGGTTGTTCGAGCCCAACAGAGAGAACGACGAGCTTACGCGTGCCCTGGGAAATCCTGAACACCCGGGAAGAACACGAGGCATGGGCGCTATTCCGTGGTATGAGGGGTTTTCGGACTGGAACGCCGACTACAGAACCCGTGCGAGAAAGAAGATTGCGGAGGAGAAGAAGAGGAAGATGGAGGAGGAGCAGAGGAAGCTCGACTATGAACGCCTTCAAGGCCTAGAATCAGCGCACGCGGACTTGGCAATCAAATTCCAGCGGCAGCAGGAGCAGATCGACTCACTTAGCCAGCAAAGGGGGTCTCAGCAGCTGCAGCAGCTAGCGGATGATCCAGCATTGGATACCACCGCCCCATCCATGCCGAGAAGCAGCGTGGGTTCCGCCCCGTTTGACGCAATGCTGGATAGATACCCCGTGGATGATATCGCGGAGAACACTAACTGCGAGCTACACTTCAAAATTAAGAACATATCCTTGAAGGTGGCGGACGGTGTTGCTTATACAAATTCCCCCGATGCAACCTTCCATTGCAACCCGATTCCAGCAGGCTATGCTCGTGTCGTGGTTGATGAGGTGGTGGACCAATATTCGGGGCTAGAGCTTGACATTCCTGGAGGTGACGAGGAGCACACACTCGGAGATGCCAAACATCGTATCATCCTATGGAGAAAGGATTGCATCATCTTTCGAAGGCCACCGACACCGCGTCACCCGACTCCTCGTCGAAGTCCGCCACCGAGTCAGCAGACTCCCGCTCCTCCAAGTCCACCAACGCGTGAGGCCACTCCTCCTCCTCCAAGTCCGGCAAAGTGTCAGGCCACTCCTCCTCCAAGTCCGACACAGCGTCAGACGTCCACTCCTCCTCCAAGTCCGGCACAACCTCAGGCCACTGCAAGTCCGGCACAGCTTCAGGCCACTCCTCCTCGTCCAACTCAGCCCCGTCAGCCGTCTCCGCCGCCTCAGCAATCGCAGAAGAGACACCCCGCAGCTATGGTGCGTAGCGGTACGAGTCGAGGTCATAGTACAGGAAGTACAGGCGGAGGCAAGCGATATAAATATGGTCCAAACCTCACTACTCCTCTTCCTGAGAGGGCTTACGACAGGACCGAGGAGCAAACCAATGCCATAGTGCGGGCAGAAGTCGACGCCCATTTTGGACCGAAACCGCCACCGCCGCCAAGGGAGAAAGTGCCTGTGGAAGTAGTTGACCACTTCATTCGTATGGCTCAACCACCAGCTCCTAAGCCTGTTGACACAGACTATGAGCGCCACATCAGGAAGTTACATCGACAACGTCTACAGAAGGAGGCGAGCTCGAGCTCGAGCAAACAACAAGCAGCTGTCAAAAAATGCGGGAAAACCGTTGCCCAGCTGGGAGAACAGGCGGCGCAATCGATCCCCCCGCTTGTTGTGCCGCGAACAACACGTGACAGTACGCGCGCCCAATATTATTGTGGGCAAACAGTTTACGTTCCCGAGGTGGGCGATGTGGTAATAACCCAGGAGCATATAATGCAGGCTGAAACTCTCAAAATCACTGTTGGACAACTCCTCGAGATCGAGGACATGCCTGTGCTTACAGAGGAGGAAATAAAACGGAAATATGCCCGGGGCCAACCTTTGGTCAAGCCAGAAGAGGTCAAGAAGCTCCCAACGAGAATGTATGAATTGCATCAATGGTACATGGACATTACCAAGAGATCCGATCGAGAGTCCCTCATGGTGCAAGTCAAGAAGGATCATTACTACCATGAGAACCTGTGACCGTTGAGTATTCTGAACTGTTTCAGTTATACAATCAAGACGCACTCGACAAATCTATCGTCAGTTGCTATTGTCTGTAAGTGATTTCTTTCTGTAATTTAAGTCTCAAGCTAGCTGTAGTGATCCTTTTGATCAATCATTACCTGTAATTATCCTCACTATATTCTTTTCTGTGGTATTATGCAGGATGAAGATGTATGAAATGAGAAAAGGTGGACGCTATGGCATTGGGTTCATTGACCCAAACACCGTTAATGAATACACATGGAAAATAAACAAGCATTATGAAAAGCAGGTAGAGGACAGCATGCTAGAGTTCTTGAAGCGCCTCAAATACAATGAAGATATACTACTTCCTTACAACTTCCAGTGAGTCACACTTTCTTGTACTACAAATTCTCTGTTTTTGCCTACTAGCTAGCTACATGTTTTTGCTTACATATGCCCGCTTAATTAAGACATGCAAACGTGTGTGCATGCAGATTTCACTGGATCTTGTGTATCATTAAAGTTGACGCCGGAACAGTTCAAATACTGGACTCACTACTCAAAGCAAATAGTGACTATAACATCTTGTTTGGGATAGTCAACAGGTAATTTCAATCATTATTAACTATATATCTCGGCCTATTTAGTTCGTCATTTCATGATATGAACTATTTAATAACCCCTTTATTCATTTTCTTTGTCGGCGGGCAGGGCTTGGGCAAGGTTCATCAGCGTCACGGAAGGCGAATGGAAACGACAGCTGAAATGGTTTCGACCCAAGGTAAGTAATTAAGTAGTACTAGCTAGCTAGCTAGCTGCCATCTCTTTAATTATCATGCTTGATTAATTATTATCTGATCAAATTAAATTCCATTCTCGTAATAAAGGCCCTGAAGCAGGCGCAGGGGACTGATCTGTGTGCATTCTGCGTTTGCGAGAACATTCGCATGATGGCGTCCGAAAGGAGCAGATCTCAAAGACAGGAATGGGTACGCTTGTCAGAACACTATTCACAATTTTTACACCATTATCGATATCTAGTCACACAACTAATACACATGCATATTGATCTCCTTCTTAACAGTTCAAAGAGGTGCGGGACAAGCTCCTAGAAACGGAGCGCGTAGAAGCACTTCAAGAGGAAATAGCGGGATTTTTGCTCGACCAGGTCATAAATCCGAAGGGAGAATACTATTACCCGCTACCGCCCCCATCGACCAGGTCATGAACCACTTCCAATTGTCATCGTGCTCCGAAGGCACCAATTAGGCTAATGCCACTGGCTCCGAAGGCAACATGCATATGTAGAAGAAATTGTATATAGCTATACATATGTGTATGTGTGAATTAATATGGTTTGTGAGACATTGATGATATATATATGATTGGTTCTACTAGAAATTCTATTTATATATATATATATATATGCATAACATGTACAATGTGTAGTATCGTAAAATACCAGCAAACGAAAAAGAATTAAAATGGAAAACACAAAATTAAATAAAAAAGAAATCATAAAACCAAAAACCCCCAAACATTTTAGTACCGGTTGGTGTTACCAACCGGTACTAAAGGGCTCCCGGCCCCCGGAGTTGGCTCGTGCCACGTGGTTGCCATTTAGCACCGGTTCGTGCTGAACCGGTACTAAAGGGGGGGCTTTAGTGACCATACTTTAGTGCCGGTTATGGAACCGGCACTAAAGGACCTTACGAACCGGTGCTATTGCCCGGTTCTGCACTAGTGATGCAGCAGTACAACATTGAAGATGGATTGGTGGCAGGTGGCTGCGGCGGCCTCATACCCGGCAGGCGTCCTAGTTGAGGAATACGCCGGACTGGTGGGTGCCTCATACTCGGCAGACGTCCTGGTTGGGACCTCACGTCTTAGATGTTAGGTCTGGCTGCGAGGTCTGTTTGCTATTAGCCCAGACTATCAGCATCCCTACATCAAGTAGATAGGAGTAGCGACAGATGTTGCCTGGACGGTGGCTTTAGTTTTACTGTTGTATGACTTTATAAGGTTTTGTGTGAATAATTAATAAAGTGGCTGCATGCATCGTCCAGATACAGAGGCCGGGGGTCCTCCTTCATTCTAAAAAACAATACATATGGCACGGACACATGACAACTCTGAACATTGATGGCAAGTTTAGTGACGCGAGCATGGCAACTTCAGTTGTCAAGCATGTCCACTTTTTTTCGGATGGCAAGTTTCAGTTTTTTTTTCTTTTGAGATGGCAACTTTATTCTAGAAAACTTCAGGATCGGAATGCTTCGTGTCACACGTGTGGCATTTATCATTTGGGTTCTTTTATGATTTTTTTGGCGTGTTTGTGTTGTTGTTCTAGCAGACTATTTTATTTGGCTGCACTTGAACTTGTTATATGGACATGGTGATGGCTTTATTTATAAAGCGGGTTGAAACCTTATTTTAAAAAGATGCATTACTTCCCTGCAAAAAAAATCCATTACTTAACAGTTTTGCCCAACCAGTTATTTAACATTTGCGTGACCAACTGTTGAACAAAAAACATGAAGCAACTTCGTCACAACGTGCTCGAGTAACCACGAACTCCGAACCACCTTAATCCGACCGAACACCAACACCAACCTCGTCCTTGGCAGGAACAGGAGAGCTCGCCTGCGATTTCCTCCACGGCTTGACCCTCCGAAGGATGGCCCTCTGCCGCAGATTATACTCCAGGCGATACGCGTCTGTGCCGAAGTCCGGGAAGAGGCCGACGAACCACCCCTGCAATCGGTGGGCGACGTTGGGCACGCAGAGCGTGCCGTGCCCGATCCAGCGCACCGCCGCGCGCGCGTAGCCGTCCGGGGTCAGCACGAACTGCGAGATTAAGCTGGCCTTCACGGCGCTCGACACCATGTTCGTCTCCACCAGGAACGGGGCCTGCAGACACGGCACAACGACGATAATGTCGTGACACGATGGATGCGAGCGCGCGCACCGAGTACATACCTGGCACTGCACGTCGATGCCTGAGTTCCCGTACTCCACGGCGAGGCTCCTGGAGAACTCGGCGACGTACCGTTTGGTGCCGGCGTAGACGGAGTAGAGCGGGAAGGAGGGGAGCACGGACGCCGACCCCGAGCCCATGTTCACGACGGCGCCCCTGCCCCGCCGCACCATCCCCGGCAGCACCGCCGCCGTCACCTCCGTCAGCGCCAGCACGTTCACCCGTATCATCCTCGCCCACGCCTCCACGCCCACCTCGTGCATGTACACCGCGCCCGGCTTCGCCACCCCGGCGTTGTTCACCAGCACCCCTACGTCCAGCCCCGCCACGGCCTCCCGGAGCCGCCGCATCGCCTCGTCCCCTGCATGTCGAAGATCCATCGACACGACAGGACATGATCGATCAGTAACCAGAAGGACACGCACGCACGCTGCACTACTCGTATTAAGTTCTTCACACCTTGCGCGGTGGAGACGAGGGAGAAATCGAACAGCACGGTCTTGGTCTGCACGGCGTGAGCCCTGGAGATGGTCTCGGAGACGTCCCGGAGCTTGGCGGGGTCACGGCCGACGAGGACGAGGTTGAGGCCACGCCGCGCGAGCTCCAGGGACATGGAGCGTCCGATGCCTGACGTCGGGCCGGTGACGACGGCCCACTCGCCGTACCTGCGCCGGAGATCCTTGGGCCGGCGCAGGCAGGGCGCGAGGCTGGCGAGGAGGCGGACACTGACGGCGAATACATGGAGGGCACCGAGCGATGCCAGCGAGAAGAAGAACCATACGGACGCACCCATGTCGCAACTCGTTTTGCTCCTGCTACTCTGCGTGCGCCCGTATTTATGCAGGATGATAATAAACGGATGACCAGTAGAAGACTTTGATTACAAAAGGGACGCCCCGTACGGCTCAACATTCCCTAAAGCTCATGCTCGTGTTATTTGGTACGGCGCGCCGGCCATCCTCCAACAGCTCTGTCTCGTCATTAGAACATCTCTAGCCTCGAAAAGTCGCCGCATGAGGGCGAATTGGCGGTCAAATCGGCCTGGGGCAATGGGGTTCCCAGCCGACGTCCTACGGTCGCGCCTGTTTTAAACTTTCTTTTTAACATTTATTTGACTAAAATTTGGCGAATAGGACAAATATTTTGGCGAAACAATCATTACTTCGGCAAACTGAAATAGTTTCTTATATAGATAAAATACTTAAATAAAATAAACGTGACTACGGGCCGAATAAGGCGCTGACAGAGGCGAAGTTGGTGCCGTCACCGCCGCCGCCGCCGTTGTCCTCGTCGTCCTTCTCCTCCTTCACGCAGCCACCCGTGCTAGACCCCTGTCCGGCGTCGCCCTGGCGGACCAGTGGTGGCGGCGCGTCGTCGTCGCTGTCGTCGAGGACGACGACGCCTTTGTCGTCCCGGCCACGGCGCCGAGCTTTGAACCGCTCGTAGGCGAGGCGCTGGCGCTCCAGCTTCGTCCGCGCTCAGTCGTCGCGCGCTCACTTTAAGACCGTCGCGTCGTCGAGCTCCTCCTTGACGCCGCCGACGAGCCCTGGCTTCGTCTTCACGACGGCGCCCCCCTGCTCCGTCTTCGGTTTGACTTAGTGCGGAGGAGCCGAGGAGGAGGCGCGCCCCCCGCCCTCGTTGATGACGATGCCGGCGCTGCGGGGGCGCCGGCCGAGCGGCATTTTCGCTGCGGGCTCGGCCTTGACGGCGAACACCGCCGGCGAGCCGGAGGAGTGGGAAGAGGAGCGGGAGGAGGAGCGAGAGGAGGAAGACGAGGAGGAGCCGAACCTCCTGGGCATCCATTGTCCGGCGCTCCGGCGGGGAATTGGGGCGGCGGCCGCGGCAGGGTATGCCAGCGGCGGGTCATTGCCGCCCTCGAGGTATTGGAGTACCTTGTGGAGTGTGCGGCCGGGGCCGCCCCACCATAGGCGGCGCCCCTCGCTGTTCTTGACGCCCCCACCACCGGCGCCCCATTGGTGGACACCGGCCGCTGTGCCTGCCGGCGCTGAAAGTACGCCGCCCATGACGCCTGGTTGTCGGCGGCGTACTGCAGGAGGGCGCGCTGCTCCTCCGACAGCGACGCCCGCACGCAGTCGACCTCGGTGGCGAAGAGGTCGGGGCGCGCGTCGACGTCGGGCATCGGGGGAATGGGGACTCCACCGCCGCTGAGTCTCCACCCCGACGACCCGGCGTCGGGACGTTCGCTTCGAAGAAGAGATAGGCCTCCCACTCGTGGAGCGAGCGGCGGCCGAAGCCCCGTCGCCAGGGAACCACTCGGCCATCGGGTGGGCTTGGGAAGAGAGGGGAGGGGGGAAGGTCGGCGGTGGCTGCGGACGGGGAGAGGCAGAGCTCGGCGGTGACTGTGGGCGGGTGTGTCCAGAGGCGAGGGAAGGCCCTGCTTTTATAGCCGCGCGACGTGTGTACGAGTGGTGGGAGGGGAGGCGTCACCGCGGCGCCCGTGAAGCGCCGCCCGTGGGGAATCAATGGCAAGGCTGACCGGCGGCATCCTTGCCATTGATTCCACGCGGGAAACCGAGGCGTTGTGAGGACGACGAGGCGAGTGTCGCTGACTCGACTGGCCCGTAGCTCTTTTGCGCCAAAATTGCTCGCCCCGGCACCCCCGGACGTCCCCCAGTGCGTCGGGTTTGGCATGGGTCTGCCGACACCAGTTTGGGCCCAAACCAGCGAAAAACGGACTCTTGAGACGCGACTGGTTTGATTTTTAAGCGCCGGTACGAAAGAAATGTCTGAGGAACCTGTTAAAGGCGCGGCTGAAGATGTTCTTATTACTCATTGACATCTGACAGCAACACCGACGATGATACCAACTTGTGAGGAGCAGCCGTAAGAGCGAAATCAGAGGACACCAAAAATGGGTAATTTTACCAATGTCATACATGGCGGCAGGGTGTGGCTTTGTCTCAGTCAACTAAGATTTAAGAGTCAAGTCACAGTCACCTAGTGTCAAAACGTTTTTATATTATGGGACGGAGAGAGTAACATATAAAAAGAAAAAACATATACTAAAAAAATCACAGATCTTGATGTAAGATGCCATGAATAAAGGAAGAACTGCGGCTCTCAGTTGAATGGGATGTAGGACTGTTTTACGATACACGACCATATAGGGCATGTTTGGTTCCTTGGCTCGCACCTGCATCGTATTCATTATACAATTTTCGCAATGTTTGATAGGCTGCATGTCTCTCTGGGCCAGGCCCGACTGATGTAAAATAGGCCCCCCAGCCAGGCTGAGCTCGCCCGTAGGTATCGGCCGTTTCCGCGAGCTTGCACCCACGCGTGCAAACTCTTGAGCAGGTCTCTCCTCCCTCGGTCTGGCGGCTCGCATTTCCCCTGCTCTCCCGACGCTCTTTCCTCTGTGCGACGCTGGTGGATCTCGCCGTCCCTGATGCATCTTTGCCGCCGCATCTCATCACCGGTGCCAAGGAAGCTCTCCTCTCTTCCTCCTCCCCACCGTCCCAAGCTCCGGTCCTCCCTCCCATCCCCCAGCCTGGATCTCGCCGTGCCTGCTTGTCTTCGCCTGATCTGGCCGTCACAGCAAGCACGAGATTCCGGCGACACGTACACAGCGCGCCCTCACTCGCGGACGCCCGCCGGATCTGGCTGTGAGAGCTGCCGCCCGCCCGATCCAGTTGTGCCCTTGCTGCTCGATCTCCTGCTTGGTTCGGCCGTTGGCCTTGTAAACATGGCACTGCTTCCCTCCTTGATCTGACTGTGAGAGCTGCCGCCCACCTGATCCACTTGTGCCCTTGCTGCTCAATCTCCTGCTTAAGCTTAACTGAATAATTTGTGTATATTTTTTGTTTTGATTTGGTCAGGAGGAAGAATAAGAGATCAGCTAGCTAGAGGAAGAAGAACAAGAGAGAGACATGCTAGTTTTGTTTTGTATTGGTGTTGTTCGGATCAAAATATCAGTTAGCTAGAGCAGATGGACAGTAAAGAAGTGCCTTCAAATGGCTAGCTGTTCTGTGCATGTATGTTTAATATGACCTCATGAATGTTGACAATGGAATACACATAGAAGTATATGGTTTTCGTTTGTTTTCTTTCCCTGTTTAGTTGCGTCTTTGATTCAAAGGATCTTCATACGAAATTTGCAAGATTCAAAATGTTATGATTTTTTTATTTGTGTTTGATCATGTTCTTTTATTTTAACCAGCAAAGATACCTGGAGTGCATGTGTCATCAAAATAACTATACATGTATAATCACCTAGAATCAAATTCCACATTTATCATACTGCTTATCCTCATCCAGCCTACCAAACAACATCTGAGATGAGCCTGGCCCGTATCGTGCAAGTACACCAAACACACATCTCAACTTCTTCTTGCATTAGCTCAACCAGGCCAACCCAACCAAGCTCCTTCATACGATGCAGGTTGGATGCGCCCAGGGAACCAAACACGCCCATAAGCGTGGACCTCTGCAGCGTGCGAGTGTGTGGGGAGAAAAACGGTTGCATGCATGCTAATTTCTCTCTCTCTCTCCAATGTAAAAGACTTCTATTTAATCTGATAAATATTTTAGAACAAAATTCATTCAAAAGTATGTATTTGAATTCCTAGCAGGTCGCCCGAGCCGGACGTCACGGGGGAAAATCCAGACGCCGCCGGCCCGGCAACCACCTTCTGCCCGCCCGCGCGCCGCCGTCGCCGGAGGGCTGGCCGGTGAAGCCGCGCCGGGCCCTATGATGGCGGCGGCGAGGCCCTCTTTTTCCTGCTCCATCACCCCCGCCCCGCCCCTCAGCCTGCCTCACCCCTAGATCCGGTCCGCGGCGGCGTCGACGGCCTCCCCCAACGGCAGGGCCGGCCACCCCCTGCTGTCTCCTCTCCGGCTCGCTGGGAGGCGCAGGTGGCCTTCACCGGATGCGGCTCCTTGGGCGCGGTGCGGTCCGGTTCCTCCCTAGATGCGATCTGGGGGCTTCTCGTCCGGCCGGCTGCGGTGCTCTCCGGCCGGCCTGCCGCGACGGCCGGGCGCGCCCTCCTTGCCGCGTCTCACCTCTCCACCAACCCCCTCCCCCTTCCTGTATTCGAGCTTCCTGTCATGGACGTGTTTGGTTGTGTCCCACGGCAGTTGTTTCCTGCAGCTCACCGGCCGGGAGCTTTGGCTGAGCGCGAGTCTTCTACACCTCCACCACCACCCAGCAGGGCCGGCTTCGGCCCGACGGTCATGGACCTGCGCCCCCTCCTGTGTCCATGGTCGGCCGGCACAACTTTGGATCCAACCTGCCTTGGGCGCTGCGCTCTTTCCGGCACCTTAGGCTTGATGGATCCTCGGCGTCTCCGCACCACCACAACCCTGCTGGCGTCCTTGCTTGGCCATTCAACCGGTGCATCTTTGATTCCGGCACCCTCCGTGAGCTGCGTCCCCTTCCAGCTCCTTGGGTCTGTCGGCGTCCCTGCTGCTCCGGTCCCGGTGGCCTTGATCTGCGCTCTTTTCCAGGTCTTGGGTCATTCGGGGCTTGGCCACCGTCGCATCCTCATGTTCCGCTCAGCCATGCAACCTCACCCTCCTTTGGAGCTCGCACGTCCGGCGGCGCCCGGTGCCTCGTCGGTGTCGAGCGTGGCTCCCCTTCCGGTGGATGCAGTTCCGGCGTTTGCCTGACTTCCTCTTCTCCGACTCGTACTCCGACGGCTTGGGATTGCTCGGTACATGGCCAGGGCGAAATCCCTGCATCTTATGCTGGCAACGGCGACACCCGCGGGTGCCGTCACCTTCTTGAAGGCGCTGTCATGGCCGTTATCCGTGCCCCTCTTCGAGCATCAGGGGAAACCCTAGGTCCGGTTTTTCGGATCGGACGACGACGACGTCTTGGTGTCGTTCTCCTTCGTGAAGGCGTTGTCTTGTTTGCTCGCGGTGTCCTCGGTGCTAGATGTGGAGATGTTGGTCGTCTAGTTGTTGCTTGGGTTGCTTCCCAGGTTGGCGAGTTTAGCTGTTTTTTTTTTGTTTGGCTCGAGCTTCTCATGTCTCTTTGCTTTGGCAACCATGTTCACGCCTCTTGCGTTCGTGTCATGGGTTGTACCCCACTGTATTCACTCTAACTTCTTCTATCAATGAATGATACACAAGCTTTGCGTATTCGCGAGAAAAAAAAATCCTAGCAAGAAGATCTTTATAACAAGATTAATGACCAATATATTTGATTTTGAACTAGTTTTAGTTTTACCGTTTTACTCATTAAAAAACAATTTCACTCGTTTCAAAAGAAGTATTTCATCACTCAATTGAACGAGCGCATTTTACTCATTTGAGAAAGTTGATTTCATTCATAAAAATAATATTCAAATCAATTCCACTCATTAAAAAATGGATTTCACTCAATAAAAAAACCATTTCCCTCTTTCAAAAAATTATTTTCAATCATTTCACAAATAGATTCACCCGTTTCGTCACTCATTTAACCGGCATGACTTAAAGTAAGTCGTTCTGCAAGTAAAGTCACTTTAGAAAAATTAGCCTACTATTCGAGAGACGTCACTGGTAGCTCATTTTCGTTCACATAATGGTAGCAGACAGGGCCCCGCAAAAATATCCTTGACAACTGCGCTTGAGCCATTTGTCATCTAAAATTTAGCAAAGAGGCATCGTGGCCCATTGATGCACAACGGGTCCTTGCTATCCCTCTCCCTTAGTTTGACTTGTCAGATTTTGTTGCTTGGAGTTTTACTAAGAATGGGATTTTTTTTCGTTTGTTCCACATATTTTGTTGAATGGGATCACCAACATGGAAGGAAACTCCGCCGTACAAATGGAATGGGTCCAACCAATTTTTAATCCCATTTGGTACAAGATTTGGAATTTATCTTGTCTGGCATAGGTGGCATTTTTTATTTGGCGGATGTTGCATGACACTCTCATGTATCGTGTTAGGCTAGCCAATAGACATATGAAAGTTTCATCCATTTGTCCTTATTGTGCGTCTGGGTTAGAAGACACAAAGCATTTGTTATTTCAACGCCACAAAGCTAAGGTGGTCTGCAGAAGACTAGGTTTGGACGAAGTTATTATGAGAGCTTGTGAAGTGGATCGTGTTGGTGAGTTTGTCCTGGAATTCTTGTTACACATGCTAGATCAGGATTTATCCATTATGGGTTTCGGAATATTTGTGATATAACTGGCATTACAGCTTGAAATTTATGATGGAAAAAACATAAACTTGTGCATAAGGAGAAAATCCAAGATGTTAACGAGACTTCAACGGGGATTCAAGCTCTTACCGCCAATTAGGTTGTTGCTTCCTCTCCAAACACTTCTACAAAAAAGGGGGGTGGATTCGTCCACCAGTGGGATTTTTGAAGCTTAATATTGATGCTTCTTTTGATCATGATTTTCTTAAGGGTACGACTGGGGCTGTCGCGAGGAACGATAAAGGAAAACTTACTGCAGGAGGTTTCTGAGGAATACATTAGTGTTTAGATGTTGCGACAGCGAAAGCTTTGGTGCTCAGATATGGTATTTCCCTAGCGCAACAGGCGGGATGCAATCGACTCGTTGTTAATTCGGATAATTTGGAGGTCATTGAAATCATAATGATGAACGGTTGGCTGGAGCGGCAGTGGCAGTTTTTGATGATTGCAACTTTATTGCTTATGATTTTCCTATTTCTAGGTTTGAACATTGTAATAGAGAAGCAAATAAGGCTTTCTTTTTTGCGGGAAGATAAGAAAATAAGGTTGCTCATGAGCTTTCTAGGCCGGCTAGATTTTCTTCTAGTGTTGATTGGTTTGAGAAGGCTATGAATGGAATTGTACTATTGCTTACAAACGATGTTGTATATCTTTTACCTCGATTGAATAAATTTCGTATGTTTTTTTCAAAAATGAGGCCCAGGTAGAATTGACGCACTCTTCTTGCAAGATATATCCTTCATCCGCGAAAGTACCTTTCTACACCTGAGCTCATATGCTCCTGCTATGAACAATAAAATAAATAAAATAAATAAACATTTCAAAGAATTCTGATTTTTTTGTGTGGCATACTTTAAGAAATGTTTGTTGTGCATGCAAAATTTCATCATGAAATGACATTGGTGGATGGCATGGTAAAAAACCAAAATCGATACTCTAAAAATGTTACTTTCCCTAATAAAGCGTGGGCAGCCATTGTGAGCACCTGCCCATTTAAAGCGGGTCCATTTCGACAAATTAATAGTGTTGCTATTACACGCTATGCGTGCTATCCTTCACTTCCGCAGATATATGCCAAGCTACGCACATGAAAAGTGCTCCTCCTAAAAGGCTATGGGCATCGATGTGACTGCACAATCTGATTATTTTTTCACAGATAACGACATCCTGTTTAGGATTTGTTTTATTGAAATGTCGAGGAATAATTTGGTTGCTGGTTTTTTTTGGTTAAGACTCAACATAGCCCTACTGAATGACTGTCCCACAAGGGAGCAAAACATAAATTTTTCTCACTTTAATGGTAGTAGTAAGTATATTTAGCTCCATAATAAGCAACATTTTTATGTTGCGACTATGTTTCAATCGATTAAAAATAAATTCTCAATTGCTTCAAAAAAGTCGCACGGATGAAAAAAGTTCAACATGTTGTAACAATCCTTTACAACTCTATAAAAGTTCCCAGGAAAGCCGACCTCTTGGTGCGTCAACGCTATGTTTGGCGCACGCGCTTGTAAGAAAATGGCTCACTAGTGCGCTAGCTACCTTATGTCACTATCTTCTGGGCCCGTCTATAGACCATGGGCCCGTCCCAATCCCCACCCGAAAAATTCCCATACTAAACTTCCTCCGAGTCCTTCCTCTCTCTGGTACGACGGCGGCGGCAAAATAATAGGGTTCGCCCCTCTCTATCTCTCCTTGTGCCCGCCCCTCCCAGTCTTCTCACTGTGTCAAGCGGCCATAGCCTAAGGGAAGGTGGCGGGAGGCATCATATTTCTGGTTGAGGGTGAGCACGGGACGGCGGTACATCTCTGGTTGAGGGAGAGCACAAGGTGACGGTGCCCAGAAGGTGCGGGTGGTAGCATCACATGTTCATCGAGGGAGGGTAAGGATGAGATTCCCTTTGTCATTGCTCGTTGTCTCGTAGTCCCGGCGGTGCCAGAAGCAGATGGTGACCACGGGCGTGTGTATGACTTTCAAAAGGAGGTGTGTGTGTGTGTGTGTGTGTGTGGAAGACAATGACTGCTCCTCACCTCCGAGCTACCACCATCTCGTCTGACTCCTACTGTCCCCTTGAAAACCCTAGATCGTGGCCACCATTTTCTTTGTCCCTCATCCTCCTCATTGCACCAACAGGACCGATGTCATCGGGGAGAAACGCCATCCGTCATGACACTTGCCTCTGGTGTGTCGTCCTTCCGTAGCAACTACACACTGTGTTGCCACAGCCACTCTGGACACCACACACTTGGAATATGTTGGACGTTGTTGCCTCACCCACACACTAAAGTCGCACTAGATTTGGCGTTGCTCTAGGGTGTGGAAACAGAATTAAGATGGAGCACTTAGAGGAAAGATCAGAGGTGGTGCAAGGGGTATTCTTTGGCATTCAGATGAGTACCAAAGATTTACTGATGTATGTGTATATTGTAGCTATATTTGCTGGTATTGATGAAAAAAAAGAAGGGCTTATTCCATCTATGCCCCCAATTCTTTAGTTATGCTCAGTTTTCCCCACGCTCCAAACTTTTGCTCACTTTCCCCCACTCCCTTAGCTGAAACTCTCACAAATGTTCATAACAGACGTTTGTCGTCTTGGCCGTTAACTGACTTGTGGGACCATGTTGGACTCTGTTGACTATGGCTATGGCTTCGCTGGTTGGGCCGTGTTTGTGTTCATAGGACGGACCCGTTAGTTTGTTGGTAATAAATTAAAAAAGCCTGCTATTGATGGATGCAGCCCGCTATGCATGCCCGGCTTTGGCATCAATGTAGCATGCTATGCATGCGAACGCTGCCACGCACGCATCTAGTGACCTAGACCTAATCGCCTACATGCACGCTGACACGCATGCATCGATCCGTGCCGCACGGTTGCCGGTGGATTCAGTCGCTCCGCATCATTGTTTCATGCGTCGCAGGCATACGTGCCGGTGGCAGAAGGGGAAGGCTGCACGCTCGCGTCCATATGTCGAGGCATCAGTTCACGCCGCACGGCTGCCACTCGATTCAGCTGTGGGAGGTAGGCAGCCGCCAACGCAGAGCACGCCGAAGGGGGAGGCAGGCAGCCGCCAACGGAAAGCACGCAGAGCACGCTCGCATCGATTCACGTTCACACATTGATGATCGCATCGGTTCACGCACGCACTGAGTCACAATCTACGCCGTTTCCGCGTGTGCCCTCTTCGTCTCCCCCGACTATTTAAACCACCCTTCATTGCCTCTTCTTCTACAGATCCATCTGTGCCTCCCCCTTCTCTTCTTCCCCCAAAAGCCAAAGCAAACACTCAGCGAAGCAGCAAGATGTAGTACAACGGGCCGACGTTCCAAGAGCCGCCCACCGTGCCGGAACGGCGGTACCCCGCCAACGTCGTCGTCGAGGCATCGCTCCACGTGTGGGCATTCTCACGCTGGAGGGGTAGCACTGAGCTTGCACGGGGGTTCCTCCATGCGGGCTTCCACCACCTCCCGGCAGGCTCGCCGCCCATGTTCAACCTCGTGGAGCAGCGTCCCCATGCCAATGCTCAAGTGGTAGGGCTCGTCGTCCACTTCACTAACAGGTTCGATGCCTACTACCTGCTCGGCAAGGTGTATTTGTGTGGGTGCGAGTTCATCGCATTCACCACCTATAATATCTTCACCGACTTCAAGAGCGTCTTCCCCGCTCGCAACCGCATGCACAGTCTCCCGTACTACCTCGGCGAGAACGGCCTTGAGGAGGAGCAGTACTGAAGCCGACGGCGAAGAAGACGGTGAAGCCGACGGTTAAGGTGAAGACGATGGTGAAGACATGCGGTGTTGCCCTAGCTACCGTATCTACTATGTAGTGTGAGTTTGGTGTGTGTGTTGCCCGAGCTAGCTACCCTATCTATGTAAGGTTAATTATCTATCGGTGTCGTGTTATATGTAAGAACTTGTGTTGCCCTAGCAACCCTATCTAAGTTAAGTTATGTGTGTTATATTAATGCTTTGTTATGTTTGTATTTTGTTTGTCCCAAGTTTAGACACGGCTAATTGACGTGGGTAAAATTAACCAAACTAAATAAAAATGATGTGTTTATAGATGCCTTCTAAAAATAAGAACATATTATACACGACTTTGGTTTGGGAGCTCTGTATTTTTTAGGTATTCCAAGAATACTTTGGTTTCCAGAAATATTGAAGTATCAAATACTTTGAGATGTTTGGCTTTAGTCAAAAGTGTAGTTTTATATACTTTATATGTAGAAAACTACACTATTTTTGAAGTATATAAAAAGAGGGTTGGATCTCTTTTTTCCAATACTGAAGTATTGGTTCGCTAGGCATAATAATACTGCGGTTTGCAAATACTTTGATTCTAAAATTACTTCACCGCCAAACTAAGCCAGGTTGTGAGCAAGCAAGACAAAAGCACATACGGTGAAGAGAAATTAAATCAAAAAAATGAAGGGACCCATAAAGGAAAGCCAAAAAAATTCCTCAATGAAATAGAAGAGATTGGGCAATCAAATTAATGAAAAAATCAATCAGAAACAAAAAAGAACCAAGCAATCGTTCCTAAACAAAAAAAGAAACATCGCTTGTTTCTGGGCCTCATTTATCCTTTATGGGCCTATTGCAGCTTGATTCTCTTTGGGCCCGCGAACTAGGTTTTTTTTTCTAGCAGAACTGACGAACTCGAGGACAAAAGTTTGGCAAGTGCGGGAGAGAAGAGATGAACTTGATGTATATCCCTTGTGCTGCTCAAGTACTGCTTACTATCATCTGACGAGCTAGGGTATGATCCAACACTCGAGGTTATTAGCTAGAAAAATAATCCTATCACTGAACTGGTAGTTGTCTTCTGCCAAAACTGAAAGTGTCGAAACATAACAGTAAATTGCATACATTCAGAGATCGACAGTTGCACTAAATAGAGTTGCATTTGAGATAAACAGACTTGGATTGCTAAACAGTGGCAACAATAGTACACAAACATATCTAACGAGAGATGGCCATCAAGTAAAAAATTCCTAGAGCAAGTATTCCTAAAGCTATCAGATTGAATTGCTTCTTCAACTCAATCAACTGCTTGAAGTTCTTGTTCACCTTCTTCAATTCCGTCTTCAGTTCGACATCTACCACCGTTGGCTATTCCGGACGCGCTACTACTGCAGGAGCGGCACTGTCATGGGGCAAATTGAACTCGTGGATTGCATTCCCCCTCGAACCCAGCAAGCCCAACCCTTGAAGCCTCTGGATGTAATCATCCATCCACTCGAAATGGTGGCATTTCTTCACCATCTGAAAACGAAATCACGTAACCTAAATCCCGAATCTGGCAGTTTTTTTGGGAAATTAGAGATAAAGGATGCGAGGAAAACTAAGATCTTACCTGCCCGTCCGGCTGCTCTCGCATTTGACGAACTCGCGCCCAAAGTTCCCATTCTTCTCCTCCTTCGAAGTCAACCGCTTCAGTGGCGCAGTCCGTGGGCAGTCAGTGCATCGAGTCATCGGCACTGGACCATACACTGGCCACGTGGAATGGGGGGCTGACGAGGAGGTCGACATATCGCCGGAGAGGAAGAAACAGAGGAATTGCTCGAGAGGAAGAAGAACGAGAAGATGGGGAAAGAAATAGAGGAACTGCTCGAGATCTACTCGATGCCTTTGTCTGTCAGATGGAGAAGAAGAGAAGGGGAAGCTATATTGACGATTTGCCACATTGTATTTTGCAGTTTGAATATTTGAACCAACTTTTAACACTGACATGTGGTGGTCATGTGCAAAAAATACAATTTCATATGTAAAGTGGGGCAGATCGTAAAAACCCGAGAAGGACAGTGTAGTAGCCAATCAGGATGCAAAACCAGCATCACGCGGATCGCGCATGCCTGCCCCCACATCTGACGGGTGGTGTTTGGCGCTTGGTAGGATCCGACGGCGGACGTTCTACGCTAGGGTTTGGAGCATTTCTGCGGGGTTATGAGCCAGTCAACGGGGTTATTAGGGTTTGACCAGATTTCAAATGGCCATAACTAAATTAGAAAAAAAATCGCAAAAATATAAAAAAATGTAGTTTGTCCGTTTATGAGACCTAGTTACCATAGAAAAATATAAACTTGGTATAGGGGCGTTTTTTTGAAGTGATCTGTCGAAATCAAGTTCAAATGTTTTTTAAAAATTCAAAAAAAAATCAAAATGTTGTAATTCTTGCGCACATAGCCGTCATCTGTGACAAGGTTATGAGAAAAAAAAATATAAACTTGGTGTAGGTCATTTTCATGAAAAAATGCTTCACACAAATGAGCTATCACCTATGAACATGTTCAGAGTTCATAGAATAGGGAGAGAGGGTTTAGGGTTTGAAAAAAATTAAAAAAAATTCAAAAAAATCAGAAAAATCTCCATAGCTTCATTTTGGAGTGAATAAGAAGGATCTGAACTTACTTTTTCTTTTTCATATCTAAAATGTGTTATTTGACGGTTTTGAATTAAAAGCATATTTTTTCAAAAAAATGTAGTAATATGAATATTAATCAATAAATAGTGAGACTTCTTTTTTACCCTATATATATGGAACAAGTGTTAATAAAAATATATATGCCTCATTTAGACAAGGTCAAAAAAACTTGATTTCAAATAGGGTTGTTTACCCTAGCTTTTGAGCTCGTTTCTAGCACATTTCTCATTTGGACTGTTCACCTATGAATATTGGACTTCAAGTGCTCGATCAAATACACCGCACAGAGCAATGAACCTCCAATGTTCAACTTCAACTTTGGCTCGAATCCAAATTTTGGCCCAAATTCAAATATTAATTTAAATTCAAATTTTGATAGAAATTTGAATTCTGACTCAAATAAGAAACCAAAGTAGAAGCAACATTATTACAACTGATAAGTTTTCACAGTAGCTCAAATCTACCAAGTTTTAAGATGCCAACATCTTAATACAAATCTACCAAGTTTTAAGCGATCGACTCGCCCTCAAATCGACAACACAAACATTTCCCAACAACTTAATTCAAATTTTTGACTTGCTCCTTGTGTTTGCAGCTGGCTTCACCGTCTTGCTCCTGGTTTCCCTAGTTAAGATGCTATTTTCTTTCAGACTCTTGTTCCTTTTGATCCTTACTTGGGGTTTTCGTTGTGGAGGTGCTGATGGAGTAGTTCCACTCGCCGAGCACTTGACGACCATTTGACGGTCATCTATGAGTTCAGTAATCTTTAAAGGCACAATTGGAAAAATTACCCCCTCCTCTTCCTCTCTTATAGCTTCAAAACCATCAAAGTCCATGGTTTCAAAATCTTTCGCTTCTTCATCTCTTGGCATTTTCTCCCTAGAGCTGATAAATAAAATTATAACCCATAAGCAAAAAAGAGAACAAATGCAAACAAAAGGGTAGCTGCATTCTACAAATGCAAACACATACCAAGATGCTTCATTTGCTGCTGCATTCTCCACTGCATCTTCAGTCTCCATTGCTGCTGCATTCACCTCTGCATCTTCAGTCTCCATTGCTGCTACATTCTCCTCAGCATTGGCTGTTGTCCATCTTTCCTCCTCTCCAAATGATGCATCCACTTTATAGGTACAAAGCCTAGCAATATGCCCCAGAACTCCACAGTTTTTGCAAGCACGCTTCTTTGGTAGACGACCCTTGATGACCCGCAAGTATAGGGGATATACCGTAGTCCTTTCGATAAGTAAGAGTGTCGAACCCAACGAGGAGCAGAAGGAAATGATAAGCGGTTTCCAGCAAGGTATTCTCTGCAAGTACTGAAATAAGTGGTAACAGATAGTTTTGTGATAGGATAATTTGTAACGAGCAACACGTAACAAAAGTAAATAAAGTGCAGCAAGGTAGCCCAATCCTTTTTGTAGCAAAGGACAAGCCTGGACAAACTCTTATATGATGTAAAGCGCTCCCGACGACACATTGGAATATCGTCAAGCAAGTTTTCATCACATTCATATGATTCGTGTTTGGTACTTTGATAATTTGGTATGTGGGTGGACCGGTGCTTGGGTACTGTCCTTACTTGGACAAGCATCCCACTTATGATTAACCTCTATTGCATGCATCCGCAACTACAACAAAAGTATTAAGGTAAACCTAACCATAGCATGAAACATATGGATCCAAATCAGCCCCTTACGAAGCAACGCATAAACTAGGGTTTAAGCTTCTGTCACTCTAGCAACCCATCATCTAATTATTACTTCCCAATGCCTTCCTCTAGGCCCAAATAATGGTGAAGTGTTATGTAGTCGACGTTCACAAAACACCACTAGAGGAGAGACAACATACATCTCATCAAAATATCGAACGAATACCAAATTCACATGACTACTAATAGCAAGACTTCTCCCATGTCCTCAGGAACAAACATAACTACTCACAAAGCATATCCATGTTCATAATCAGAGGGGTATTAATATGCATATAGGATCTGAACATATGATCTTCCACCAAATAAACCAACTAGCATCAACTACAAGGAGTAATTAACACTACTAACAACCTACTAGTACCAATCCCGGACTTGGAGACAAGAATTGGACACAAGAGATGAACTAGGGTTTTGAGAGGAGATGGTGCTGGTGAAGATGTTGATGGAGATTGCCCTCTCCCAATGAGAGGAGCGTTGGTGATGACAATGGCGAAGATTTCCCCCTCTCGGAAGGAAGTTTCCCCGGCAGAACAGGTCCGCTGGAGCCCTAGATTGGTTCCGCCTTGTGGCGGCGGAGTTTCGTCCGAGAAGATGGCTTATGATTTTTTTTCTCATCGAAAGACTTCATATAGCAAAAGATGGCCATCGGAGGCCCACCAGGGGGCCCACGAGGTAGGCGGGCGCACCCAGGGGGTAGGGCGCGCCCCACACCCTCGTGGGCAGGGTGTGCCCCCCTGGTGAAATTCTTGCGCTCAGTATTTTTCATATATTCTGAAAACGTCTTCCATGAAGTTTCAGGACTTTTGGAGCTGTGCACTAATATTTGCTCCTTTTCCAGCCCAAAATCCCAGCTGCCGGCATTCTCCATCTTTATGTAAACCTTGTAAAATAAGAGAGAATAGGCATAAGTCTTGTGACATAATGTGTAATAACAACCCATAATGCAATAAATATCGATGTAAAAGCATGATGCAAAATGGACGTATCAACTCCCCCAAGCTTAGACCTCGCTTGTCCTCAAGCGAAAGCCGAAATTGAAAAATATGTCCACATGTTTAGAGATAGAGGTGTCGATAAAAATAAAATACGGACATGAGGGCATCATGATCATTCTTAAAACAACAACTTATATAATACTTGTCATATGATTTCTTATGCTAGAGTAATAATTCAATCACAATTGCAAGTATGAATCGTAAACTTCATTGAAAACTAACAAACTATAATCTCAGTCATTGGAGCAATTGCAATTTATCATAACATAGGAAAGAGTCAATATATAAGAGCCTTTCAGCAAGTCCACATACTCAACTATCATATAGTCTTTCATAATTGCTGACACTCATGCAATACTTATGGGTATGGAGTTTTAATCGGACACAGAGAAAGATAGGGGCTTATAGTTTTGCCTCCCAATGTTTTACCTCGAGGGTAATGTCAACAATAATAGTGCATGAAAACTCACATCCAATTAGCCATATATACCAGGATCTTTCCAACATACTATGCTTGCCAAAGGATAAAATGTAAAAAGGAAGGGTGAAGATCACCATGACTCTTATGAAAGGTAGGAGATAAAAGTAATAGATAAGCCCTTCGCAGAGGGAAGCAGAGGTTGTCATGCTCTTTTATGGTTGGATGCACAAAATCTTAATGCGAAAGAACATCACTTTATACTGTCACTTGTGATATGGACCTTTATTATGCAGTCTGTCGCTTTTATTTCTTCCATATCACACGATTGTATAAAGCTTGTTTTCTCCCACACTAATAAGTCATACATATTTAGAGAGCAATTTTTACTGCTTGCACCGATGACAACTTACTTGGAGGATCTTACTCAATCCATAGGTAGGTATGGTGGACTCTCATGGCAAAACTGGTTTAAGGGTATTTGGAAGCACAAGTAGTATCTCTACTTGGTGCGATGAATTTGGCTAGCATGAGGGGGAAAGGCAAGCTCAACATGTTGGATGATCCATGAAAATATAATTTATCTCAGATGTAAGAAAACATAACCCATTACGTTGTCTTCCTTGTCCAACGTCAACTCTTTAGCATGTCATATTTTAATGAGTGCTCACAATCATAAAGGATGTCCAAGATAGTATATTCATATGTGAAGACCTATCTTTCTTTATTACTTCCTATTAATTGCAACGGTGACCAAAACTATGTTTGTCAACTCTCAACAACTTTTATTCATCATACTTTTTCTATGTGAGCTCATTACTCTCCATAATATCCATATGATCTCTTTGTTTCCTTTTTATTTATTTCTCTTTTCTTTTATTCACTTAGGATCATGAAAATAATAATCAAGCCCTTGACTCAACACTAATCTTTATTATATATAGCTCACGGACTTGATTACATAGAGGGATCATAAAGCAAAACTCAAAACTAGATCATGCCATAAACTTTATTCTACTAGATCAAGATATTACCAAAAGGATCGAACTAAGAAAAACGGTAAAGATAAAAGTGATGGTGATACGATACGGGGCACTCCCCCAAGCTTGGCAGTTGCCAAGGGGAGTGCCCATACCCATATGATTATGTCTCTCTTTTCGGGGATGGTGATGTGATGTTCTTGGCAATGATGCCCCTCAAGATACTATTCTCCTCCTCGAGCTTATTGACTTGCTGCTTGAGGTCCATTATTTCCTTTCAGAGTTTTCCTGTAACAGCCAAAGCTCCCTGCACCCAAGGGTGCTGCATAGCTGTGGGAGAACCAGTGACACTCTTTTTCATATTCTCATAAGAAAGAAATATAACATTGGAAGGGATAACCGAGTTTGGAATAGCCGAGCTCTCCAGTTCTCCCATTGTGAATCCAGCTCGGAGGCAGGAAGTGACTTCTTGATCCTCTTCCATGGCATCTATCCTCTTCAAATCAGCCTCCATCTCTTCCTCCATTGCTAGACCAAAGAGGTCAACATTGTTGTTTGTCGTTGATCTCGGTGCCGGATGAGACACCCGGCTCTCCCCGACTGACTCTTGTGAAGACATCTTGCTCTAATCTGCAGCAGCAACAGCTCGAAACACAAATAGAGGATAATTGCGTGATACGGGAGTCAAAACCCCCGGGAGATTACATAATGAATTTTTACCGACCAAAATACGTGTCATGTAAGAAAACGGAGTCCGAAGAGCGGACGAGGTGCCCACGAGGTAGGGGGCGCCCAGGGGAGTAGGGCGCGCCTCCACCCTCGTGGAGCCCTCGTGTCCTTCCCGAACTGCTTCTTATTTTTCTATTTTTCTAAATATTCCAAAATGGAGAAATATTGCCTTAAAAACTATTTTGGAGTCGGTTTACTTACCGTACCACATTCCTATTCCTTTTCGTTGTCTGAAACATTCCGGAACGTGTCCCTTATGTATTCCTCCGGGGTTACGGTTTCAATAACATTGGTTTCAACATTTATGGGATTACCTGAGATATAATGTTTGATTCTTTGACCGTTCACCACCTTCGGATTTGTGCCTTCAAAGTTGTTGATTTTTATGGCACCGGAATGATAGACCTCCTCGATAACGTAAGGACCTTCCCATTTACAGAGAAGTTTTCCTGCAAAAAATCTTAAATGAAAGTTGTATAGCAATACATAATCACCTACATTAAACTCACGCTTTTGTATCCTTTTATCATGCCATCTTTTAACTTTTTCTTTAAACAACTTGGCATTTTCGTAAGCTCGGGTTCTCCATTCATCAAGTGAGCTAATATCAAATAACCTCTTCTCACCGGCAAGTTTAAAATCATAATTGAGCTCTTTAATAGCACAATATGCCTTGTGTTCTAGTTCGAGAGGTAAGTGACATGCTTTTCCATAAACCATTTTATACGGAGACATACCCATAGGATTTTTATATGTAGTTCTATAGGCCCATAATGCATCATCAAGTTTCTCTTGGACCAATTCTTTCTAGACCTGTTGACAGTCTTTTGCAAAATTAATTTGAGCTCTCTATTACTCAATTCTACTTGACCACTAGACTGAGGGTGATAAGGGGATGCAATTCTATGATTAACGTCATACTTAGCAACCATTTTACGGAAAGCACCATGAATAAAATGTGAACCACCATCAGTCATTAAATATCTAGGGGCTCCAAATCTTGGAAAAATAACTTCTTTAAGCATTTTAATAGAGGTGTTATGATCAGCACTACTAGTTGGAATAGCTTCTACCCACTTAGTAATGTAATCAACAGCAACTAAAATATGTGTATATCCATTAGAGGTAGGAAAAGGTCCCATATAGCCAAAGCCCCAAACATCAAATGGTTCAATAACGAGTGAATAGTTCATAGGCATTTCTTGACGTCTACTAATATTACCAATTCTTTGACATTCATCACAAGATAAGACAAACTTACAGGCATCCTTGAAGAGAGTAGGCCAATAAAAACCAGATTGCAATACCTTATGTGCAGTTCTATCTCCAGCATGGTGTCCACCATAAGCTTCGGAGTGACACTTGCGTAGGATCTGTTCCTGTTCATGCTCAGGTACACAACATCTAATAACACCATCCACTCCCTCTTTATAAAGATGTGGGTCATCCCAAAATTAATG
This sequence comes from Triticum aestivum, assembly GCF_018294505.1. Lineage (NCBI taxonomy): Eukaryota > Viridiplantae > Streptophyta > Magnoliopsida > Poales > Poaceae > Triticum > Triticum aestivum. The sequence continues at coordinate 195,741,736 of NC_057812.1, read as the reverse complement.
CCTCAAATCATAGAAGAACTTTTTCTTTTGCTGGTATGTGAAACTAGGTGGTATGAATTTGGCAACAATGTAATTAGCATAATCAGCATACCATGGAGTAGTATGAGAAGTGTGGGAGTCCTGGATTAGGGGGTCTCCGGACAACCGGACTATATCCATTGGCCGGACTGTTAGACTATGAAGATACAAGATTGAAGACTTCGTCTCGTGTCCGGATGGGACTCTACTTGGCGTGGAAGGCAAGTTAGGCAGTATGGATATGTGTATCTACTCCTTCGTAACCGACCTTGTGTAACCCTAACCCTCTCCGGTGTCTATATAAACCTTAGGGTTTTAGTCCGTAGGACAACATACAATCATATCATAGGCTAGCTTCTAGGGTTTAGCCTCTCTGATCTCGTGGTAGATCTACTCTTGTACAACCCATATCATCAATATTAATCAAGCAGGACGTAGGGTTTTACCTCCATCAAGAGGGCCCGAACCTGGGTAAAACATTGTGTCCCCTGCCTCTTGTTACCATCTGCCTTAGACGCACAGTTCGGGACCCCTACCCGAGATCCGCTGATTTTGACACCGACATTGGTGCTTTCATTGAGAGTTCCTCTGTGTCGTTGCCGTTAGGCTTGATGGCTCCTACTATCATCTATAGCGATGCAGTCCAGGGTGAGACTTTTCTCCCCGGACAGATCTTCGTGTTCGGCGGCTTTGCACTGCGGGCCAATTCGCTTGGCCATCTGGAGCAGATTGAAAGTTACGCCCCTGGCCACCAGGTCAGGTTTGGAAGCTTAAACTACACGGCCGATATCCGTGGAGACTTGATCTTCGACGGATTCGAGCCTCTGCCTTGTGCGTCACGCGGTCACAATGAGTACGATTTAGCTCTACCATCGGACAGTGTTAAGGAGATCACACCGGCAGTCGCTCCGACCCTCAATTCGGAGCCAGTTGCGCCTTCCGCGGACAGGTGGATGGACCCCACCACGGAGGCCTCACCCTCAGCGGCGATCGAGCCGAACATCGACCTTACCTTGCACGAGAGCCGTGCTGTTAAACTGCTGGATCCTTCTCCGGCCACGGACTCCGAACCGCCTGCGCCCGTTCCTATCGAATCTGATTGGGCACCGATCATGGAGTTTACCTCCGTGGATATCTTTCAGCACTCGCCCTTAGGCGATATACTGAACTCATCATGGTCTCTCTCCTTGTCAGGTGGATCCTGGCAGAACTATGTCCGGCAGGACTGGGATGCGGACGACGAAGAAATTCGCAGCCCACCCACCACCCACTTAGTAGCCACTATCGATGACTTAACCGACATGCTCGACTTCGACTCCTAAGATATCGACGGTATGGACGACGATGCGGGAGACGAAGAGGAACCACTGCCCACAGGGCACTGGACAGCCACCTCATCATACGATATATACATGGTGGATACACCCAAAGAAGGCAATGGCAACGAGACAACGGAGGATGACCCCTCCAAGAAGCAACCCAAGCGCCAACGTCAGCGCCGCCGCTCTAAGTCCCTCCAAAGCAAAAGTGGTGATACCGACACAGGAGGTAATAACACTCCGGATAGTGCCGAAGACAACAACAACCCCCTCCAGCAAGATTTAGAGCAGGAGGATGGAGGAGCTAGCCCTCCTGAGAGAGCGGCAGACAGAGAGGCAGAGGATGATAATTACATGCCCCCCTCCGAAGATGAGGCAAGCCTCGGCGATGATGAATTCGTCGTGCCAGAGGATCCCGTCGAACAAGAGCGCTTCAAGCGCCGGCTTATGGCCAAGGCAAATAGCCTGAAGAAAAAGCAGCAGCAGCTTCAAGCTGATCAAGATTTGCTAGCTGGAAGATGGAATGAAGTCCTCGCGGCCGAGGAATATAAACTCGAGCGCCCCTCCAAGAGTTACCCAAAATGCAGGTTGCTACCTCGACTGGAGGAAGAAGCGTATGACGCAGCTGATCAGCCACCTCGTGGCCATGATAGAGGCATTCCAGCCAAAATCTCAGCTCGCACCCCGACGCCATTCAAATAAAAAAGCATGGGGAAACACGCCAGACCTTTGAGACGTATTGGAGGACAAAGAAAAACATGCAAGATCGATCTATGGATCACAAGGGCGCGCCACTATGCGAGACGATAAACGTCACGCTGGATACAGTAAAAGTAAATCCGGCCGGGCCGAACACAGCGGGCAAGACCCATTCGAGCTGCGTCGGGATATAGCCCAATACAGAGGCTCCACACACCCCTTATGCTTCACAGACGAAGTAATGGATCATCAAATCCCAGAAGGTTTCAAACCTGTAAATATTGAATCATACGACGGCACAACAGATCCTGCGGTATGGATCGAGGATTTGCTCCTCCACATCCACATGGCGCGCGATGATGACTTACACGCCATCAAATACCTCCCACTAAAGCTCAAAGGACCAGCGTGGCATTGGCTTAACAACTTGCCAGCAGAGTCCATTAGCTGTTGGGAAGATCTGGAAGCCGCATCCCTCGACAACTTTTAGGGCACTTATGTGCGACCACCAGATGCCGATGACTAGAGCCACATAATTCAGCAGCCAGAAGAATCGGCCAGGAAATTCTGGACTCGGTTCCTAACAAAGAAAAATCAAATCATCGACTGTCCGGATGCAGAGGCCCTAGCAGCTTTCAAACACAACATCCGCGACGAGTGGCTAGCCTGGCACCTTGGTCAGGAAAAGCCGAAATCTATGGCAGCCCTCACGACACTCATGACCCGCTTTTGTGCGGGAGAAGACAGCTGGTTGGCTCGTAGTAACAATATGCCAAAGAACCATGGTACCTCGAATACCAAGGACGGCAATAGTAGGTCACGTCACAACAAACATAAGCGCCGCATTAACAATGATAATACTGAGGATACGACAGTCAATGCCGGATTCAAAGGCTCTAAACCCGGTCAGCGGAAAAAGCCATTCAAACAAGTACGCCGGGCCCATCCAGTTTGGACCGTATACTCGATCGCTCGTGTCAAATACATGGCACCCCAGACAAGCCAGCCAATCACACCAATAGGGATTGTTGGGTGTTCAAGCAGGCCGACAAGTTAATCGCCGAAAACAAGGATAAGGGGTCACATAGCGATGACGAGGAGGAGCCCCGGCAGCCACACACCGGAGGACAGAAGAGGTTTCCCCCACAAGTGTGGACGGTGAACATGATATATGCAACCCACATCCTCAACAGGGAGCGAAAGCGTGCGCTCAGGGACGTATATGCGTTGGAGCCAGTCGCCCCAAAGTTCAACCCATGGTCCTCCTATCTGATCACTTTCGATTGCAGGGACCACCCCACTAGTATCCGTCATGGCGGATTCGCCACACTGGTCCTAGATCTAATCATCGACGGATTTCACCTCACTCGAGTCCTTATGGACGGCGACGGCAGTCTGAACCTGCTTTATCAGGACATAGTGCGCAAAATGGGTATAGACTCCTCAAGGATCAAACCCACAAAAACGACCTTTAAAGGCGTTATTCCAGGCGTAGAGGCCCATTGCACAGGCTCAATTACACTAGAAGTGGTCTTCGAGTCCCCAGATAACTTCCGAAGCGAAGAGTAAATCTTCGTATAGTCCCGTTCCGCAGTGGTTATCATGCACTGCTCGGGCGAACCGCATTTGCGAGATTCAATGCGGTACCGCATTATGCATACCTCAAGCTCAAGATGCCAGGACCCCATGGGGTTATTACAGTCAATGGAAACACAGAGCGCTCTCTCCGAACGGAGGAGCACACTGCGGCCCTCGCAGCAGAATCGCAAAGCAGCCTCTCAAGGCAATCCACCAGTTCGGTGTTTCAAGACCTGGACACCTTCAAGCACGCTCGGAGCAATCGGCAACTAGACCGCCTGGCACGACCTGAGCTTGCGTAGCAATGCGGCCCCACCCCAGTCCCAGCCAAACGGCGAAACTCGTGCCACGCATACATAATTACACATTAAAAATACCATGGGCACGGGTGGGGAGGGGGCACAACTGCGGCACGACCCAAGACGCAGCTTAAACCGCACTAGGGGCTTCCGGCTTTGTTATTTTTCTCTTCTTCGGGACCTTAATCTCTAGAAACCCTGTCCGGCAGCATGATTGCCGAACACATGATGCAGCAACCAAGGAGGAAGAAAGCTACGTCACACCATGGAATTCCCAGGTGGATTACAATAACGAGCGAAATATTTGATTTAATACTATTCCTCAGCTTGCCCTTGGAAGGGACATAGTCCTACTTTTTGCTTATCACACTATCTGTATCATTCTGCTTTAACACACCTTTTTGAATAAACAATGCATAACATTACGACTATTATTGCATTCTTGTTATATATATATATATATATATATGTGTGTGTGTGTGTGTGTGTGTGTGTGTGTTCATTAATGACGCCTTGCAACCATACACTTTGGTACGGCCAATACACCAGGGGCTTACGTACCCCACAATATGGTGTGAAAAGTCCGAACACTTTCACAAGTGCGGCACTCCGAACTTATAACATTATATGCATCAGCTCCGAATCATGTCTTTGGTCAAATGTTAGGTTTGTCCGGCTCCTATGTTTTGGTACCTTCGTTCCGCTCTATCGGCTAAGGTAGCGCTAGGAGAACTACTGCAATTGTGCCCCGGTTCTGCTGGGTTAAGCACCTCAGTAGAGAAAGCTAAAACTAACTGTCATGATAAGGCGAGAGACTGGTCGCTGTTCGGCGAGGTTTCAAGTCCCTAAAGACTTATGCCGCTTAGGGCGAGGGGTCGGCCCTGTCCGGCTTAAAGGCGTGTATCGCGCCCCGAATTCGGCCTTCCGAATACCAGGGGCTTCGCCGAAATTTAAAATTATAGAATTCTATGGCTAAGTGAGAGTGATAAAGCATTATTAGTCCGGTTTCCTTGTTTGTTGTGCTGAGCGCCTCCCTCAAAGGACCCAAATATGGGAACAAGAGTGCTTAGGTTTATCCCGAACACCCCAGCACTCGTGGCATGGGGGCAGAAGCCTAGGACTAGCCATCTCTCAGATTGGATAAACAACCAAGCAGAAGGTAATATTTTAAATTCAAACAAGCGTTGTAGAGCGCATATGAAACAAGTTTTCATAAATACAGGATCACACGAGCAAGTTTCACTCAAATATTACATCTTTCGTGCACTCGTTCGCTATGAGATGGGCACCCTGCAGAAAGCCCTTGTAGTACATCTCGGGGTGGCGATGCTCCTTGCCCTTCGGCGGCCCTTCCTTGATAAGCTTCACGGCGTCTAGCTTGACCCATTGCAACTTCACACGGGCGAAAGCCCGGCGTGCACCTTCAATGCAGACGGATCGCTTGACGACCTCCAGCCGCGGGCAGGCATCTACAAACCGCCTCACCAGGCCGAAGTAGCTGTTCGGAAGGGCGTCGCCAGGCCACAGCCGGACTATAAAGCCCTTCATGGCATGTTCGGCCACCTTGTGCAGTTCGACCAACTGCTTTAGCTGGTCGCTCACAGACACTGGGTGTTCGGTCCCAGTATACTGGGCCCAGAACAACTTCTCCGTTGAGCTTCCATCCTCGGCCCAGTAAAACTTTGCGTCATCCGACACGCTGCGGGGCAAATCTGCGAATGCTCCTGGAGAGCTCCGAATTTGGGTAAGTAATCGGTAATTTACTTTTACATGCTTTCTTTGCATATAGAATGCCTTACCCGCCGCTATCTTCTTCATTGCGTCGATCTCCTGGAGGGCCTTTTGGGCTTCGGCCTTGGCACTTTTTGCGCTCTCGAGGGCCGCGGCAAGCTCAGACTCTCACGTCTTCGAGTCAAGCTCCAACGCCTCATGCTTCGTCACGAGAGCCTGGAGCTCTTGCTGCACCTCGCCCACCCGAGACGCTTGCCTTTCTCGCTCGGTGCGCTCCTTGGCCGCTTTATCTTCAGCCTTGGACAACGCTTGCTTCAGGGTCACCACTTTGGTCGTGGCCCCTAGCAAATTCATGATGATCCTGTCATTTTGCAATCACATTCTTTTTATACATATCCATAGACTAGGTACTACTTACCTTTGTTCTCCTCGAGCTGCCTCTTGGCAAGGCCGAGCTCGTCCTGGGACCCTTTAAGGTCCTGCTTCAGTACAGCGACCTCCGCAGTCAGTGCGGCGGACACCAGCAGCGAAGCCTGCATATCCATATTGACATACTTATATTAGACTCCTGCGATATTGTTTGATCCTCTGTTCGGCTTTTCTTTGTGAACACCGAACAGAGCATCAGGGGCTACTGTCTATGCGGTAATATTTTTTCTATATTTTAAACACTTACCTCAAAGCCTGTTAGAAGGCTGGCACAAGCTTCAGTCAATCCGCTCTTGGCGGACTGAACCTTCTGGATCACCACACTCATAATAGTGCGGTGCTCCTTGTCGATGGAAGCGCTGCGAAGCGCTTCCAGCAGATTGTCCGGCGCCTCTGGATGGACAGAGGTCACTGGTACAGGCGTCTCGCCCCTCTTAGAAGGAGGCCGCCCGCCCGAGTCCGGAACCATTGGAGGTTCCGGCGCGGTGTTCGGCTGAGGGCTGAACTCGGAGCCCTCAGGGGCCTTGTCCCCTCTGCTCCCGGAGTCCGGGAGGCCGCCTTGAGGCGCCTCCGGGACCATCTCCCCTCGACCCGGTGCCTCTTGAGACAACACCTCGGCATCATCCGCATGATGAGGGGAGGTGGCAGTCGGAACTGGACCGCTATCCATATCCGACGAGCCCAGGGATCCGTCCGATGATACATCGATACGGGCTCGTGGCGGCCTGCATAAACATATTTGGCGTTAGGTGAAGTAGTGCGACAAAGGAATGCTATGAGTTACTTTGGTATATGAATACTTACGACTTCCCCAGGGGCTTGGCCCTGGGCAGGCACTCGTCTTCACCGTCGGCGGCGGTGGTAGAGCTGTCCGGAAGGAGAGTCCTTCCCTTCTTGGACCCTTCGGCCTCCCCAGTTGGGGCGGCCTTCCTTTTCTTGTCTCCCCCGTCTGGAGGGGGAGCATCTTCTTCTGCCTCCTCATCTTCGGGGGAGGATTGCACCGTAGAGTCCTCGGACGGTGAGTCCGATGACGCCTGGCGTCGAGAACTCTTTCGGGTTCCCTTGGACTTCTTGGTCTTCTCCGGCACCGTATAAGGAGCCGGAGTCAGCATTTTCGCCAGAAGAGCGTTTACTGGGCCTTCGGGCAAAGGAGCCGGACAGTCGATCTGTCCGGCCGTCTCCTGCCAGTCCTGTCAAAGGTACGGGAGTTTAGATCCCGCATGGAGTCAAACTATGAAAAACAAGTACCCTGTAAGAGGTAAAGCAGCTTACCGCGCTGGCTTGGCGCTTCGCGCTGAATCCGCGATCCTCAGTAGTGGGAGGGGGGACCTCAGCACTCTTGAACAGCACCCTCCAGGCATCTTCGTGAGTTGTGTCGAAGAGCCTATTCAGAGTTCGGTGCTGCGCCGGGTCGAACTCCCACAAGTTGAAGGCCCGTTGTTGGCACGGGAGGATCCGGCGGTTGAGCATGACCTGGACTACGTTGACGAGTTTGAGCTTCTTGTTCACCATGTTTTGAATACATGTTTGGAGTCCGGTCAGCTCTCCCAAACTACCCCAGGACATGCCCTTCTCTTGCCAGGAGGTGAGCCATGTGGGGAAGCCAGATCGGAACTTGGGGGCCGCCACCCATATAGGGTCACGCGGCTCGGTGATGTAGAACCACCCCGATTGCCACCCCTTTATGGGCTCCATGAAGGAGCCCTCGAGCCATGTGACGTTGGGAATCTTGCCCACCATGGCGCCTCCACACTTCACCTGGCGGCCGCTCACTACCTTCGACTTGACATTGAAAGTCTTCAGCCATAAGCCGAAGTGGGGCTTGATGCGGAGGAAGGCCTTGCACACGACGATAAACACTGAGATGTTGAAGATGAAGTTCGGGGCCAGATCGTGGAAATCCAAGCCGTAGTAGAACATGAGCCTTGGACAAATGGGTGGAGAGGGAATCCCAGTCCGCGGAGGAAATGGGTAAGGAACACTACCCTCTCATGGGGCCTGGGGGTGGGGATGAGCTGCCCCTCGTCTGGGAGCCGGTGCGCGATGTCGTCGGGCAATTATCCAGCTCTCCTCAGCTTCTTGACATGTCCCTCTGTGACGGAGGAGACCATCCACCTGCCTCCCACTCCGGACATGGTTGGAGAAGGTCGAGGTAGGAAATGCGAACTTGGGTGCTGGAGCTCGAGTGTGCGAAAACGGATGAGCAAAGGAGGAAGAAGGCATGGATGAAAAGGTAAATCCTTATCCCTTTGTATGGGCGGACGAAACTATGCGTCCCCACTAGCCTGGTAAAACTCGCTTATCCCCGGAGCGCCATAATCGATGGCGCGGTTGGGTTACCCACACCCGTATTGATGAGAATCCCATGATAAGGGGACATGATCTCTGCTTTAACAAGACGTGTCAAAAAACCGCCTCGCGTTATCTGCGGGGCTAGTTAAAGGAAACGATTCGAATAATCACCGGGCTGTGACATAATTTCGTGTTGCCAAAACAAGTCAGCAAATTGGATTTGTGGAAATATTATTCTCCCTACGGTGGTATGTGGAACTTATTTTGCAGGGTCGGACACTATCCTTGTATTCAAATTCTTCCGTGGTGTATTCGGAGGAGGAACCCGCTTTGCAATGCCGAAGACAATACTGCGCGCCGGACTCATAATCATTGAAAGCCTGGTTCAGGGGCTACTGTAGGAGTCCTGGATTAGGGGGTCTCCGGACAACTAGACTATATCCATTGGCCGGACTGTTAGACTATGAAGACACAAGATTGAAGACTTCGTCTCGTGTCCAGATGGGACTCTACTTGGCATGGAAGGCAAGCTAGGCAGTACAGATATGTGTATCTCCTCCTTTGTAACCGACCTTGTGTAACCCTAACCCTCTCTGGTGTCTATATAAACCGGAGGGTTTTAGTCCGTAGGAGAACATACAATCTTGCCATAGGCTAGCTTCTAGGGTTTAGCCTCTCTGATCTCGTGGTGGATCTACTCTTGTACAACCCATATCATCAATATTAATCAAGCAGGACGTAGGGTTTTACCTCCATCAAGAGGGCCCGAACCTGGGTAAAACATTGTGTCCTTGCCTCCTGTTACCATCCGCCTTAGACGCACAGTTCGGGACCCCCTACCCGAGATCCGCCGGTTTTGACACTGACAAGAAGCATTTATGACATTTAATTGCTCATCAGGGAAGCTATCATCAATAGGTGGAGGGTCATCAAGCACATTTTCTAACCTAGACAAGTTGTGTGCAACGGGGTTCTCAGCTCCCTTTCTATCAACAATATGTAAATCAAATTCTTGTAGCAAGAGAACCCATCTAATAAGTCTAGGTTTAGCATATTTCTTTTCCATAAGATATTTAATAGCAGCATGATCAGTGTGAATAGTTACTTTAGAATCAACAATATAAGGTCTGAACTTTTCACAATCTAATACAACTGCTAAGAATTCTTTTTCAGTAGTAGCATAATTTCTCTGAGCATTGTTTAGAGTTTTACTAGCATATTGAATAACTTTTAATTTCTTATCAACTCTTTGCCCTAGAACAGCACCTACATCATAATCACTAGCATCACACATAATTTCAAAGGGTAAATTCCAATTAGGTGGCTGAACAATAGGTGCAGAGATAAATGCTTTCTTAAGTATTTCAAATGCTTCTACAAAATCATCATCAAAGACAAATGGTATATCTTTTTGTAATAAATTAGTCAGAGGCCGAGAGATTTTTGAGAAGTCCTTAATGAACCTCCTATAAAATCTAGCATGACCAAGGAAACTTCTTATACCTTTGATGTCCTTGGGACATGGCTTCTTTTCAATAGCATCAACCTTGGCTTTATCAACTTCAATACCTCTTTCAGAAACTTTATGCCCCAAAACAATACCTTCATTAACCATAAAGTGGCACTTTTCCCAATTCAAGACAAGATTAGTTTCTTCACATCTCTGCAAAACTCGATCAAGGTTGCTCAAGCAATCATCAAAAGAAGATCCATAGACAGAGAAATTGTCCATGAAAACCTCACAAATCTTTTCACAGAAGTCAGAGAATATAGCCATCATGCATCTTTGAAAGGTAGCACGTGCATTACATAAACCAAAAGGCATACGTCTATAAGCAAAAGTACCAAAAGGGCAAGTAAAAGTAGTCTTTGATTAATCCTTAGCTGACACATGTATTTGTGAGATACCAGAATAACCATCTAGAAAGCAAAAATGTGTATGTTTAGATAATCTTTCTAGCATTTGATCGATAAAAGGTAAGGGGTAATGATCCTTTTTAGTGGCCTTATTTAATTTGCGGAAATCAATTACCATCCTATAACCTGTAATAATTCTTTGAGGAATCAATTCATCTTTATCATTAGGAACGACAGTAATACCTCCCTTCTTAGGGACACAATGGACAGGACTTACCCACTGACTATCAGCAACGGGATAGATTATACCTGCCTCAAGGAGCTCTAGTATTTCCTTTCTTACCACTTTATTCATTTTAGGATTCAACCGTCGTTGATGATCACGAACTGGTTTAGCATCTTCTTCCAAATTTATTTTATGTTGACATAGAGTGGGACTAATGCCCTTAAGATCATCAAGAGTATACCCAATGGCATCACTGTGCTTCTTCAGAGTTTTCAATAATCTTTCTTCCTCATGCTCTAAAAGGTTAGCACTAATAATAATAGGGTATATCTTTTTCTCATCAAGATAAGCATATTTAAGAGTATCAGGCAACGGTTTAAGCTCAAACACGGGATCACCCTTGGGTGGAGGAGGATCCCCTAGGATTTCAACAGGCAAATTGTGTTTTAGAATAGGTTCCTGTTTCAAGAATACTTCATCTATTTCCCTTCTTTCATTCATAATCATATCATTTCCATGGTCTAGCAAATATTGTTCTAAAGGATCACTAGGAGGTACGACAATAGAAGCAAGACCAATAATTTCATCCTTACTAGGTAATTCTTCTTCACGGTGTTGTCTACTAAATTTAGAGAAATTAAATTCATGAGACATATCATCTAAGCCGATAGTAACAACATCCTTTTTGCAATCTATCTTAGCATTAAAAGTGTTTAAGAAGGGTCTACCAAATATAATGGGACAAAAGCTATCTTGTGGGGAACCAAGAACAAGAAAATCAGCAGGATATTTAGTTTTCCCACACAAGACTTCAACATCTCTAACAATTCCCATAGGTGAAATAGTATCTCTATTGGCAAGCTTAATTATGACATCAATATCTTCTATCTCAGCAGGTGCAATATCATGCATAATTTCTTTGTATAAGTCGTAAGGTATTGCACTAGCACTAGCACCCATATCACATAAGCCATTGTAACAATGATCTCCTATTTTAACAGAAATAACAGGCATGCCTACCACATGTCTGTTTTTATCTTTAACACTAGGTTTAGCAATTCTAGCAGTCTCATCAAGGAAATGAATAACATACCTATCAATATTATCAGACAAGAGATATTTAACAATAGCAATATTAGGTTCAACTTTAACTTGCTCAGGAGGTGTATGTGTTCTAATATTGCTTTTACGAACCACAGTTGAAGCTTTAGCATGATCCTTTATCCTAACAGGGAAAGGTGGTTTCTCAACATAAGAAGTAGGAACAATAGGATCATTATAAGTGATAGTCTTTTCTTCAACTTTAATAGGTGCAACTACTTTTATTTTTATGGGAGGATGATATTTAAACCACTTCTCCTTGGGGAGATCAATATAAGTAGAAAAAGATTCACAGAAAGAAGCTACTATCTCAGATTCAAGTCCATATTTAGTGCTAAATTTACGGAAAACATTGGTATCCATAAAAGATTTAACACAATCAAACTTAGGTGTCATACCTGACTCCTTACCTTTCTCGAGGTCCCAATCTTCAGAGTTGCGTTTAATTTATTCCAATAAATCCCATTTGAATTCAATAGTCTTCGTCATAAAAGAGCCAGCACAAGAAGTATCGAGCATGGTGCGATTGTTATCAGAAAGCCGAGCATATAAATTTTGAATAATCATCTCTCTTGAGAGCTCATGATTGGGGCATGAATATAGCATTGATTTAAGCCTCCCCCAAGCTTGAGCGACGCTTTCTCCTTCGCGAGGCCAAAAATTATATATATAATTGCGATCACGATGAACAAGATGCATAGGATAAAACTTCTGATGAAATTCCAATTTCAATCGTTTGTAGTTCCATGACCCCGAATCATCACATAGCCTATACCATGTCAATGCATCTTCCTTCAAAGATAAAGGGAAGACCTTCTTCTTAACAACATCTCCGGGTACACCTGCAAGCTTAAATAATCCACAAACTTCATCCACATATATTAGGTGTTCATCAGGATGCATTGTTCCGTCTCCTGCAAAAGGATTAGCTAGCAGTTTTTCTATCATACCCAAAGGAATTTCGAAGAAGAAATTTTCATTTTCAGTGGGTTCAGTAGGTTGAGGAGCAACTCTTTGCTCTACTGGTCGGGGTGAAGATACCCCAAACAAGCCCCTCAGAGGATTACTTTCCATAGTAACAAGTGACAGTAAATTTCAGCACACTATATAAATTTTCCTTACCAAATTCCACCTACCAAAGGCGCTTCACTCCCCGGCAACGGCGCCAGAAAAGAGTCTTGATGACCCACAAGTATAGGGGATCTATCATAGTCCTTTCGATAAGTAAGAGTGTTGAACCCAACGAGGAGCAGAAGGAAATGATAAGCGGTTTCCAGCAAGGTATTCTCTGCAAGTACTGAAATAAGTGGTAACAGATAGTTTTGTGATAGGATAATTTGTAACGAGAAACATGTAACAAAAGCAAATAAAGTGCAGCAAGGTAGCCCAATCCTTTTTGTAGCAAAGGACAAGCCTGGACAAACTCTTATATGATGTAAAGCGCTCCCAATGACACATGGGAATATCGTCAAGCTAGTTTTCATCACATTCATATGATTCGTGTTCGGTACTTTGATAATTTGGTATGTGGGTGGACCGGTGCTTGGGTACTGTCCTTACTTGGACAAGCATCCCACTTATGATTAACATCTATTGCAAGCATTCACAACTACAACAAGAGTATTAAGGTAAACCTAACAATAGCATGAAACATATGGATCCAAATTAGCCCATTACGAAGCAACGCATAAACTAGGGTTTAAGCTTCTGTCACTCTAGCAACCCATCATCTACTTATTACTTCCCAATGCCTTCCTCTAGGCCCAAATAATGGTGACGTGTTATGTAGTCGACATTCACATAACACTACTAGAGGAGAGACAACATACATCTCATCAAAATATCGAACGAATACCAAATTCACATGACTACTAATAGCAAGACTTCTCCCATGTCCTCAGGAACAAACGTAACTACTCACAAAGCATATTCATGTTCATAATCAGAGGGGTATTAATATGCATATAGGATCTGAACATATGATCTTCCACCAAATAAACCAACTAGCATCAACTACAAGGAGTAATTAACACTACTAGCAACCTACTAGTACCAATCCCGGACTTGGAGACAAGAATTGGATACAAGAGATGAACTAGGGTTTTGAGAGGAGATGGTGCTGGTGAAGATGTTGATGGAGATTGCCCTCTCCCGATGAGAGGAGCGTTGGTGATGACGATGGCGATGATTTCCCCCTCCCGGAGGGAAGTTTCCCCGGCAGAACAGCTCCGCTGGAGCCCTAGATTGGTTCCGCCTCGTGGCGGCGGAGTTTCGTCCGAGAAGATGGCTTATGATTTTTTTCTCATCAAAAGACTTCATATAGCAGAAGATGGCCATCGGAGGGCCACCAGGGGGCCCACGAGGTAGGGTGCGTGCCTAGGGGGGTAGGGCGCGCCCCCACCCTCGTGGGCAGGGTGTGGGACCCCTGGTGAACTTCTTACGCTCAGTACTTTATATATATTCTGAAACCGTCTTCCGTGAAGTTTCAGGACTTTTGGAGCTATGCAGAATAGGTCTCTGATATTTGCTCCTTTTCCATCCCAGAATCCCAACTGCCGGCATTCTCCCTCTTTATGTAAACCTTGTAAAATAAGAGAGAATAGGCATAAGTATTGTGACATAATGTGTAATAACAGCCCATTATGCAATAAATATCGGTGCAAAAGCATGATGCAAAATGGACGTATCAACCCTCCTCACCTGCTCTAATCCTCTGGTTCCTTGGTCTTCCCGATGGTCTAGTAATGACAGGAGCATGGAGTTTGAACCCTAGATCTACTATGCTCCATTGATCTTTCCCCAAGAGTGCAGGCACATTGCCAGCATAAGCAACCATAAATTTGGCAACAGAGAAATACTTAGAGCAATATTGATCAACTTCACCATCTGCACCCCCGATAACGATCATCAGATGTAGGGCATGTATGCATGGCTTCCCACGGATCTGCCATTGCCTACAAGTACATTCTCTAGTACTTTGGTTCACAGGATACCTCCATATCCTATTTTTAGTGTCAGTATAGGTAACCTCTCCCTCATATGTACCAGATCGAATACATTTCATCTTCAGTCCTCTTGCCTTCAAGTGCAATGCCTTAATCAGTGATGGGAGCATTTGATGACCAACACATTGTGTTTCTGCAATTCTTTTGTGAAGAGCCATCTTTATCATGATCATCTGCCTCATCTTGTCAAATGCTTGCCACAACAAGAGCCCTTTCACTGACTTGAACTTTGAATTGAAGCATTCTGCAAGGTTACTGGTCACATAATCTACTTTGCAGATTTCGTTGAATTTGCTTATTGACCACACCTTTCCATGATGTGCATCCATGTACTCCTTCGCAAGAGGATTTTGAGCATACAACACTCTCAAATGGTGTTCATGCTTCCTTTTGCTGCATCTGTGTGACGCTGGCCATAAGTTCTCATCATAAACTTTACCTTTGAACTTATTTTCGAAATTATGCGCTAGGTGTTGCATATATTCCCTATGCTCCACTCTAGGGAATACAATTTCTACTGCACTCTCTAAACCATTACAAGCATCTGCGTGTATAGCTAAACCTGGGGGTGTGCCTATAATGTTGCGCAACTGTTGCAGAAACCAGACCCAACTTTCCTCAGCCTCTGCCTCCACCACACCAAATGCAACTTGGAATAGCCAGTTGTGTCCATCAACTGCAGAAGCTGCTACTAGCTGTCCTCTCCTTCTTCCAGTCAAATGTGTAGCATCTACAGCCAAATAGGGCCTGCAACCATCTAGAAACCCCTGCCGGCAAGCCTTGAAACAAACAAAAGCCCTTCTGAAGCACTCCTTCTCAAATGACTTCCCTTTTATTTTGAATGGAAATGTATGCTTGTCAATCTCTACAACACTCCCTGGACTTTCCATCTCCACTTCAGCTTTGAAAGTGTAAAGCAGCTAAAAACTGTCATTCCATTGACCATTAATTCTGTCAAGGGCCTTTTCCCTATGATACGTCTCCGTCATATCTACTTATCCAAACACTTTTGCCCTTGTTTTGGACTCTAACTTGCATGATTTGAATGGAACTAACCCGGACTAACGTTGTTTTCAGCAGAATTGCCATGGTGTTATTTATGTGCAGAAATAGAAGTTCTCGGAATGACCTGAAATCAACAGAGAATTATTTTGGAATATATAAAAAATACTGGAACGAATATCCACGTCAGTGGGGCCTCCACCTGTCCACGAGGGTGGGGGGCGCGCCCTACCCCCCTGGGCGCACCCCCTGCCTCATGGGCCCCCTGACACTCCACCAACCTCAACCCTGACTCCATATATTCACTTTTGGGGAGAAAAAAACCAGGGAGATGGATTCATCACGTTTTATGATACGAAGCCGCCGCCAAGCCGTAAACTCTCTCGGGAGGGTTGATCTGGAGTCCGTTCGGGGCTCCGGAGAGGGGAGTCCGTCCCCATCGTCATTGTCGGTGTCAAAACTGGTGGATCTCGGGTAGGGGTCCCGAACTGTGTGTCTAGGCCAGATGGTAACAGGAGGCAAGGGACACAAAGTTTTACCCAGGTTCGGGCCCTCTCGATGGAGGTAAAACCCTATGTCCTGTTTGATTAATATTGATGATATGGGTAGTACAAGAGTAGATCTACCATGAGATCAGAGAGGCTAAACCCTAGAAGCTAGCCTATGGTATGATTGTTGTTGTCTATGTTATCCTTATGGACTAAAACCCTCCGGTTTATATAGACACCGGAGAGGGTTAGGGTTACACAAAGTCGGTTACAATGGTAGGAGATCTGTATATCCGTATCACCAAGCTTGCCTTCCACGCCAAGGAAAGTCCTTTCCGGACATGGGACGAAGTCTTCAATCTTGTATCTTCATAGTCCAGGAGTCCGGCTGAAGGTATAGTCCGGCTATCCGAACACCCCCTAATCCAGGACTCCCTCAGTAGCCCCCGAACCAGGCTTCAATGACGATGCGTCCAGCGCGCAGATTGTCTTCGGCATTGCAAGGCAGGTTCTCCCCCAAATCCGTGTACCTGTTGAATAAAGTTCGGTTTCTTGTAGATGTTGCGCTCCTTGGCTTCTACGCCCAATAATGGTCGCTTCCCACGTGTCCAACGAATATGAAAAGTCCGAGTGTTTTTACATTCACACCCTTAGCCACGTAAATGAACTACCCTATTTAAGGGGACGAGGATTTAGATCCAGACCAGATCTTCCCCCCTTCGCGAGTGTTCGTCAGAGCACATCCGATAAAGGCCCATTCCACCATGGCCAGCCATCGCAACTCCTCCTCTCGCCCTTCCAGCCCTCAGCCTGGGTACTGGAAGGGATGCTCTGTCCCGCATAGCGAGCTAGTGACGCTCTAGACCAAGGGATTCCTCCCCCCGGCCTATATGGTCCCGGTCCGAGCCGGTCTTGCCATCTATAACGGTGGAAAGCAAGCGGAGAGTGCCCCCAATCCTTCCAAAGGAGAGCGGGTATGCCTTGTCCCCTATCTAATAAGGGGGCTCGGGTTTCCAATCCATCCCTTCCTCCGGGGGCTGCTGGAGTTCTACGGCCTCCAGCTACACAATCTCACGCCAGCCTCCGTTTTGCATATCGCGGGCTACGTAGCCCTCTGCGAGCTATTTTTGGGCATCGAGGCTCACTTCGGGCTATGGAAAAGGTTATTCTGCCTTGTGCCCCGCTCTAAGGAGGGGTCAATGTATCAAGTGGGCGGAGCCAAAGTGTGGCGCATCACCGGGACCGGATATTTGTCCGGAACCCCAAAGAAGGTGTCCGAAGACTGGCCCTCGGAATGGTTCTACATAGAAGACGTCCCGCTGCCGGATCCTGTCTGGATCGGCCTCCTTGAATTCGACAGTGCCCCCTTAAAGAAGTGCCTAAGCTGGCGTCCACGGAGTCCTCAGAGGGAAAGTGACAGGAACATCATTTACCTTATGGGCCGAATAAGATTGTTAGCCCATTCCGGACTAACCATGATCGGGGTTATGGCCGAATGCATCATGCGGGGGGTGCAGCCGCTTCAGTATAGAAGCCACCCCATGTGGGATTTCAACGGGGATGACGACGCCACCCGCTATGGCCGTAAGGGGCCGGATTCAGCTGCCGCTCTACTAAAGATCTTGTCCACCTTGTATAAGGGAGAAGAGGAGGAATTTCTCCGCGTCAACCCATAGGGCGGATTCTCTATGCACAATCCCCCAAGCTGGGTAAGTGGTCGCATTCACTTGCACATCCGTTTTGTATTCCCATTATTAAATATTCAGTCTGACGACTCCAACGCAGGAACTGCACCGGGCTGTTAAGGAAATAAGCAGCCCTCCTACAAAACCCGAGGACCCAGGACGGTCCCTCGACCCGGCCTCTCAAGAGGATCCGAACATATCTGTGGAGCTGATTGATGGAGTGTTTCATCAATTGAGCAAGGACAACGCCTTGGTGGCCATTACGACCGATTACCCAGGGCTAATTCCGGCCTCCCAGGTAACTGAGATCAAAGTCCCAGTACCTCGAATAGGTGTCCGCCCTCTCGTGTTTTCAGTTTCCTGATTACAACCGAACTCTGCAGGGGAGGTTTTTGAGGCGGAAGGCTGAACCTGCGGCGACAAGCCAACGAGGGGCCGCCGGGCCCTGGGGGCAAAAAAGAAGTGCGATCCGGACCGAGGCGTCAGCGCAAAGGTATGGCGCGCCCCCTATCCCAAGTATTATACCTTCGAGGCACATTAACACTCATGCTCTCTTCAGGACAAAGAGACCTCGCCGGACTATATCCGGAGAGGCTGCCAATCACGCCTCCGCCAGCCAGGCTCCAAAGCTTGGTCCAGAAGAGGAGGCGAACACGAGGCGTGCACCGGACGCTCCTTCAACAGAGGATGCGGACAGGCTGTCTGCCACCAATTCCGAGGTGGAGAGTGCCATGAACCACAGGCGTCGCCGGATAGTTCTTCGGGATGCTTGTTTCTCCCAAGAGGCGTTGGATGCCTTCAATTCGGGAGATGCGTACCTCCGTGCTGCTCAAAATGGTCTGGCCAGAGCCATGGAGCAATATGTAAAAGACATACGGGTAAGAAAATTTTGGTAATTATATATATACCAATAGCCCCCGAGACTTGAAACAGTTAGAATAACTGATTTAAGGGTCATTTGTTATGCAGGTTCTTACCGAAAAGAATTCCCTACTGTCCAAGGAGCTGGAAGAGTGCAAAGCCCAACTTGAGGCCGCACTAGCCGCGACAGGGGAGCCCAAGGAGACCCCCTCTGGTAATATACACTTCGAAAGATAAGTATTTTGCGAAGCACGACATGGGTGCAAATCTGATGAATGAAATTGCAGATGGCGCCGGATCGAATCCGGAAATGCAACACCTCCTACGCCAGCTAAAGGCTGGTGAGAAGGTGCTGACAAAGGTGAGGTGGGAGAAGAACGATCTCCAAGATGCCAACACCAAGCTAGGTGTCGAGCTGAAAGATGTTCGTGCCCAGTTGTCAGACTCCGTGAGGGAGAATCAGCGGCTTCGGCGCGGCATATTTAGTAAGTGCTTGAACGAACCTTTGAAAGAAAGTTTGGCAGGGAAGTCGACTAACAGAGCAATGTCTGTAGGCGTGCTAATAGGTCGTCCTGCAGAGGAGATGCCCGGTTCCACGGGTGACCTTCTTCCCGAGCTCTCGCAACTGCTCGATCGAGTTCGGCAGGCGATGCAAGGCATCGCCCAGGCCCTGTGGCCATCCGTCTCCATGCCCGAAGGTCTTGTAGAGCTTGCGGAGAAGCTAAAGGGAGCACGGCGGCGCTTCCAATTGTGGAAGATATCGGCCTGCCGTCAGGGCGCGAGGGAGGCCTGGGCCATGGTGAAGACACGGTACTCAAAGGCTGACCCCAACCATATGGCCGAGGTCGGTCCTATAGGGCCCGATGGGAAGGAGATCCCTGTAAGCTTAGTATACGGCCAAGTAGAGTTGGCCGCAAAGTATTCCCAGCAGGACTGTAAATTAGACAGCCTGTTAGATGGTATTGAAGAGGAATACAATCAGTCAAAATGACTATGTAATTTAATTGACATTTATGATGCCTTCTAGCCGGATTGTAGATCATTTGTCATGGCTGACCCTGTCGCTTCAGCCTCGCGACCTGACGGTCTGGAGTGTGTCCGAATTCTCATGCAGTTAGATAGGAACCGAGGAATGCATGGAGACCAGGCGTAGGGGTCATTAGTGCATGAACAGACAAGTGCCCGACTAGTTATGTTATATTACATGGTTAGTAAGAAACATCTTCCAGGGAGAATAGTTCCGTTAGGGGTTCCTTTCCCTGGGAGGCATGCCCTAAAGTGCATGTCCATGCTGCAAAAAGAAACGCAGGAAAAACGTCTGGGGGCATATAGATAAATAAAAAATATCATCTTTAGTTCACCGACCGAATATTCCCTTAAGAACGCTAGCTTTCGGCTTCACCCAGTCTGAGGTACACATCCGGCTGACCCGGCAGTAACAATCGCAGAGGTGCTCCCTTTACCACCTAGCCGAACAATCAGGAATGTAGGGGTAAGCACGGGAGCTAGGCAACCCAACTTGGCCAAAACTTAAGTCATATCGATGCATATAATGGTGAATAAAAGGTACATGCGGAAGTGTGACACATGTGTTGGGCATGAAGCCCGTATAAATAAGCTTATGTTTAAAGAAGCCCCCAAGTTTAGTGAGCGTGGATAGCGCATCACTTTATGAGCTTTTAAAGGCTATAAGAGATGGAGAGAGAGGAAGAGGAATGTAAGACAGAAAGCATATAAAAAATGGACAGAGGAAGGAGACGAACATAGAGTCCGGCTCTAGGCATAGAATCTTTGGAGAGGGGCTGCGTTCCATGGGTTCGGCTCGAGTCGGTTATCCGATGCATTTTGCAGGCGGTACGCTCCACCAGGCAGAACTTGGTCAATTATGAAGGGTCCTTCCCACTTGGGCTTGATTTTGTCCTTTTTCTTGTCCGGCAGGCGTAGAACTAATTCGCCAACGTTGTAATTTTTGGCCCGTACTTCTCTGCTTTGGTATCGTCGAGCCTGCTGTTGATAGAATGCGGAACGGGCTTTTGCCACATCACGCTCCTCCTCCAATGCGTCCAAACTGTCCTGCCGATCGAGGTCGGCTTCTCTTTCTTCGTACATGCGCACTCGAGGTGAGTCATGAATTATGTCGCAAGGCAAAACTGCCTCTGCGCTGTACACCATAAAGAATGGTGTGTATCCGGTGGTACGATTTAGCGTGGTCCGCAGCCCCCAGAGCACGGAGTCGAGCTCCTCTACCCAGTGCGTGTTGGATTCCGTGAGGGACCGCACTAATCTGGGTTTAATGCCGCTCATGATAAGACTATTTGCACGTTCGACCTGGTCGTTAGTTTGTGGGTGATAGACGAAAGCATAATCGAGCTTGATGCCCATGTTTTTGCACCAGAGTTTTACCTCGTCGGCCGTAAAGTTCGTGCCGTTATCAGTGATGATGCTGTGGGGGACTCCGTAACAGTGTACAACCCCAGATATAATGTCTATCACAGGTCCGGATTCAGCCATCTTAACAGGCTTGGCTTCTATCCATTTGGTGAACTTATCCACCATGACCAGTAAGTATTTTTGCTTGTGAGTTCCGCCTTTAAGGGGTCCAACCATGTCAAGCCCCCAGACCGCGAAGGGCCAAGTGATGGGGATAGTTTGGAGGGCGATGGGTGGCATATGGCTTTCGTTTGCAAAGAGCTGGCAACCGGTGCATCGTTGGACTATGTCCTAGGCATCTGCCCGGGCCGTCGGCCAGTAAAAGCCTGTACGGAAAGCCTTGCTCACAAGGGACCGAGCTGCAGCGTGGTGACCGCCGAGTCCGGCATGAATTTCAGCCAGGAGGTTCCGCCCTTCTTCTTCGGAGATGCACCTTTGAAGGACTCCGGTAGTGCTTTTCTTATAAAGTTCTCCCTCGTGGACTTTGTAGGCTTTGGATCGCTGCACGATGCAGCGTGCCTCGTTTTGGTCCTCGGGGAGTTCCTGCCTAATGAGGTAGGCGAGGAATGGTTCTGTCCACGGGGCAATGACAGCCATTATTACGTGGGCTAAAGGTGTTATTTCATTGGCAGAGCCTCCGATTGTGTCAGAATGTTCGGTGTCGGGCAGTGCGGTTGGGTCCGGGCTGTTATTGTTCGGCTCCCCTTCCCATACTACGGATGGCTTGAATAGCCTTTCCAAGAAGATGTTGGGGGGGGGGACTACATCTTGTTTTGTGCCGATGCGTGCCAGGACATCTGCCGCCTGATTATTTTCCCGGGCTATATGGTGAAATTCAAGCCCCTCGAACCGAGCTGACATTTTTAGGACGGCGTCGCGATAAGCTTCCATTTTTGGATCCTTGGCATCGAAGTCTCCATTTATTTGTGATATTGCGAGGTTCGAATCCCCGCGCACCTCTAGGCGTTGAATGCCCATGGATACTGCCATCCGGAGACCATGTAAAAGGGCCTCATATTCGGCTGCATTGTTGGAGTCCGTGTACATAATCTGGAGTACTTATTGAATTGTGTCTCCTGTGGGGGACGTCAAAACGACGCGAGCCCCCAGTCTGGCCAACATCTTGGAGCCTTCGAAATGCATGATCCAATTTGAATATGTGCCGTACTCTTTAGGGAGTTCGGCCTCCGTCCATTCTGCGACGAAGTCGGCCAAGACTTGCGACTTGATGGCTCGCTGTGGCTTATAAGTTATGTCGAACGGGAGGAGCTCAATGGCCCATTTTGCAATCCGGCCCGTTGCGTCACGGTTGTTTATAATATCGTTAAGTGGTACTTTTGAGGCTACTGTTATTGAACACTCTTGAAAGTAGTGTCGTAGCTTCCGGGATGCCATGAATACCGCGTACGCAATCTTTTGGTAATGCGGGTACCATGATTTGTAGGGAGTGAGAACAGTGGACACGTAATAGACCGACTTTTGAAGGGGGAATTTGTGTCCGTCCGCTTCTCGTTCAACGACGAGCACTGCACTTACAACCTGATGTGTTGCTGCAATGTATAATAGCATTGGTTCGCCAATGTTTGGCGCGGCCAGGACTGGGTTTGTTGCCAGTATGGCTTTTATTTCGTCGAGGCCTGCCATGGCTGCATCCGTCCATTTGAAGTGTTCGGTGCGCCGAAGGAGGCGGTAAAGGGGTAGGGCCTTTTCTCCCAAGCGGGAGATAAAGCGGCTTAGAGCCGCCATGCATCCGGTTAACTTTTGTATTTCTTTGAGGTCCTTTGGGATGTCCAGTTGCGACAGAGCTCAGATCTTGGCTGGATTTGCTTCGATTCCTCTACCGAATACAATGAAGCCCAAGAGCTTTCCGTCTGGAACGCCGAAAACGCATTTTTCCGGGTTGACCTTGATGTCGTATGTTCGGAGGTTATCAAATGTGAGCCTCAAGTCGTCTACTAGATATTCAACATGTCTTGTTTTGACGACCACATCATCTACATATGGCTCCACTGTTTTGCCAATCTGGCTTGCCAGACATGTCTGAATCATGCGCTGATATGTTGCGCCGGCGTTTTTAAGCCCGAAGGGCATCGTGTTGAAGCAGAATGGGCCGTATGGTGTGATAAATGCCGTTGCGGCTTGGTCTGGTTCTGCCATCTTGATTTGATGGTAGCCGGAATATGCGTCGAGGAAACACAACGAATCGTGTCCTGCGGTAGCATCGATAATTTGATCGATGCGGGGGAGGGGGAAGGGATCCTTTGGGCAGGCCTTGTTAAGGTCTTTAAAATCAACACACAGGCACCAGGATTTGTCCTTCTTTGGTACCATCACCAGGTTTGCTAGCCAGTCCGGATGTTTTATATCTCTGATGAATCCGGCCTCCAATAGCTTTGCTAGCTCCTCTCCCATGGCCTGTCTCTTAGGTTCGGAAAAACGCCGAAGAGCCTGTTTGATAGGTTTGAATCCTGTTTGGATACTTAAGCTGTGCTCGGCCAGCCTGCGTGGGATTCCTGGCATGTCTGAAGGGTGCCAGGCGAAAATGTCCCAGTTCTCTCGTAGGAACTCTCGCAGTGCGGCGTCCACATCAGGGTTTAAATGTGCCCCGATGGAAGCTGTTTTATTGGGGTCCGTTGGATGGACCTGGAATTTGACTATTTTGTCCGCCGGTTTAAAGGAGGTGGACTTGGATCTTTTGTCGAGTACCACATCGTCTCTATTCACCATGGAGCGCAGCGCAGTCAGTTCCTTAGCCGCTAGGGCTTCGGATAGTGCCTGAAGGGCCAGTGCGGCTGTCTTGTTTTCGGCGCGGAGTGCTATGTCCGGATCACTAGCGAGAGTGATGATCCCGTTGGGCCCGGGCATCTTGAGCTTCATGTACCCATAATGGGGTATTTCTTGGAAGATTGTAAACGCTTCCCGCCCTAGCAGAGCATGATAACCGCTGCTGAACGGAGCCACATGGAATGTGACCTCTTCGGACCTGTAATTATCCTGCATGCCGAACACCACATGTAGTGTGATTTTTCCTGTACAACGCGCTTCCCGACTGGGGATTATTCCTCTAAAGGTTGTGCTGCTTCGCTCAATGCGGTTCCAGTCTATTTCCATTTTTTGAAGGGTTTCCTCATAAATGAGGTTCAATCCGCTGCCGTCGTCCATGAGTACCTTGGTAAGACGAAAGCCGTCCACTATTGGACTGAGCACCAATGCGGCTGGTGCTCGGGCTGTTCGGAATTTAGGTTCATCACTGGCGCTAAAGGTAATAGCCGTGTCACTCCATGGATTTATTGTTGCTACTTGGTAGACTTCGGCAAGGCTGCGGAGTGTCCTTTTTCGCATATTATTTGATGTGAAAGTCTCGAAGACTGTTAATACCGTATTGGTGTCTCTGGGGTGGCTTTCTTTGGCCTCCGGAATTAGGAGATTTTCGCCAATTTTGGCCACCTGCCGGAGTATCCAACATGCTCTAAGGCTGTGAGTTGGTGTGGTGTCCTCTGTACTGTGAATTTTACAAGGTCCATTAAGCCATCCTTCCAATACGGTTCCATGCCCTGTAGAGGGTTTTTGCTTTTTGGTGTTTGACCTGGGTGTCTGGCGATGATGTACCCTTCTATTTCGGACTGGGTTTGCATTCAGGGTCGGATTGTCCCAAAATTTTATTTCGGTTTTCCAGGCACTTTCCATCGCACAGTACTTTCATACTATGGACGCCAAGTCAGCGAAGCGTGTAATATCACGGCGACTTATGGCGTTGAGGATTCCCTTGTCCGTGCAACTATTGCAGAAGAATGAAATCGCGTCTTCCTCGCGGCAGTCCTTTATCCTGTTCATAACTAGGAGGAATCTGGCCCAGTAATGATGTACTATTTCTTCAGGCTCTTGCCTAATTTGGGATAGATCGCTAATGTTTGGGTGGGTGGGTGGAATTGAATCCGAAGCCTCACCCCATCTGAGGCTCAGAGGCAGAGGAATTTCCGAACTCGAAAATTTGGATTCCTGGATGATATCCAGTGAATCCAGTCCGTCACCTGACTCTAAATTCAGGTCTTGAGTGATATCCTCCCGTCCGCGGGTATCCAGCTTGGAGGGATCGGGAATCCGGACGTAACGAGTCCTTAAGATAGATGAAGGGCCGCCGCACTGTCCCTCTACCACGGCAACATGATGGGTGTCTTGGGGAGAGTTAATCTCTCTCAGATCGGGTTTAGGCCCAATCTGGTCATAATCTCTAGCGACTCCCAGGGCGTCGAAGCGATCCAAGAGCTCGTTTATGGATTAGAGCTCCATTGGATCTAACTGCTCGGCGAGTTTTGAGCTGACATCAAGATTGTTTTCGATGGCTCGAGAGGTCATCGTCGGCGCAGAAGCCGAACAGGCGGTCCTAAGAAAACCACCTAGCCGGAGGGTTTGGCCGACAGCCAAAGCTCCCTTAGCAACGGTGTCGTCTTTCAAGACGGGGCGAGGCATCCTTCCTGATGGCGACGACACAGAGGAACTCTCAATGAAAGCACCAATGTCGGTGTCAAAACCGGCGGATCTCGGGTAGGGGGTCCCGAACTGTGCGTCTAGGCCGGATGGTAACAGGAGGCAAGGGACACGAAGTTTTACCCATGTTCGGGCCCTCTCGATGGAGGTAAAACCCTACATCCTGCTTGATTAATATTGATGATATGTGTAGTACAAGAGTAGATCTACCACGAGATTGGAGAGGCTAAACCCTAGAAGCTAGCCTATGGTATGATTGTTGTTGTCTATGTTGTCCTTACGGACTAAAACCCTCCGGTTTATATAGACACCGGAGAGGGATAGGGTTACACAAAGTCGGTTACAATGGTAGGTGATCTATATATCCGTATCCCCAAGCTTGCCTTCCACGCCAAGGAAAGTCCTTTCCGGACACGGGACGAAGTCTTCAATCTTGTATCTTCATAGTCCAGGAGTCTGGCTGAAGGTATAATCCGGCTATCCGAACACCCCCTAATCCAGGACTCCCTCAGTCATCATCAACCATCCTCCATCACCAATTTCATGATTCTCACCGCCGTGTGTGAGTAATTCCATCGTAGGCTTGCTGGATGGTGATGGGTTGGATGAGATTTATCATGTAATCGAGTTAGTTTTGTTAGGGTTTGATCCCTAGTATCCACTATGTTCTGAGATTGATGTTGCTATGACTTTGCTATGCTTAATGCTTGTCACTAGGGCCGGAGTGCCATGATTTCAGATCTGAACCTATTATGTTTTCATGAATATATGAGAGTTCTTGATCCTATCTTGTAAGTCTATAGTCACCTACTATGTGTTATGATCCGGCAACCCCGAAGTGACAATAATCGGGACCACTCCCGGTGATGACCTTAGTTTGAGGACTTCATGTATTCACTATGTGTTAATGCTTTGGTCCGGTACTCTATTAAAAGGAGGCCTTAATATCCCTTAGTTTCCAATAGGACCCCGCTGCCACAGGAGGGTAGGACAAAAGATGTCATGCAAGTTCTTTTCCATCAGCACGTATGACTATATTCGGAATACATGCCTACATTACATTGATGAATTGGAGCTAGTTTTGTGTCACCCTATGTTATGACTGTTACATGATGAACCGTGATATGTCTCCAACGTATCTATAATTTTTGATTGCTCCATGCTATATTATCTACTGTTTTGGACATTATTGGGCTTTATTATCCACTTTAATATTATTTTTGGGACTAACCTATTAACCGGAGGCCCATCCCAGAATTGCTATTTTTTTTTGCCTATTTTAGGGTTTCGAAGAAAAGGAATATCAAACGGAGTCCAAACAGAATGAAACGTTCGGGAACGTGATTTTTGGAATGAACAAGACCCAGGAGATTTGGACCCTACGTCAAGCAACCAACAGGGAGGCCACGAGGTAGGGGCATGCACCTACCCCCCCCCCCCCAGGCGCGCCCTCCACCCTCGTGGGCCCCTTGTTGCTCCACCGACGTACTCAGTCCTCCTATATATACCTACGTACCCCCAAATGATCAGCTACGGAGCTAAAACCCTAATTCCACCACTGTAACTTTTTGTATCCATGAGATCCCATCTTGGGGCCTATTCCGGAGCTCTGCCGGAGGGGGCATCCATCACGGAGGGCTTCTACATCAACACCATAGCCTCTCCGATGTTGTGTGAGTAGTTTACCTCAGACCTCCGGGTCCATAGTTATTAGCTAGATGGCTTCTTCTCTCTTTTTGGATCTCAATACAATGTTCTACCCCTCTCTTGTGGAGATCTATTCGATGTAATCTTCTTTTTGCGGTGTGTTTGTTGAGATCGATGAATTGTGGGTTTATGATTAAGATTATCTATGAAAAATATTTGAATCTTCTCTGAATTCTTTTATGTATGATTGGTTATCTTTGCAAGTCTCTTCGAATTATCAGTTTGGTTTGGCCTACTAGATTGATCTTTCTTGGGAGAAGTGCTTAGCTTTGGGTTCAATCTTGCGGTGTCCTTTCCCAGTGAAAGTAGGGGAAGCAAGGCACGTATTGTATTGTTGCCATTGAGGATAACAAGATTGAGTTTTTATCATATTGCATGAATTTATCCCTCTACATCATGTCATCTTGCTTAAGGTGTTACTCTGTTTTCATGAACTTAATACTCTAGATGCATGCTGGATAGCGGTCGATGAGTGGAGTAATAGTAGTAGATGCAAGCAGGAGTCGGTCTACTTGTCTCGGACGTGATGCCTATACACATGATCATACCTAGATATTCTCATAACTATGCTCAATTCTGTCAATTGCTCAACAATAATTCATTCACCCACCGTAAAATACTTATGCTCTTGAGAGAAGCCACTAGTGAAACATATGGCCCCTGGGTCTATCTTCATCATATTAATCTTCCAATACTTAGTTATTTCCTTTGCTTTTTACTTTTCTTTTATTTTACTTTGCATCTTTATCCCAAAAATACCAAAAATATTATTCTATCATATCTATCAGATCTCACTCTCGGAAGTGACCGAGAAGGGATTGACAACCCCTTATCGCATTGGTTGCGAGGAGTTATTTGTTTTGTGTAGGTATGATGGACTCGCGCGTAGCCTCCTACTGGATTGATACCTTGGTTCTAAAAAACTAAGGGAAATACTTACGCTACTTTGTTGCATCATCCTTTCCTCTTCAAGGAAATTCAACGCAGTGCTCAAGAGGTAGCACGAAGATTTCTGGCG
The DNA here is from genome assembly GCF_018294505.1 of Triticum aestivum. Taxonomy (NCBI): domain Eukaryota; kingdom Viridiplantae; phylum Streptophyta; class Magnoliopsida; order Poales; family Poaceae; genus Triticum; species Triticum aestivum. The sequence continues at coordinate 195,713,503 of NC_057812.1, read as the reverse complement.
CCGTTGCCGGGTAGTCTACGCAAAAGTCAACATACCAAGTACCCGTCACAACCCTTATCTCCCGCATTACATTATTTTCCATTTGCCTCTCGTTTTCCTCTCCCCCACTTCACCCTTGCCATTTTATTCGCCCTCTCTCTCTCTCTATCCTCCCTCTCTTTCTCTATTTGCCTATTTTCGCTTGCTTTTCCCTCGCCATGTCGGAACCAAAAAGAATTGGGGGTTCTCTCACAAGTTCTAGTGCTTTAGACAATCCTGCTATCTTATCTAAACTCATAAATCGGAATGCTATGGAAAAACTTGCCGGAGTTATCAATGAGAACCTTAGTAATTTTGATGAAGATGATTCTGGAATTTTTCGTTATTTACTTGATGAATCTTTGAAAGATGCTTGGGATAGGCTGTTAAGGATCCGGGCTAGCTATGTACCCCAATATCAAATTGAGGTTTACTTAAAAGGCTTTTATGTTGGGCTGCCCGCTTTGTTCAAACAAGTTTTAGATTCTATTTTCGAGGAGGGTTTTCTTGAAGGGGACCCCATAGATACCTATGAGAGGATGAAAACTATATTTGGGCACCCCATTAACGAGAAATCTGAAATCACATCTCTTTTGCTTTCTTACCAAAACGAATCTATTAAAGAGATAAAAGCTAGCCTAGATGCCAATTTCCGCAACATTCTTAATCTTTCTTCTACCATTAATGGACATGTACTTTTTTAAAATATAAAGATTAATTCCATACATAACAAGTTTGCTCTCTTTTTCCCTAAAGCCAAAGATGGCAATACCTAGATCTATCCTTGCTTTTTATTCCTAGCTAGGGGCGTTAAACGATAGCGCTTGTTGGGAGGCAACCCAATTTTATTTTTATTCCTTGATTTTTTCTCCTGTTTAGTAATAAATAATTTACCTAGTCTCTGTTTTGGTTGTGTTTTTTGTGTTTAATTAGTGTTTGTGCCAAGTAGAACCATTGGGAAGACTTGGGGAAAGTCTTGTTATCTTGCTGTAAAAACAGAAACTTTAGCGCTCACGAGAACTACTGCCATTTTTATTTGCAAAGCGATATTTAGTTAATTATTTTTTCAGATGATTAATAGATAAATTCCTCACGTACATAAATTTATTTTAGAATTTTTGGGGTTCCATATATTGCGCTAGCTACAGATTACTACAGACTGTTCTGTTTTTGACAGATTCTGTTTTTCGTGTGTTGTTTGCTTATTTTGATGAATCTATGGCCAGTAAAATAGTTTATAAACCATAGAGAAGTTGTAATACAGTAGGTTTAACACCAATATAAATAAATAATGAGTTCATTACAGTACCTTGAAGTGGTCTTTTGTTTTCTTTCGCTAACGGAGCTCACGAGATTTTCTACTTTAAGTTTTGTGTTGTGAAGTTTTCAAGTTTTGGGTAAAGATTTGATGGATTATGGAACAAGGATTGGCAAGGGCCTAAGCTTGTGGATGCCCATGGCACCCCCAAGATAATCTAAGGACCCCTAAAATCCAAAGCTTGGGGATGCCCTAGAAGGCATCCCCTCTTTCGTCTACTTCTATCGGTAATTTTACTTGGAGCTATATTTTTATTCACCACATGATATGTGTTTTGCTTGGAGCATCTTGTATGATTTGAGTCTTTGCTTTTTAGTTTACCACAATCATCCTTGCTGTACACACCTTTTGAGAGAGCCATACATGATTTGGAATTTGTTAGAATACTCTCTGTGCTTCGCTTATATCATTGGAGTTATATAGTTTTCCTCTAGTACATCACTTATATTTTTTAGAACACGGTGGTGGAATTGTTTTATAGAAACTATTGATCTCTCGTGATTCACTTATATTATTTTGATAGTATTAAATAGCACGGTAGTTTTCTTAAATAATCATAATATGCTTGGTATTCAAGAATAGTAATAACTTTCTTATGAGTGTGTTGAATGCTATGAGATGTTTGATGCTTGATAATTGTTTTGAGATATGAAGATGGTGATATTAAAGTTGTGCTAGTTTAATAGTTGTGAATTTGAGAAATACTTGTGTGAAAGTTTGTGATTCCCGTAGCATGCACGTATGGTGAACCGTTATGTGATGAAGTCGGAGCATGATTTATTTTTTGATTATCTTCCTTATGAGTGGCGGTCAGGGACGAACGATGGTCTTTTCCTACCAATCTATCCCCCTAGGAGAATGTGCGTAATACTTTGCTTTGAAAACTTGTAGATTTTTGCAATAAGTATATGAGTTCTTTATGACTAATGTTGAGTCCATAGATTATACGCACTTTTCTTCCTTCCACCATTGCTAGCCTCTCTAATACCGCGCACCTTTCACCGGTATCATACACCCACCATATACCTTCCTCAAAACAGCCACCATACCTATCTATTATGGCATTTCCATAGCCATTCCGAGATATATCGCCATGCAACTTTCCACCGTTCCGTTTATTATGACACACTCCATCATTGTCATATTACTTAGCATGATCATGTAGTTGACATCGTATTTGTGGAAAAGCCACCATTCATAATTCTTTCATACATGTCACTCTTGATTCATTGCATATCCCGGTACACCGCCGGAGGCATTCATATAGAGTCATGTTTTGTTCTAAGTATCGAGTTGTAATTGTTGAGTTGTAAGAAAATAAAAGTGTGATGATCATCATTATTAGAGCATTGTCCCAGTGAGGAAAGGATGATGGAGACTATGATTCCCCCACAAGTCGGGATGAGACTCCGAACAAAAAATAAAAAAGGGAAAGAATAGAGGCCATAAAAAAGGAGAAAAGGCCCAAATTAAAAAAAGGAGAGAAAAAGAGAGAAGGTACAATGTTACTATCCTTTACCACACTTGTGCTTCAAAGTAGCACCATGATATTCATGATAGAGAGCCTCTCATTTCGTCACTTTCATATACTAGTGGGAATTTTTCATTATAGTACTTGGCTTGTATATTCCAATGATGGGCTTCCCCAAAGTGCCCTAGGTCTTCATGAGCAAGCAAGTTGGATGCACACCCACTTAGTTTCTTTTTTGAGCTTTCATATACTTATAGCTCTAGTGCATCCGTTGCATGGCAATCCCTACTCACTCACATTGATATCTATTGATGGGCATCTCCATAGCCCCCTGATACGCCTAGTTGATGTGAGACTATCTTCTCCCTTTTTGTCTTCTCCACAACCACCATTCTATTCCTCATATAGTGTTATATCCATGGCTCACGCTCATGTATTGCGTGAAGATTTAAAAAGTTTGAGAATGTCAAAAGTATGAAACAATTGCTTGGCTTGTCATCGGGGTTGTGCATGATTTAAATACTTTGTGTGGTGAAGATAGAGCATAGCCAGACTATATGATTTTGTAGGGAAAAATTTCTTTGGCGATGTTATTTTGAGAATACATGATTGCTTTGTTAGTATGCTTGAAGTATTATTATTTTTATGTCAATATTAAACTTTTATCTTGAATATTTCGGATCTGAATATTCATACCACAATTAAGAAGAATTACATTAAAATTATGCCAAATAGCACTTCACATCAAAAATTATCTTTTTTTATCATTTACCTACTCGAGGACGAGCTGGAATTAAGCTTGGGGAAGCTTGATACGTCTCCAACGTATTTATAATTTTTCATTGCTCCATGCTATATTATCTACTGTTGTGGACATTATTGGGCTTTATTATCCACTTTTATATTATTCTTGGGACTAACCGATTAACCGGAGGCCCATCCCAGAATTTTTGTTTTTTTTTGCCTATTTTAGGGTTTCAAAGAAAAGGAATATCAAACGGAGTCCAAACGGAATGAAACCTTCGGGAACGTGATTTTTGGAACGAACAAGACCCAGGAGACTTGGACTACGTCAAGCAACCAACAGGGAGGCCACGAGGTAGGGGGCGCGCCTACCCCCCCAGGTGCGCTCTCCACCCTCGTGGGCCCCCTGTTGCTCCACCGACATACTCCTTCCTCCTATATATACCTACGTACCCCCAAACGATCAGATACAGAGCCAAAACCCTAATTCTACCATCGTAACTTTCTGTATCCACGAGATCCCATCTTGGGGCCTGTTCCGGAGCTCTGCTGGAGGGGGCATCCATCACGGAGGGCTCCTACATCAACACCATAGCCTCTCCGATGAAGTGTGAGTAGTTTACCTCAGAACTTCGGGTCCATAGTTATTAGTTAGATGGCTTCATCTCTCTTTCTGGATCTCAATACAATGTTCTCCCCCTCTCTTGTGGAGATCTATTCGATGTAATCTTCTTTTTGCGGTGTGTTTGTTGAGACCGATGAATTGTGTGTTTATGATCAAGATTATCTATGAACAATATTTGAATCTTCTTTGAATTCTTTTATGTATGATTGGTTATCTTTGCAAGTCTCTTCGAATTATCAGTTTGGTTTGGCCTACTAGATTGATCTTTCTTGCAATGGGAGAAGTGCTTAGCTTTGGGTTGAATCTTGTGGTGTCCTTTCCCAGTGACAGTAGGGGAAGCAGGGCACGTATTGTATTGTTGCCATCGAGGATAACAAGATGGGGTTTTTATCATATTGCATGAATTTATCCATCTACATCATGTCATCTTGCTTAAGGCGTTACTCTGTTTTTATGAACTTAATACTCTAGATGCATGTTGGATAGTGGTCGATGAGTGGAGTAATAGTAGTAGATGCAGGCAGGAGTCAGTCTACTTGTCTCGGATGTGATGCCTATACACATTATCATACCTAGATATTCTCATAACTATGATCAATTCTATCAATTGCTCAACAGTAATTCGTTGACCCACCATAAAATACTTATGCTCTTGAGAGAAGGCACTAGTGAAACCTATGGCCCCGGGTCTATCTTCATCATATTAATCTTCCAATACTTAGTTATTTTCTTTGCTTTTTTACTTTGCTTTTATTTTACTTTGCATCTTTATCACAAAAATACCAAAAATATTATTCTATCATATCTATCAGATCTCACTCTCGTAAGTGACTGTGAAGGGATTGACAACCCCTTATCGCGTTGGTTGCGAGGAGTTATTTGTTTTGTGCAGGTATGAGGGACTCGTGCGTAGCCTCCTACTGGATTGATACCTTGGTTCTCAAAAACTGAGGGAAATACATACGCTACTTTGCTGCATCATCCTTTCCTCTTTAAGGAAATCCAACGCAGTGCTCAAGTGGTAGCAAACCGCATCCGGCATAATTCTCTATCACCGATCCATTGCCTACGAGCTTTCCATATATTGTTCTTCGCTTATTTACTTTTCCGTTGCTATTGTTATCATCACTACAAAACACCAAAAATATTACTTTTGCTACCGTTATCTTTTACCACCGTTACCACTATTATCATATTACTTTGATACTAAACACTTTCCTGCAGATATTAAGTTTCCAAGTGTGGTTGAATTGACAACTCAGCTGCTAATACTTGAGAATATTCTTTGTCCCCCCTTGTGTCGAATCAATAAATTTGGGTTGAATACTCTACCCTCGAAAACTGTTGTGATCCCCTATACTTGTGGGCTATCAAGACTATTTTTTGGCGCCGTTGCCAGGGAGCATAGCTCTATTCTTTGAGTCACTTGGGATTTATATCTGCTTATCATTATTAAGAACTTGAAAGATCCAAGAACCAAGATTTATCCCTCAACTACGAGGGGAGGTAAGGAACTGCCATCTATCTCTGCACTTGGTTCACCTTTTGTTTTGAGTAAGCTTGCGACACCTAAACCTGCTTCTGCTATTAATTCTGATATGTCACATGTTATTGATGATGCCACTTCTGCTATGCATGATACTTATGATGAAACTACTTCTATGCTTGATACCACCGTGCCACTTGGTGAATTTCTTGATGAACAACTTGCTAGGGCTAGAGAGAATGAAATTATTGAAACTGATAATATTGATGAAAGTGATGATGAAGCTTCTCCCCCTAGATATGAATTACCTATTGTGCGTGAGGGCTATATTATGGATGAAGAAACTGCTAGAGATTTTCTTGTTTGCAATGATAGGAGCGATCATAAGAAATTATTAGCTAAGCTGAAACAAAAAACTCTGAATGCTAGAATGAAATATGATCCTGCTTATGCTACTTCACCTATCTTTGTTACTGATAAGGATTATTAATTCTCTGTCGACCCTGAGATAATTACTTTAGTTGAATCTGATCCTTTCTATGGCTATGAATCTAAAACTGTTGTGGCACATCTTACTAAATTAAATGATATAGCCACCCTATTCACTAATGATAAGAAAACTCGCTATTATTATATCCTTAAATTATTTCCGTTCTCATTAAAGGGTGATGCTAAGACATGGTTTGATTCTCTTGATCCTGTTTGTGTGTGTAGTACTCGGGATATGATTTATTACTTCTCTGCTAAATATTTCCCCGCTCATAAGAAACAAGCTGCTTTAAGGGAAATATATAATTTTGTGCAAATTGAAGAGGAGAATCTCCCACAAGCTTGGGGGAGGCTTCTCCAATTACTTAATGCTTTGCCTGATCATCCACTTAAGAAAAATGAAATACTTGATATCTTTTATAATGGACTAACCGATGCTTCCAGAGACCACCTGGGTAGTTGTGCTGGTTGTGTTTTCAGGGAAAGAACACCAGATGAAGCTGAAATTCTATTTAATAATATGTTGACTAATGAAAATAATTGGACACTTCCTGATCCAATTCCTGAACCAACTCCCAAGCCAACTCCGAAGAAAAGGGGTATTCTATTTCTCAGTCCTGAAGATAAGCAAGAGGCAAAGAAATCTATGAAAGAAAAAGGTATTAAAGCTGAAGATGTTAAGAATTTACCTCCTATTGAAGAAATACATGGTCTTAATTTACCACCAGTTGAAGAAATACATGGTCTTGATCCATCACCTATTGAAGAAACACATGGTCTTGATAACCCGACACACGTAGTAAAGGTAAATTCTCTCTATAGATATGATAAAGCTGAAATCCCATTTAATAAGTTTGCTAGCCCATGCTTGGATGAGTTTGATGACTTTATGGTTAAACAAGAAAACTTCAATGCTTACTTTGGTAGGGAATTAAAATGCAATTCTAATATGCTTGAACACTTGGGTGATTATATGGCTAATATTAAAGGTGAACTTAAACTTATAAGTAAACATGCTTCTATGGTTACCACTCAAGTAGAACAAGTACTTAAAGATCAGAATGATTTGCTCAAATAGTAAAAATAATGATAATGCTGTTAGAGTTATGACTAGAGGTGGTAAAACAACTCAGGAACCCTTGTATCCTGAGGGCCATCCTAAGAGAATTGAGCAAGATTCTTAGAGAAATAATATTGACGCACCTAGTCCTTCTAAGAGGAAGAAAAAGAAAAATGATAGGACTTTGCATGCTTCTAGTGAACCTGTTGTTGACACACCTGAGAATCCCATTGATATTTCTATTTCTGATGCTGAAACACAATCTGGTAATGAGCATGAACCTAGTGAAAATGTTAATGATGATGTTCATGTCAATGCTCAACCTAGCAATAATAATGATGTAGAGATTGAACCTGCTGTTGATGTTGATAACCCACAATCAAAGAATCAACGTTACGATAAGAAAGACTTTGTTGCTAGGAAGCACGGTAAGGAAAGAGTACCATGGGTTCAGAAACCCATGCCTTTTCCTCCTAAACCATCCAAGAAAAAGGATGATGAGGATTTTGAGCGCTTTGCTAAAATGATTAGACCTATCTTTTTGCGTATGCGTTTGACTGATATGCTTATAATGAATCCTTATGCTAAATATATGAAAGATATTGTTACTAATAAAAGAAAGATACCGGAAGCTGAAATTTCCACCATGCTTGCTAATTATACTTTTAAGGGTGGAATACCTAAGAAACTAGGAGATCCCGGAGTACCAACTATACCATGCTCCATTAAAAGAAACTATGTTAAAACTGCTTTATGTGATCTTGGAGCCGGTGTTAGTGTTACGCATCTCTCTTTATATCGTAGACTTGATTTGAATAAGTTGACACCTACTGAAATATCTTTGCAAATGGCTGACAAATGAACTGCTATACATGTCGGTATTTGTGAGGATGTGCCTGTTGTGGTTGCAAACGTTACTATTTTAACGGACTTTGTTATTCTTGATATTCCCAAGGACGATAGTATGTCTATTCTTCTTGGAAGACCCTTTTTGAATACTGCAGGGGCTTTTATTGATTGCACCAAAGGCAATGTCACTTTTCATGTTAATGGTAATGAGCATACGGTACACTTTCCGAGGAAACAACCTCAAGTCCACAGTATCAACTCTATTGGAAAAATTCCATCAATTATTTTTGGAGGTTTTGAATTTCCTCTTCCTACTGTCAAGAAGAAATATGATATTCTTATTGTTGGGGATGTGCATATCCCCGTTGAGGTAACCTAGTGTTATTTGAAAATTCTCCGGTTACTCGAAATGAGTTTGTTAACAAGACCTGATCAACCTTGTTAGTGGATTCCTTTTGGTGAGCATGAGATGGATGAATTTAGAAAACACAACTCTCTGTGCCCTCTTTTTCCTTTTTGTTATTTAGTTGAAATAAAGCAAAAATAGTATATTCTGTCTGTCTTCTGAATTATCAATGCAATAAAAATACCCCGAAAATAAAAGTTCTCCAAATGCCCTAAAATTTAAATATGATTTTTTCTGAAATATTTGAGAATATCTGGCACTGAGAACACAGCAGGGGGAGAAAGCACTTGGCCACGAGGGTGGAGGGCGCGCCCTACCCCCCTGGGCGCGCCCCTCTATCTCGTGGGCCCATGGTGGCTCCCCTCCACTTATTCCAGCTACCACACACTCCATCTTCCTCCCACAAAAATCACCAACCAGCTCAAACCCGAGTCCAAGCTCATTTTGCTTCCATTTTCGATCTCCTTGCTCAAAGCACCTCTCAAAAAACTGCTTTGGGGGATTGTTCCTTGGTATGTGACTCCTCCAATGGTCCAATTAGTTTTTGTTCTAGTGCTTTATTCATTGCATATTTTTGCTGCTTAGGTGACCCTGTTCTTGAGCTTGCATGTCAAATTTATGTGGTCAAAAGTAGTTTTGATGCATGATATTGCCTCTAGGCACTTGTAGGAGTAGTTGCTATCAATATTGTTGAGTTTGGTTCACTTTTATTTTGAAGTTACTAAAAATTTCAGAAAAAGATGAAGAGATTTTTGAGGGGCTCATCAAGCCGAAGCTTGAAGGATAAGCAAAGTGAGGAGGATAAGAGGCCCAAATATAACCTTCCTTGCACCGCGGAGGTTCGACCATGTGAATGGCCTTGTGATGATTTCTTGAGAGCAGCTGGGATTTTTGATGATTTCTATGTATTGGCTGAGAATGCAGGCCTCACTGCCTTCCTCCACGACCAACGCGAACAGTATCTCTTACTCACCAATATCTTTGTGCAAAACTTTCATTTCCATGCTAGGAGCTCACCACCTATGGTGGAATTTTATTTATATGATGAGCATAAGGAGATGTCACTTCATGATTTTTGTCGGGTTTGTTTGATCCCTTTCGAGGGCAGCGTAGAGGAACCACATCATGACGATGTGGATGGGTTTATTGATACCATCACTATAGGGGAAACGAGGAAGGTTTTCGACGAATGAATTACTAGCATACACTTTCTTGTTCTACATTACTTTGCTATATTTGCTAGTAGATGCTTAATTGGGCGCGGAAACTGTGGAAACCTGAGTGCCCCTGATATTGTTATTTTGTGCCATGCCTTATTTCGTGATGACACATTCAGTATGGGCGCTATTGTTGCAAAGCGGTTAAATCTTAACCGTACTAAGGGCCCCGTCCTTGGAAGCATCTTCGCCTTGCGCCTCACTACACACTTTAACATACCTATTAGGCATTATGAGAAGGAATAGAAGTTTCTGCTTCCTGTTTATCTAGATTATAAGAGTATGGTAGCACATGATTTTATTGTTAAGAATAGGGAAAAAGTGCTTAAGTACAAATTAATATTTGGTAAAAATCATCCTGAGACTATTACCTTGCCTGCTCCTTCCTTGTTTGATTTATCTGCAGGCAAGTACCTTGTTCCGTTAGAGGCCATTCACGCCTACCGGAACCCTACATCAGCTACAGAGCCAGAGCCGGAACCACAATTTGATCCTCCATGACAGTCTGATTACCAGTGGGATCCGGAGGTGATTGCCAACCAGTGGCAATCCGAGGCTTCTTCACAGTACGACCCCAACTATTACTTTGGATATCCGCCAGGCCGGCCGTGGCCATAGACCAACTTAGGCCAAAAGCCTAAGCTTGGGGGAGTACGTATTTCTCACCGACATTACATTCATGTTCACACACTCATTGCTAGTTGTCGGTGCTCATACTTTTTCATTGTATCATCCATGCTATTTTATTTTCCTTTTTATGCTTTCTTCTTGAGTGTTTAATAAACCTTAAGAAAAACAAAAAAAATTATTTGTAGCTTTTAATTAGTTTACTTTCCATGCTTGTAGTAGTAATTAAAAAGAAAACGCAAAAATATTTCTCGTTCTTCTTTTGTTTGTTGGGAGCTTTCCCGTGTAAATAGTTTTATTTCTTTTCTTGTTCTTTGGGGGTCGAGAGGAGATGACATTAATTAAAATGTTAAAATGGCTCTCATATGCATTATTGTTGATCTAACTAAGAGTCCATATTACCTTGTCTTCTCTCTTGAATTGAATGCTTGTAGATTCCAGCTTAGTCCAATGCACATGCACTATTATTATTATCCACACTATTCTGTCGTGCAAGTGAAAGCAATAATGACGATATATGATGAACTTATTGAGATGAGAAAAGCTGGTATGAACTTGACCTCTCTTGTTTTTGTAAATATGATTGTTTCATCATTCCTGATTCAACCTATTATGAATAAACATGTTTGCAATGACAATTAGAGATTATAGTTGCTTATGCCATGCTTAATTAGCTAGGAGCTTATAATGGTTTACCTTGCGTGCCAACATGCTATTAAAATGGTTGTGATGTGGTATGATAGGGTGGTACCCTCTTTTGAACGATTCAAGTGGCTTGACTTGGCACATGTTCATGCATGTAGTTGAAACAAAATCAACATAGCCTCTACAATATTTATGTTCATGGTGCATTATATCCTACTCATGCTTGCATTCGGTGTTGATTAATTTTAATGCATGTTCATGACTGTTGTCGCTCTCTAGCTGATCGCTTCCCAGTCTTTTTCTAGACTTCGCCTGTACTAAGCGGGAATACTGCTTGTGCATCCAATTCCATAAACCCCAAAGTTATTCCATATGAGTCCACCATACCTACCTATATACGGTACCTGCCATTCCAAGTAAATTTGTATGTGCCAAACTCTATACCTTCAAATAAACATTCTATTTTGTATGCTCGAATAGCTCAAGTATCAACTAGGGCTGTCCGTATGTTCCATGTTAGGCGGGTTATTCTCAAGAGGAGTGGACTCCGCTCCTCACTCACGAGAAAATGGCTGGTCACCGGTATGCCCAGTCCCATGCTTTATGCAAATCAAATCAAAATAATTGCAAACAAAACTCCCCCGGGACTGTTGTTAGTTGGAGGCACTCGTTGTTTCGAGAAAGCCATGGATTGATGCTTGTTGGTGGAGGCGGAGTATAAACTTTACCATTCTGTTTGGGAACCGCCCATAATGTGTGTAGCATGGAAGATATCGCCATCTTTTGGTTGTTGTGTTGACAATGAAAGTATACCGCTCAAAATATTATTCATATCTATTTCAAAACCGAGCTCTGGCACATCTACAAATCCCTGCTTCCCTCTGCGAAGGGCCTATCTATTTACTTTTATGCTGAGTCATCATCCTCTTATTAAAAAGCACCAGTTGGAGAGCACGACTGTCATTTGCATTCATTACTGTTAGTTTACATTGAGTATGACTTGACTGGATCTCTTTTACCATGAATTACAATGTCTAGTCAGTCCTTGATCTTTAAAGGTGCTCTGCATTTATGTTTTGCGGTCTCAGAAAGGGCTAGCGAGATACCATCCCCTTATATCATATCATGATTTTTTTGAGAAAGTGTTGTCATCCGAGATTTATTATTATTGCTCGCTAGTTGATTATGTCATTGATATGATCAAACATGAGACCTAAATGTTATTGTGACTATGGTTAGTTCATAATCTTTGCTGAAAGCTTGAATGCTGGCTTTACATGTTTACAACAACAAGAGCAAATAGATTTTGTAAAAGTTTTTCTTTATCACTTTTAGTTTATCAACTAAATTGCTTGAGGACAAGCAAAGGTTTAAGCTTGGGGGAGTTGATATGTCTCCATCATACCTACTTTTCCGAACACTTTTGCCCTTGTTTTGGACTCTAACTTGCATGATTTGAATGGAACTAACCCGGACTGACGCTGTTTTCAGCAGAATTGCCATAGTGTTATTTATGTGCAGAAATAAAAGTTCTCAGAATGACCTGAAAATCAACGGAGAATTATTTTGCAATATATAAAAAATACTGGAAGGAAGATCCACGTCAGGGCGGCCTCCACCTATCCACGAGGGTTGGGGGCGCGCCCCCTGCCTCGTGGGCCCCCTGACGCTCCACCGACCTCAACCCTGACTCCATATATTCACTTTCGGGGAGAAAAAAACCAGGGAGAAGGATTCATCGTGTTTTACGACACAGAGCCGCCGCCAAGCCCTGAACTCTCTCGGGAGGGCTGATCTAAAGTCCGTTCGGGGCTCCGGAGAGGGGAATCCGTCGCCATCATCATCATCAACCATCCTCTATCACTAATTTCATGATGCTCACCACCGTGCGTGAGTAATTCCATCATAGGCTTGTTGGACGGTGATGCGTTGGATGAGATTTATCATGCAATCGAGTTAGTTTTGTTAAGGTTTGATCCCTAGTATCCACTATGTTCTGAGATTGATGTTGCTATGACTTTGCTATGCTTAATGCTTGTCACTAGGGCCCGAGTGCCATGATTTCAGATCTGAACCTATTATGTTTTCATGAATATATGAGAGTTCTTGATCCTATCTTGTAAGTCTATAGTCACCTACTATGTGTTATGATCCGGCAACCCTGAACTGACAATAATCGGGACCACTCCCGGTGATAACCGTAGTTTGAGGAGTTCATGTATTCACTATGTGTTAATGCTTCGGTCTGGTACTCTATTAAAAGGAGGCCTTAATATCCCTTAGTTTCCAATAGGACCCCGCTGCCACGGAAGGGTAGGACAAAAATGTCATGCAAGTTCTCCATCAGCACATATGACTATATTTGGAATACATGCCTACATTACATTGATGAATTGGAGCTAGTTCTGTGTCACCCTATGTTATGACGTTACATGATGAACCACATCTGGCATAATTCTCTATCACCGATCCATTGCCTACGAGCTTTCCATATATTGTTCTTTGCTTATTTACTTTTCCGTTGCTATTGTTATCATCACTACAAAACACCAAAAATATTACTTTTGCTACCGTTACCTTTCACCACCGTTACCACTACTATCATATTACTTTGCTACTAAACACTTTGCTGCAGATGTTAAGTTTCCAGGTGTGGTTGAATTGATAACTCAACTACTAATACTTGAGAATATTCTTTGGCTCCCCTTGTGTCGAATCAATAAATTTGGGTTGAATACTCTATCCTCGAAAACTGTTGCGATCCCCTATACTTGTGGGTTGTCACCCTAGCATTGAAAATTCTCATGTAAGGAATTTGTATCTTGTACTTCTCAAAAATCTTCCCATGGAGTGTTGTTGGACCAAGTCCAGGTTCTTCTCTTAGCACATTCCAATATAGCATTTGCCACCCACCTAGTTTTTGCTAGCTTCGTTTTGGCCTTCCCCCCTCCCCCTCCAGGTGGACAGGTGTGCTTGTGTTGGTTTTTCTTTGTCTGAAACAAAATAAAAGGATAAAAAACAGTTAAGAAACCTTACTCAATGATCTGAAACTAAATTACTAACTCAACTTGGATTACCTGAATATATTTGCTCTTTCTCATATGAGATGCATGCAACTTCCACTTACACCTAGGATATGGACAAAAATATGTGAACCTTGCTGGCTCACTCCTTTTAATCTTATAGGTGTTTTCAGATATAACGCACCATGTTGTCACTGCATTCCGACAGTCCACCATTGATTGGAAAATGGTACCTACACTAAGCCCAGGTTTTTCCCTGTTCCACTCAATTGTTGGCATGTCATCACCATCGTATTCATCCTCGATAAAGTTGTCCATGTTCTCCACCTTCTCTTCATCGTCAGTGTCACCAAACCTAGCTTGGATGATGGGCTCCTCCGTATATTCATCATCCACTTCTTGCTGACTGGCTACATTGACCAGTTCAGGAAACATCATCTTGCCTTCATCATCATTTGTAGGCACTACCTCGTCAGGTTCTGCATCTTCTTCTACACCAACCGCAGAAGGTACATGAGAAGCAGCAGCTGAATCGGAACCAGAATTGGCAGCAGGCATGTTGTGGCTCCATGAACCACTTGCTTTACTTCGTGTCGACCTACAAGGAGTCTCGGGGTGCTAGCTGTCGGGGAACGTAGTAATTTCAAAAAATTTCCTACGCACACGCAAGATTATGGTGATGCATAGCAACGAGGGGGAGAGTGTGATCTACGTACCCTCGTAGACCGACAGCGGAAGCGTTACGACAACGCGGTTGATGTAGTCGTACGTCTTCATGGCCCGACCGATCAAGTACCGAAACTACGGCACCTCCGAGTTTTAGCACACGTTCAGCTCGATGACGATCCCCGGACTCCGATCCAGCAAAGTGTTGGGGAAGAGTTCCGTCAGCACGACGGCGTAGTGATGATCTTGATGTACTACCATCGCAGGGCTTCGCCTAAGCACCGCTACAATATTATCGAGGATTATGGTGGAAGGGGCACCACACACGGATAAGAATATGATCACGTGGATCAACTTGTGTGTCCATGGGGTGCCCCCTGCCCCTGTATATAAAGGAGCAAGGGGGAGGAGGCCGGCCCTAGGAGGGGCGCGCCAGGGAGTAGGATTCCTACTCCTAGTTGGAGTAGGTTTCCTCCTTTCCTAGTCCAACTAGGAGAAGGGGGGAAAGGGGGGAAGAGGGGAAGGAAGGGAGAGAGGGGCCGCACCCCAAACCCCTTGTCCAATTCGGACTGGGCTTGGGAGGGGCGCGCGCCACCTCCTGGTCCTTCCCACTAAGGCCCATTAAGGCCCATTGCTTCTTCCTCGTATTCTCGTAACTCTCCGGTACCTCCGAAAATACCCGAATCACTCGGAACCTTTCCGATGTCCGAATATAGTCGTCCAATATATCGATCTTTACGTCTCGACCATTTCGAGACTCCTCTTCATGTCCCCGATCTCATCCGAGACTCCGAACTCCTTCGGTACATCAAAACTCATAAACTCATAATATAACTGTCATCGAAACCTTAAGTGTGCGGACCCTACGGGTTCGAGAACAATGTAGACATGACCGAGACACGTCTCCGGTCAATAACCAATAGCGGAACCTGGATGCTCATATTGGCTCCCACGTATTCTACGAAGATCTTTATCGGTCAGACGGCATAACAACATACGTTGTTCCCTTTGTCATCGGTATGTTACTTGCCCAAGATTCGATCGTCGGTATCTCAATACCTAGTTCGATCTCGTTACCGGCAAGTCTCTTTACTCATTTCATAATACATCATCTCGCAACTAACTCATTAGTTACAATGCTTGCAAGGCTTATGTGATGTGCATTATCGAGAGGGCCCAGAGATACCTCTCGGACAATCGGAGTGACAAATCCTAATCTCGAAATACGCCAACCCAACATGTACCTTTGGAGACACCTGTAGAGCTCCTTTATAATCACCCAGTTACGTTGTGACGTTTGGTAGCACACAAAGTGTTCCTCCGGCAAACGGGAGTTACATAATCTCATAGTCATAGGAACATGTATAAGTCATGAAGAAAGCAATATCAACATACTAAACGATCGGGTGCTAAGCTAATGGAATGGGTCATGTCAATCACATCATTCTCCTAATGATGTGATCCCGTTAATCAAATAACAACTCTTTGTCTATGGTTAGGAAACATAACCATCTTTGATTAATGAGCTAGTCTAGTAGAGGCATACTAGTGACACTCTGTTTGTCTATGTATTCACACTTGTATTACGTTTTCGGTTAATACAATTCTAGCATGAATAATAAACATTTATCATGAAATAAGGAAATAAATAATAACTTTATTATTGCCTCTAGGGCATATTTCCTTCAGTCTCCCACTTGCACTAGAGTCAATAATCTATTTCACATTGCCATGTGATTTAACACCAATAGTTCACATCATTATGTGACCAACACTCAAAGGGTTTACTAGAGTCAATAATCTAGTTCACATCGCTATGTCATTAACACCCAAAGAGTACTAAGGTGTGATTATGTTTTGCCTGTGAGAGAAGTTTAGTCAACGGGTCTGCCATATTCAGATTCGTATGTATTTTGCAAATTTCTATGTCAACAATGCTCTGCACGGAGCTACTCTAGCTAATTGCTCCCACTTTCAATATGTATCCAGATTGAGACATAGAGTCATCTGGATCAGTGTCAAAACTTGCATCGACGTAACCCTTTACATGAACCTTTTGTCACCTCCATAATCGAGAAACATATCGTTACTCCAGTAAGGATAATGTTGACCAATGTCCAGTGATCTACTCCTAGATCACTATTGTACTCCCTTGCCAAACTCAGGGCAGGGTATACAATAGGTCTGGTACACACATGGCATACTTTATAGAACCTATGGTTGAGGCATAGGGAACGACTTTCATTTTCTTTCTATCTTCTGCCGTGGTCGGACTTTGAGTCTTACTCAATTTCACACCTTGTGACACAGGAAAGAACTCTTTCTTTGACTGTTCGATTTTGAACTATTTCAAAATCTTGTCAAGGTATGTACTCATTGAAAAAACTTATCAAGCGCCTTGATCTATCTCTATAGATCTTGATGCTCAATATGTAAGCAGCTTCACCAAGGTTTTCTTTGAAAAAATCCTTTCAAACACTCCTTTATGCTTTGCAGAATAATTCTACATTATTTCCGATCAACAATATGTCATTCACATATAGTTATCAGGAATGTTGTAGTGCTCCCACTCACTTTCTTGTAAATATAGGCTTCACCGCAAGTCTGTATAAAACTATATGCTTTGATCAACTTATCAAAGCGTATATTCCAACTCCGAGATGCTTGCACCAGTCCATAGATGGATCGCTGGAGCTTGCATATTTAGTTGACACCTTTAGGATCGACAAAACCTTCTAGTTGCATCGTATACAACTCTTCTTTAATAAATCCATTAAGGAATGCAGTTTTGCTTATCCATTTGCCAGATTTCATAAAATGTGGCAATTGCTAACATGATTTGGACAGACTTAAGCATAGATACGAGTGAGAAACTCTCATCGTAGTCAACACCTTGAACTTGTCGAAAACCTTTTGCGACAAGTCTAGCTTTGTAGATAGTAACACTACTATCAGCGTCCGTCTTCCTCTTGAAGATCCATTTAATCTCAATGGCTCGCCGATCAATGGGTAAGTCAATCAAAGTCCATACTTTGTTCTCATACATGGATCTCATCTCAGATTTCATGGCCTCAAGCCATTTCGCGGAATATGGGCTCATCATCGCTTCCTCATAGTTCATAGGCTCGTCATGGTCAAGTAACATGACCTCCAGAACAGGATTACCGTACCACTCTGGTGCGGATCTCACTCTGGTTTGCCTACGAGGTTCGGTAGCAACTTGATCTGAAGTTACATGATCATCATCATTATCTTCCTCACTATTTGGTGTAGTAGTCACAGGAACAGATTTCTGTGATGAACTACTTTCCAATAAGGGAGCAGGTACAGTTACCTCATCAAGTTCTACTTTCCTCCCACTCACTTCTTTCGAGAGAAATTCCTTTTCTAGAAAGGATCCATTCAAAGCAACGAATATCTTGCCATCGGATCTGTGATAGAAGGTGTACCCAACATTTTCTTTTGGGTATCCTATGAAGAAGCACTTCTCCGATTTGGGTTTGAGCTTATCAGGTTGAAACTTTTTCACATAAGCATTGCAACCTCAAACTTTAAGAAACGACAGCTTAGGTTTCTTGCTAAACCATAGTTCATACGGTGTCATCTCAACGGATTTAGATGGTGCCCTATTTAATGTGAATGTAGCTATCTCTAATGCATAACCCCAAAACAATAGTGGTAAATCGGTGAGAGACATCATAGATCGCACCATATCTAATAAAGTACGGTTATGACGTTAGGACACACCATTACATTGTGGTGTTCCAGGTGGCGTGAGTAGTGAAACTATTTCACATTGTTTTTAACTGAAGGCCAAACTCGTAACTCAAATACTCTTCTCTACGATCAGATCGTAGAAACTTTATTTTCTTGTTACGATGATTTTTCACTTCACTCTGAAATTCTTTGAACTTTTCAAATGTTTCAGACTTATGTTTCATCAAGTAGATATACTCATATCTGCTCAAATCATCTGTGAAGATCAGAAAATAATGATACCTGTCACGAGCCTCAATATTCATCGGACCACATACATCAGTATGTATGATTTCCAACAAATCCGTTGCTCGCTCCATTGTTCCAAAGAACAGAGTCTTAGTCATCTTGCCCATGAGGCATGGTTCGCAAGCATCATCTGATTCATAATCAAGTGATTCCAAAAGCCCATCAGCATGGAGTTTCTTCATGCGCTTTACACCAATATGACCTAAACGGCAGTGCCACAAATAAGTTGCACTAGCATTATTAACTTTGCATCTTTTGGTTTCAATATTATGATTATGTGTATTACTACGATCGAGATCCAAGAGAACTATTTTCATTGGGTGTGTAACCATATAAGGTTTTATTCATGTAAACAGAACAAGAATTTATTCTCTTACTTAAATGAATAACCGTATTACAATAAACATGATCAAATCATATTCATGCTCAACGCAAACACCAAATAACACTTATTTAGGTTCAACACTAATCCCGAAATTATAGAGAGTGTGTGATGATGATCATATCAATCTTGGAACCACTTCCAACACACATCGTCACTTCACCCTTAACTACTCTCTGTTTATTCTGCAACTCCCGTTTCGAGTTACTAATCTTAGCAACTGAACTAGTATCAAATACTGAGGGGTTGCTATAAACACTAGTAAAGTACACATCAATAACATGTATATCAAATATACTTATGTTCACTTTGCCATCCTTCTTATCCGCCAATCACTTGGGGTAGTTCCGCTTCCAGTGACCAGTCCCTTTGCAGTAGAAGCACTTAGTCTCAGGCTTAGGACCAGACTTGGGCTTCTTCACTTGAGCAGCAACTTGCTTGCTGTTCTTCTTGAAGTTCCCCTTCTTCCCTCTGCCCTTTTCTTGAAACTAGTGGTCTTGTCTACCATCAACACTTGATGTTTTTCTCGATTTCTACCTTCGTCAATTTTAGCATTACGAAGAGCTTGGGAATCGTTTCCGTTATCCCTTGCATATTATAGTTCATCACGAAGTTCTACTAACTTGGTGATGGTGACTAGAGAATTCTGTCAATCACTATTTTATCTGGAAGATTAACTCCCACTTAATTCAAGCAATTGTAGTACCCATACAATCTGAGCACATGCTCACTGCTTGAGCGATTCTCCTCCATCTTTTAGCTATAGAACTTGTTGGAGACTTCATATCTCTCAACTTGGGTATTTGCTTGAAATATTAAATTCAACTCCTAGAACATCTCATATGGTCTATGACGTTCAAAACGTCTTTGAAGTCCCGATTCTAAGCCGTTAAGCATGGTGCACTAAACTATCAAGTAGTCATCATATTGAGCTAGCCAAACGTTCATAATGTCTGCATCTGCTCCTGCAATAGGTCTGTCACCTAGCGGTGCATCAAGGACATAATTCTTCTGTGCAGCAATGAGGATAAACCTCAGATCACGGATCCAATCCGCATCATTGCTATTAACATCTTTCAACATAATTTTCTCTAGGAACATATCAAAATAAACACAGGGAAGCAACAACGCGAGCTATTGATCTACAACATGATTTGCAAAATACTACCAGGACTAAGTTCATGATAAATTTAAGTTCAATATAATCATATTACTTAAGAACTCCCACTTAGATAGACATCCCTCTAATCCTCTAAGTGATCACGTGATCCAAATCAACTAAACCATGTCCGATCATCACATGAGATGGAGTAGTTTCATTGGTGAACATCACTATGTTGATCATATCTACTATATGATTCATGCTTGACCTTTCCGTCTCCGTGTTCCGAGGCCATATCTGTATATGCTTGGCTCGTCAAGTATAACCTGAGTATTCCGCATGTGCAACTGTTTTGCACCCGTTGTATTTGAACGTAGAGCCTATCACACCCGATCATCACGTGGTGTCTCAGCACGAAGAACTTTTGCAACGATGCATACTCAGGGAGAACACTTCTTGATAATTAGTGAGAGATCATCTTAAAATGCTACCGTCAAACTAAGCAAAATAAGATGTATAAAAGATAAACATCATATGCAATCAAAATATGTGACATGATATGGCCATCATCATCTTGCGCCTTTGATCTCCATCTCCATAGTACTGTCATGATCTCTATCGTCACCGGCATGACACCA
Organism: Triticum aestivum; assembly: GCF_018294505.1. Lineage (NCBI taxonomy): Eukaryota > Viridiplantae > Streptophyta > Magnoliopsida > Poales > Poaceae > Triticum > Triticum aestivum. Next base: position 195,692,732 of record NC_057812.1, on the reverse strand, counting down.
TGATCTTCATCATCTTGATCTATATCAATGTGTCATCACACGGTCGTCTCGCCAACTATTGCTCTTGCAACTATTGCTATCGCATAGCGATAAAGTAAAGCAATTATTTGGCGCTTGCATCTTAAGCAATAGAGAGATAACCATACGGCTTTTGCCAGTTGCCGATAACTTTAACAAAACATGATCATCTCATACAACAACTTATATCTCATCACGTCTTGACCATATCACATCACAACATGCCCTGCAAAAACAAGTTAGACGTCCTCTATGTTGTTGCAAGTTTTACGTGGCTGCTACGGGCTTAAGCAAGAACCAATCTTACCTACGCATCAAAAACCACAATGATAGTTTGTCAAGTTGGTGCTGTTTTAACCTTCGCAAGGACCGGGCGTAGCCACACTCGGTTCAACTAAAGTTGGAGAAACTGACACCCGCCAGCCACCTGTGTGCAAAGCACGTCGGTAGAACCAGTCTCGCGTAAGCGTACGCGTAATGTCGGTCCGGGCCGGTTCATCCAACAATACCGCTGAACCAAAGTATGACATACTAGTAAGCAATATGACTTATATCGCCCAGAACTCACTTGTGTTCTACTCGTGCACATAACATCAACACATAAAACCTAGGCTCTGATACCACTGTTGGGGAACGTAGTAATTTCAAAAAAATTCCTACGCACACGCAAGATCATGGTGATGCATAGCAACAAGAGGGGAGAGTGTGATCTACGTACCCTCGTAGACCGACAACGGAAGCGTTATGACAACGCAGTTGATGTAGTCGTACATCTTCACGGCCCGACCGATCAAGTACCGAAACTACGACACCTCCCAGTTTTAGCACACTTTCAGCTCGATGACGATCCCCGGACTCCGATCCAGCAAAGTGTCGGGGAAGAGTTCCGTCAGCACGACGGCGTGGTGACGATCTTGATGTACTACCGTCGCAGGGCTTCGCCTAAGCACCGCTACAATATTATCGAGGATTATGGTGGAAGGGGGCACCGCACACGGCTAAGAATATGATCACGTGGATCAACTTGTGTGTCCATGGGGTGCCCCCCTGCCCCCGTATATAAAGGAGCAAGGGGGAGGAGGCCGGCCCTAGGAGGGGCGCGCCAGGGAGTAGGATTCCTACTCCTAGTTGGAGTAGGTTTCCTCCTTTCCTAGTCCAACTAGGAGAAGGGGGGAAAGGGGGAAGAGGGGAAGGAAGGGAGAGAGGGGCCGCGCCCCAAACCCCTTGTCCAATTCGGACTGGGCTTGGGAGGGGCGCGCGCCACCTCCTGGTCCTTCCCACTAAGGCCCATTAAGGCCCATTGCTTCTTCCTCGTATTCCCGTAACTCCCCGGTACCTCCGAAAATATCCGAATCACTTGGAACCTTTTCGATGTCCGAATATAGCTGTCCAATATATCATTCTTTATGTCTCGACCATTTCGAGACTCCTCGTCATGTCCGTGATCACATCCGGGACTCCGAAATAACTTCGGTACATCAAAACTCATAAACTCATAATATAACTGTCATCGAAACCTTAAGCGTGCGGACCCTACGGGTTCGAGAACAATGTAGACATGACCGAGACACGTCTCCGGTCAATAACCAATAGCGGAACCTGGATGCTCATATTGGCTCCTACATATTCTACGAAGATCTTTATCGGTCAGACTGCATAACAACATACGTTGTTCCCTTTGTCATCGGTATGTTACTTGCCCGAGATTCGATCGTCGGTATCTCAATACCTAGTTCAATCTCGTTACCGGCAAGTCTCTTTACTCGTTTCGTAATACATCATCTTGTAACTAACTCATTAGTTGCAATGCTTGCAAGGCTTATGTGATGGGCATTACCGAGAGGGCCCAAAGATACCTCTCCGACAATCGGAGTGACAAATCCTAATCTCGAAATACGCCAACCCAACATGTACCTTTGGAGACACATGTAGAGCACCTTTATAATCACCCAGTTACGTTGTGACGTTTGGTAGCACACAAAGTGTTCCTCCGGCAAACGGGAGTTGCATAATCTCATAGTCATAGGAACATGTATAAGTCATGAAGAAAGCAATAGCAACATACTAAACGATCGGGTGCTAAGCTAATGGAATGGGTCATGTCAATCACATCATTCTCCTAATGATGTGATCCCGTTAATCAAATAACAACTCTTTGTCTATGGTTAGGAAACATAACCATATTTGATTAACGAGCTAGTCTAGTAGAGGCATACTAGTGACACTCTGTTTGTCTATGTATTCACACATGTATTATGTTTCCGGTTAATACAATTCTAGCATGAATAATAAAAATTTATCATGAAATAAGGAAAAAAATAATAACTTTATTATTGCCTTTAGGGCATATTTCCTTCACTAACTATTAGCATAGACAGATGATGTCTGTACTCCCTTCCCCTTCGCCCGTTCTGCGCATGGCTAAAGCACATCGATTCGGAGTTTACCGAATCGGCAGCCAGCAATCCCAGCAAAAAGCAACAACATATGATCGTCGCAAGTTAGTGCGAGAAATCTTTGCTCGTCACTACTGAAGTAATTTAGTTCAACAACATCGGCATCACTCCAGGGATAGGTGTTCCAGAGCTCAGCTCGCAAATCTTTGAAAGATATGCTAGTTTCTACCACTTTGGGATAGAAAAATGATGAAATCAAATGCGGTTTAGTACCACGCAGCACACTAGTTTCCATTCTAATAGCCAGCCGGAAAGCCACCGCGGGATGAATCCTACAAAGGCTTCAGTTAGCCGGGTAAAATCAAGCACAAATTCGAATGATTCAAGCAAACAGAAGTCAAATACGGCCTACAATACGACTTAGAACGTCAATTCGAGAGGAAACGATGCTTACCCAGGTTTAATCCATGAATTATCTCTCGTGGATTCGACCCAATCCTCTCCACGACCGACTACCTTCCGGGCGTCCTCACTCAACATCGCTAAGTAATCCCAGATGGGGAGGTGGGCTATATCTGGCAGAGACGCGGCATCGCCGACGAATGGAATAGGGGCATAGGGCGGAGGAAACAACTGCGGTGGATGCGACACGATGCCGGCGGAGGGGGCGGGGCGGGGCGGTGCGGTGCGACCTGTCTAGATCTGTTTCAGATTCAGACAAGCTGCCCAATACGTGTCTCCTTGCAGTCCCACCCATCAGCAAGCAACGGTCAGACGAAGAATCGGCCCCACTCGTCAGCAATTAACGGTCAATGGACGGTCAAGACGGCAAACGACCGCTATGAGCATTTGTGAGAGTTTCAGCTAAGGAAGAGGGGAAAAGTGAGCAAAAGTTTGGAGCGTGGGAAAACGTGAGCACAACTAGGGAACCAGGGGCACTAATTTAAATATCCCAAAAAAGAATTCACTAAATACCAAGGAGGTGATTCCTGCCACCACTACTGGGAAAGATGCGCCGGCTTGAGCTGCTACCCATGCTAGATGATGATGTCTCCCTGTGACATGTAGTGGCTTCATATTGATATGAATTGATGAAGGAAATATGCCCTAGAGACAAAAATAAAGTTGTTATTTTATATTTCCTTATATCATGATAAATGTTTATTATTCATGCTAGAATTGTATTAACTCGAAACTTGATACATGTGTGGATACATAGACAAAACATCGTGTCCCTAGTAAGCCTCTACTAGACTAGCTCGTTAATCAAAGATGGTTAAGTTTCCTAACCATAGACGCATGTTGTCAGTTGATTAACGGGATCACATCATTAGGGGAATGATGTGATGGCAAGACCCATCCGTTAGCTTAGCATAATGATCGTTAAGTTTTATTGCTATTGCTTTCTTCATGACTTATACATATTCCTTTGACTATGAGATTATGCAACTCTCAAATACCGGAGGAATACCTTGTATGCTATCAAACGTCACAACGTAACTGGGTCATTATAAAGATGCTCCACAGGTATCTTTCAAGGTGTTTCTTGGGTTGGCATAGACCGAGATTAGGATTTGTCTCTCCGAGTATCGGAGAGGTATCTCTGGGCCCTCTCAGTAATGCACATCATGATAAGCCTTGCAAGCAATGTGACTAATGAGTTAGTTGCAGGATGATGCATTACGGAACGGGTAAAGAGACTTGCCGGTAATGAGATTGAACTAGGTATAAAGATACGGATAATGGAATCTCGGGCAAGTAACATACCGATGACAAAGGGAATAACATATGTTGTCATTACGGTGCAACCGATAAAGATCTTCATAGAATATGTGGGAACCAATATGAGCGTCCAGGTTCCGCTGTTGGTTATTGACCAGAGAGGTGTCTCGGTCATGTCTACATAGTTCTTGAACCCATAGGGTCCGCACGCTTAACGTTCGATGACGATTTCATATTATATGAGTTATGTGATTTGGTGACCGAATGTTGTTCGGAGTCCCAGATGAGATCACGGGCATGATGTGGAGTCTCGAAATGGTCGAGAGGTAAAGATTCATATGTAGGATGATAGTATTTGGACACCGGAAGTGTTCCGAGGGTACCAGGTACGTGTCGGGTCACTGGAAGGGGTTTCGAGCTACCCCCGGCAAACTATATGGGCATATTGGGCCAAGAGGGGAAACACAGCAGCCAGCATGGGCTGCTGCGCCCCCTTGCTGGCCAAATAGGAAGGTGAAGGGAAATGGGGAAGAGAGAAGGAAGGGGAGGCAATTCGGCCTCCCCCTTCCTTCCCCCCTCTCTCCCCTTTCCTTCCCTCTCCAAAAAAGATGGTAAGGGGGTGAGGTAGTCCTAGACTAAAGGGTGCTCGGGCGTCCGTCCTGTTGGACATGGGCCGGACTGATGGGCTACAAAGATACAAGACCGAAGACTCTCACCCGTGTCCGGATGGGACTCTCCTTGGCGTGGATGGCAAGCTTGGCGTTCGGATATAAAGATTCCTTTCTCTGTAACCGACTTTGTATAACCCTAGTCCCCTCCGGTGTCTATATAAACCGGAGGGATTAGTCCATAGAGACAATCATAATCAGATAGGCTAGACTTCTAGGGTTTTAGCCATTACGATCTTGTCGGGTAGTAGGTGCGACATATGCCAACGGGTGGCTTATCATTGTGGGAGCCAGTAAGACGTCGCCGGTGCCTGGAAACGGGAGGAGGCGAAGACATGCATGCCGGCGAATCTTACCCAGCTTCGGGGCTCTCCGTGGAGATAACACCCCTACTGCTGCTCTGTGGGGTCCTCGCATGATCACTAGATGAACAAGTAGCTACACAATGCTCCTTGAGCTGTTCGATGGGAGGAGGAAGGGCACGGCTGGCTTGCTTCCCCTCCTTGTGTGTGTCTAGATCTAGCTGAGGGTCGAACCCTTTGCATGGGTGCCCCGGGGGGTTTATATAGGCCTACCCCCCGGGGGTACAATGGTAATCTGACTGGGCACGGGGCCCAGCCGTCTGTGGCCGCGCTAGCCGGCTTCTGCGCCGACTGCTGGGGCCTGCCGGCTGGTGGGTCCCGCCGGCTACCAACTCCTTGGCAATAGGCAGGCCCCACTGCCAAGGGTCTTGTCGATGGCAGGCTACTGTTGCCTCATCCTAATGACGAGGGCTTCATCGAGATAAGCGTGGCTACAGTGCCACCGTCTGGCAGGCGATCGCCGTAGCCTTACCGCGTCTTGTCTCCTTAATGGGGCGTCTTCTTCGAGGGGGGAAGCGAGCTGGCTGCGGGGAGCCGTCCCCGTATCAGGCCGACTGGGGGAGGCCAGGCCGCCTTCGGGTGTCTCTCTGTCCGAAGGGGCCCACCGCCCGTGGGCCGTACTGGTAGCCCGTCGTGGATGACATTAGGGTCAACATGGCAACAGTGCCGCGCCGGACGGGTCATGGCCACTCCGTACGGCGCACTATGCCGGGCGTGCTCCGGGATTCGGGGGTGGCAGGCTTTACTGTAGCCACGCCCCGTCTCATCGCCGCTAGGTGGATGCAAACTTTGAGGGTACGGTCTCGGCCGCTTTATGGGGGCCGGCTTCTTGGAGTCGGCCTCCTCATGGCCGGCTTCTTGGAGTCGGCATCTTGGAGCCGGCTTCTTCGAGTCGGCCTCCCATGGTTTTCTTCATGAGGGGTAAAGTCGGGCCGCCTTCTTCGAGCTGGCCTGGGTGACAGCCAGCAAGGGAAAGGCGGCCCCACGTCTTGGATTCCTGAGAGCCGGACGGGCTCGTAATTTTTTCAGAAGGGCCAGGGGAAACCGGCTAGGCTACCCATGGCTATTTACTCCGATAGATCTCGTGGTAGATCAACTCTTGTAACCCCCATACTCATCAATATTAATCTAGTAGGACGTAGGGTTTTACCTCCATCGAGAGGGCCCGAACCTGGGTAAACATTGTGTTCCCTGTCTCCTGTTACCATCAACCTCAGACGCACAGTTCGGGACCCCCTACCCGAGATCCACCGGTTTTGACACATACATTGGTGCTTTCATTGAGAGTTCCGCTGTGTTGTCGTCAGGAGGTTCGATGGACCTGTCAATCATCTACAACAATGCTGTCCAGGGAGAAACCTTCCTCCCGGGACAGATCTTCGTATTCGGCGTCTTCGCACTATGGGCCAACTCGTGTGGCCATCTAGAGCAGATCGATAGCTATGCCCCTGTCCGTCAGGTCAGATTTGGAAGCTTGAACTATGTTGCGGATATCCGTGGAGATTTGATCTTCGACGGATTCGAGACCACGACAGCCGCTCCCTGTCGCCACGATGAACATGACTTAATTCTGTCATTGGACCATGCCCAGGGGATAGCACCTGTAACTGCTCTGGCCCTAAATTCGGAGGAGATTGTGCCATCCGAGGATGGGAGGCTCAACCCCGCCGCCGAAACCACAGACTCAGCGGCGTCAGAGCCGCACACCGACCCAACCTCGAGTGGGATCCGTGTCACCGGAACCTCGGACCCATTTCCGGCTACAAGTTCCAAACCATGTGCGTCCACGCACGACGAGCTTGATTAGGCATCGATTGTCGAATTCAGCGCCGCGGACATCTTTCGGCACTCGCCTTTAGGCGATGTGCTAAACTCATTAAAAACACTCTCCTTAGCGGGGGACTCTCAGCCAAATTATATCTAGTTTGAACTGGAGGCTGACGATGGAGAATTTTGCTTCCCACCCCCACCCACATAATAGCCACTGTCAAAGACTTAACCAACATGCTCGATTACGGCTCCGAAGACATCAACGGTATGGACGACGATGCTGGAGAGGAGCAGGTCGAAAACCCACCATTCACCGGACGATGGACGGCCACCTCCTCATACAACGTATACATGGTAGATGCACCAAAAGAGAATAGTGGCGATGACAAGGAAGATCCAGTTGAGGATAAACCTCCTGAGATACAACCAAAATGCCGGCGTCAGCGGTGCCGCTCTAAATCACGCCGCAGCAAAGACAGCAACACCGGCACAAGAGAAGATAACACTCCGGACGGTGCCAAAGATAATGAAGACCCCGTTGAGGCAACTTCCGGACAAGATGAACGGGAAGATGGGCGAGTCAGCCCTAATGAACAGGCCGCGCATGAAGACTCGGAAGACAGCAATTATCTTCCACTCTTCGAGGATGAGGTGAGCCTCGGCAACGAGGATTTTATCGTGCCTGAGGAACCTCTCGAGCAGGAGCGCTTCAAGCGCCGGCTAATAGCCACTGCAAGGAGCTTGAAAAAGAAGCAGCAATAGCTTCAAGACGATCAAGATCTGCTCAATGACAGATGGACTAACGTCCTGGAAGCCGAGGAGTACGGCCTCAAGCGACCACTCAAAAGTTACCCGAAGCGCAAATTTTGAAGGAAATATGCCCTAGAGGCAATAATAAAGTTCTTATTTATTTCCTTATATCATGATAAATGTTTATTATTCATGCTAGAATTGTATTAACCGGAAACATAATACATGTGTGAATACATCGACAAACAGAGTGTCACTAGTATGCCTCTACTTGACTAGATCTTTAATCAAAGATGGTTATGTTTCCTAACCATGAACAAGGAGTTGTTATTTGATTAACGAGATCACATGATTAGGTGAATGATCTGATTGACATGACCCATTGCATTAGCTTAGCACCCGATCGTTTAGTATGTTGCTATTGCTTTCTTCATGACTTATACATGTTCCTATGACTATGAGATTATGCAAATCCCGTTTGCCGGAGGAACACTTTGTGTGCTACCAAACGTCACAACGTAAATGGGTGATTATAAAGGTGCTCTACAGGTGTCTCCAAAGGTACATGTTGGGTTGGCGTATTTCGAGATTAGGATTTGTCACCCCGATTGTCGGAGAGGTATCTCTGGGCCCTCTCGGTAATGCACATCACATAAGCCTTCCAAGCATTGCAACTAATGAGTTAGTTGTGAGATGATGTATTACGAAACGAGTAAAGAGACTTGCCGGTAACGAGATTGAACTAGGTATTGAGATACCGACGATCGAATCTCGGGCAAGTAACATACCGATGACAAAGGGAACAACGTATGTTGTTATGCGGTCTGACCGATAAAGATCTTCGTAGAATATGTAGGAGCCAATATGAGCATCCAGGTTCCGCTATTGGTTATTGACCGGAGACGCGTCTCGGTCATGTCTACATTGTTCTCGAACCCATAGGGTCTGCACGCTTAAGGTTTCGATGACAGTTATATTATGAGTTTATGAGTTTTGATGTACTGAAGTTAGTTCGGAGTCCCGGATGAGATCACGTACATGACGAGGAGTCTCGAAATGGTCGAGACATAAAGATTGATATATTGGACGGCTATATTCGGACACCGAAAGTGTTCCGGGTGATTTCGGAGAAAACCGGAGAACCGGAGGGTTACCGGAACCCCCCCGGGAGAAGTAATGGGCCATATGGGCCTTAGTGGAGAGAGAGGGGCTGCCAGAGGTGGGCTGCACGCCTCCTCCCCCCTGGTCCGAATTGGACTAGCAGAGGGGGGGGGGGGGCGGTGCCCCCCTTTCCCTCTCCCTCCCCACTTCTTTCCCCCTCCTAGTAGGAGTCCTACTCCTACTAGGAGGAGGACTCCTCCTGGCGCGCCTATAGGGGCCGGCCGGCCTCCTCCCCTTGCTCCTTTATATACGGGGGCAGGGGGCACCCCTAGACACAAGTTGATCCACGTGATCATATTCTTAGCCATGTGCGATGCCCCCTTCCACCATAGTCCTCGATAATATTGTAGCGGTGCTTAGGCGAAGCCCTGCGACAGTAGAACATCAAGATCGTCACCACGCCGTCGTGCTGACGGAACTCTTTCCCGACACTTTGCTAGATCAGAGTCCGGGGATCGTCATCGAGCTGAACGTGTGCTAGAACTCGGAGGTGCCGTAGTTTCGGTGCTTGATCGGCCGGGCCGTGGAGACGTGTGACTACATCAACCAAGTTAACGCTTCCGTTGTCGATCTACAAGGGTACGTAGATCACACTCTCCCCCTCTCGTTGCTATGCATCACCATGATCTTGCGTGTGCGTAGGAATTTTTTTGAAATTACTACGAAAACCAACAGTGGCATCCGAGCCTAGGTTTTATATGTTGATGTTATATGCATGAGTAGAACACAAGTGAGTTGTGGGCGATATAAGTCATACTGCTTACCAGCATGTCATACTTTGGTTTGGCGGTATTGTTGGACGAAGCGGCCCGGACCGACATTATGCGTATGCTTACGCGAGACCGGTTCTCCCGACGTGCTTTGCACATGGGTGGCTTGCGGGTGACAGTTTCTCCAACTTTAGTTGAACCGAGTGTGGCTACGCCCGGTCCTTGCGAAGGTTAAAACAACACCAACTTGACAAACTATCATTGTGGTTTTGATGCATAGGTAAGATTGGTTCTTGCTTAAGCCCGTAGTAGCCACGTAAAACTTGCAACAACAAAGTAGAGGACGTCTAACTTGTGTTTGCAGGGCATGTTGTGATGTGATATGGTCAAGACATGATGCTAAATTTGATTGTATGAGATGATCATGTTTTGTAACCGAGTTATCGGCAACTGGCAGGAGCCATATGGTTGTCGCTTTATTGTATGCAATGCAATCGCGCTGTAATGCTTTACTTTATCACTAAGCGGTAGCGATAGTCGTGGAAGCATAAGATTGGCGTGACGAAAACGACGCTACGATGGAGATCAAGGTGTCGCGCCGGTAACGATGGTGATCACGACGGTGCTTCGATGGAGATCACAAGCACAAGATGATGATGGCCATATCATATCACTTATATTGATTGCATGTGATGTTTATCTTTTATGCATCTTATCTTGCTTTGATTGACGATAGCATTATAAGATGATCTCTCACTAATTATCAAGAAGTGTTCTCCCTGAGTATGCACCATTGCGAAAGTTCTTCGTGCTGAGACACCACGTGATGATCGGGTGTGATAGGCTCTAAGTTCAAATACAACGGGTGCAAAACAGTTGCACACGCGGAATACTCAGGTTATACTTGACGAGCCAAGCATATACATATATGGCCTCGGAACATGGAGACCGAAAGGTCGAGCGTGAATCATATAGTAGATATGATCAACATAGTGATGTTCACCAATGAAACTACTCCATCTCACGTGATGATCGGACATGGTTTAGTTGATTTGGATCACGTAATCACTTAGAGGATTAGAGGGATGTCTATCTAAGTGGGAGTTCTTTAAGTAAATTAATTGAACCTAAATTTATCATGAAACTTAGTACCTAATAGTATCTTGCTTGTTTATGGTTGATTCTAGATAGATGGCTCGTGCTGTTGTTCCATTGAATTTTAATGCGTTCCTTGAGAAAGCAAAGTTGAAAGATGATGGTAGAAATTACACGGGCTGGGTCCGTAACTTGAGGATTATCCTCATTGCTCACAAAAGAATTACGTCCTGGAAGCACCGCTGGGTGCCAGGCCTGCTGCTGGAGCAACACTAGATGTTATGAGCGTCTGGTAGAGCAAAGCTGATGACTACTCGATAGTTCAGTCTGCCATGCTTTACGGCTTAGAATCGGGACTTCAACGACGTTTTGAACGTCATGGAGCATATGAGATGTTCCAGGAGTTGAAGTTAATATTTCAAGCAAATGCCCGGATTGAGTGATATGAAGTCTCCAATAAGTTCTATAGCTGCAAGATGGAGGAGAACAGTTCTGTCAGTGAGCATATACTCAAAATATCTGGGTATAATAATCACTTGATACAACTGGGAGTTAATCTTCCAGATGATTGCGTCATTGACAGAATTCTCCAATCACTGCCACCAAGCTACAAGAGCTTCATGATGAACTATAATATGCAAGGGATGAATAAGACTATTCCCGAGCTCTCCACAATGCTGAAAGCTGCGGAGGTAGAAATCAAGAAGGAGCATCAAGTGTTGATGGTCAAGAAGACCACTAGTTTCAAGAAAAAGGGCAAAGGGAAGAAGAAGGGGAACTTCAAAAAGAACGGCAAGCAAGTTGCTGCTCAAGAGAAGAAAACCAAACCTGGACCTAAGCCTGAAACTGAGTGCTTCTACTGCAAGCAGACTGGTCACTGGAAGCGGAACTGCCCCAAGTATTTGGCAGATAAGAAGGATAGCAAGGTGAACAAAGGTATATGTGATATACATGTTATTGATGTGTACCTTACTAATGCTCACAGTAGCACCTGGGTATTTGATACTGGTTCTGTTGCTAATATTTGCAACTCGAAACAGGGACTACAGATTAAGCGAAGATTGGCTAAGGACGAGGTGACGATGCGCGTGGGAAATGGTTCCAAAGTCGATGTGATCGCAGTCGGCACGCTACCTCTACATCTACCTTCGGGATTAATATTAGACGTAAATAATTGTTATTTGGTGCCAGTGTTAAGCATGAACATTATATCTGGATCTTGTTTGATGCGAGACGGTTATTCATTTAAATCTGAGAATAATGGTTGTTCTATTTATATGAGTAATATCTTTTATGGTCATGCACCCTTAAAGAGTGGTCTATTTTTATTGAATCTCGATAGTAGTGACACACAGTGTTGAAGCCAAAAGATGCAGAGTTGATAATGATAGTGCAACTTATTTGTGGCACTGCCGTTCAGGTCATATCGGTATAAAGCGCATGAAGAAACTCCATACTGATGGACTTTTGGAACCACTTGATTATGAATCACTTGGTACTTGCGAACCATGCCTCATGGGCAAGATGACTAAAACACCATTCTCCGGTACTATGGAGAGAGCAACAGATTTGTCGGAAATCATACATACAGATGTATGTGGCCCGATGAATATTGAGGCTCGTGGCGGATATCGTTATTTTCTCGCCTTCATAGATGACTTAAGCAGATATGGGTATATCTACTTAATGAAACATAAGTCTAAAACATTTGAAAAGTTCAAAGAATTTTAGAGTGAAGTTGAAAATCATCGTAACAAGAAAATAAAGTTTCTACGATCTGATCGTGGAGGAGAATATTTGAGTTACGAGTTTGGTGTACATTTGAAACAATGCGGAATAGTTTCGCAACTCACGCCACCCGGAACACCACAACGTAATGGTGTGTCCGAACATCGTAATTATACTTTACTAGATATGGTGCGATCTATGATGTCTCTTACTGAATTACCGCTATCGTTTTGCGGATACGCTCTAGAGACGGCTGCATTCACGTTAAATAAGGCACCATCAAAATCCGTTGAGACGACGCCTTATGAACTGTGGTTTGGCAAGAAACCAAAGTTGTCGTTTCTGAAAGTTTGGGACTGCGATGCTTATGTGAAAAAATTTCAACCTAATAAGCTCGAACCCAAATCGGAGAAATGTGTCTTCATAGGATATCCAAAGGAAACTATTGGATACACCTTCTATCACAGATCCGAAGGCAAGACTTTTGTTGCTAAGTTCGGAAACTTTCTAGAGAAGGAGTTTCTCTCGAAAGAAGTGAGTGGGAGGAAAGTAGAACTTGACGAGGTAACTGTACCTGCTCCCTTATTGGAAAGTAGTGCATCACAGAAAACTGTTTCTGTGACACCTACACCAGTTAGTGAGGAAGCTAATTATGATGATCATGAAACTTCAGAAGAAGATACTACTGAACCTCGTAGATCAACCAGAGTGAGATCCGCGCCAGAGTGGTACTGTAATCCTGTTCTGGAAGTCATGCTACTAGATCATGATGAACCTACGAACTATGACGAAGTGATGGTGAGCCCAGATTCTGCAAAATATCTTGAAGCCATGAAATCTGAGATGGGATCCATGTATGAGAACAAAGTATGGACTTTGGTTGACTTGCCCGATGATCGGCAAGCAATTGAGAATAAATGGATCTTCAAGAAGAAGACTGACGCTGACGGTAATATTACTGTCTACAAAGCTTGACTTGTCGCAAAAGGTTTTCGGCAAGTTCAAGGGATTGAGTATGATGAGACCTTCTCACCCGTAGCGATGCTTAAGTCTGTCCGAATCATGTTAGCAATTGCTGCATTTTATGATTATGTAATTTGGCAGATGGATGTCAAAACTGCATTCCTGAATGGATTTCTGGAAGAAGAGTTGTATATGATGCAACTAGAAGGTTTTGTCGATCCAAAGGGAGCTAACAAAGTGTGCAAGCTCCAGCGATCCATTTATGGACTGGTGCAAGCCTCTCGGAGTTGGAATAAACGCTTTGATAGTGTGATCAAAGCATTTGGTTTTATACAGACTTTTGGAGAAGCCTGTATTTACAAGAAAGTGAGTGGGAGCTCTGTAGCATTTCTGATATTATATGTGGATGACATATTACTAATTGGAAATGATATAGAATTTCTGGATAGCATAAAGGGATACTTGAATAAGAGTTTTTCAATGAAAGACCTCGGTGAAGCTGCTTACATATTAGGCATTAAGATCTATAGAGATAGATCAAGACGCTTAATTGGACTTTCACAAACCACATACCTTGACAAAGTTTTGAAGAATTTCAAAATGGATCAAGCAAAGAAAGGGTTCTTGCCTGTGTTATAAGGTGTGAAGTTGAGTAAGACTCAATGCCCGACCACTGCAGAAGATAGAGAGAATATGAAAGATGTTCCCTATGCTTCAGCCATAGGCTCTATCATGTATGCAATGCTGTGTACCAGACCTGATGTGTGCCTTGCTATAAGTCTAGCAGGGAGGTACCAAAGTAATCCAGGAGTGGATCACTGGACAGCGGTCAAGAACATCCTGAAATACCTGAAAAGGACTAAGGATATGTTTCTCATATATGGAGTTGACAAAGAGCTCATCGTGAAAGGTTACGTTGATGCAAGCTTTGACATGGATCCGGACGATTCTAAATCGCAAACCGGATACGTGTTTACATTAAACGGTGGAGCTGTCAGTTGGTGCAGTTCTAAACAAAGCGATGTAGCGGGATCTATATGTGAAGCGGAATACATAGCTGCTTCGGAAGCAGCAACTGAAGGAGTCTAGATGAAGGAGTTCATATCCGATCTAGGTGTCATACCTAGTGCATCGGGTCCAATGAAAATCTTTTGTGACAATACTGGTGCAATTGCCTTGGCAAAGGAATCCAGATTTCACAAGAGAACCAAGCACATCAAGAGACGCTTCAATTCCATCCGGGATCTTGTCCAGGTGGGAGACATAGAGATTTGCAAGATACATACGAATCTGAATGTTGCAGACCCGTTGACTAAGCCTCTTCCACGAGCAAAACATGATCAACACCAAGGCTCCATGGGTGGTAGAGTCATTACTGTGTAATCTAGATTATTGACTCTAGTGCAAGTGGGAGACTGAAGGAAATATGCCCTAGAGGCAATAATAAAGTTATTATTTATTTCCTTATATCATGATAAATGTTTATTATTCATGCTAGAATTGTATTAACCGGAAACATAATACATGTGTGAATACATAGACAAACAGAGTGTCACTAGTATGCCTCTACTTGACTAGCTCGTTAATCAAAGAGGGTTATGTTTCCTAACCATGAACAAGGAGTTGTTATTTGATTAACGAGATCACATCATTAGGTGAATGATCTGATTGACATGACCCATTCCATTAGCTTAGCACCCGATCGTTTAGTATGTTGCTATTGCTTTCTTCATGACTTATACATGTTCCTATGACTATGAGATTATGCAACTCCCGTTTGCCGGAGGAACACTTTGTGTGCTACCAAACGTCACAACGTAAATGGGTGATTATAAAGGTGCTCTACATGTGTCTCCAAAGGTACATGTTGGGTTGGCGTATTTCGAGATTAGGATTTGTCACTCCGATTGTCGGAGAGGTATCTTTGGGCCCTCTCGGTAATGCCCATCACATAAGCCTTGCAAGCATTGCAACTAATGAGTTAGTTACAAGATGATGTATTACGAAACGAGTAAAGAGACTTGCCGGTAACGAGATTGAACTAGGTATTGAGATACCGACGATCGAATCTCGGGCAAGTAACATACCGATGACAAAGGGAACAACGTATGTTGTTATGCAGTCTGACCGATAAAGATCTTCGTAGAATATGTAGGAGCCAATATGAGCATCCAGGTTCCTCTATTTGTTATTGACCGGAGATGCGTCTCGGTCATGTCTACATTGTTCTCGAACCCGTAGGGTCCGCACGCTTAAGGTTTCGATGATAGTTATATTATGAGTTTATGAGTTTTGATGTACCGAAGTTAGTTCGGAGTCCCGGATGAGATCATGGACATGACGAGGAGTCTTGAAATGGTCAAGACATAAAGATTGATATATTGGACGGCTATATTCGGACATCGGAAGTGTTCCGGGTGATTTCGGAGAAAACCGGAGAACCGGAGGGTTACCGGAACCCCCGGGAGAAGTAATGGGCCATATGGGCCTTAGTGGAGAGAGAGAGGGGCTGCCAGAGGTGGGCCGCGTGCCTCCTCCCCCCTGGTCCGAATTGTACTAGGAGAGGGGGGGCGGCGCCCCCCTTTCCCTCTCCCTCCCCACTTCTTTCCCCCTCCTAGTAGGAGTCCTACTCCTACTAGGAGGAGGACTCCTCCTGGCGCGCCTATAGGGGCCGGCCGGCCTCCTCCCCTTGCTCCTTTATATACGGGGGCAGGGGGCACCCCTAGACACAAGTTGATCCACGTGATCATATTCTTAGCCGTGTGCGGTGCCCCCTTCCACCATAGTCCTTGATAATATTGTAGCAGTGATTAGGCGAAGCCCTGCGATAGTTGAACATCAAGATCGTCACCATGCCGTCGTGCTAACGGAACTCTTTCCCGACACTTTGCTGGATCGGAGTCCGGGGATCGTCATCGAGCTGAACGTGTGCTAGAACTCGGAGGTGTCGTAGTTTCGGTGCTTGATCGGTCGGGCCGTGGAGACGTATGACTACATCAACCAAGTTAACGCTTCCATTGTTGATCTACAAGGGTACGTAGATCACACTCTCCCCCTCTCATTGCTATGCATCACCATGATCTTGCATGTGCGTAGGAATTTTTTTGAAATTACTACGAAACCCAACAAATTACTACCTCAATTCGATGATGAGGCATTGGAGCCCGTGCCATCAGCACACAATGCGGCTGACCGACCACCACGTGGTCGGGACAAAGCGACAACCCAAGCCGAACACCAGCCCATACCACCTCGCCATAAAGACAGAGACAAAACTGCTCAGGGATACACATATAATCTCCGGCAGGGCCTGAAGAATAAAGCAGGTCCGGCTAGATCGATCTATGGATCACGGGGGCGTGCCCCGATGCGCGACGACTGCTATTGAGCCAAACATGGCAAGCACAGTTACATCCGAGCCGAAAATCACAGACGGACTCCATCCGAAATACGTCTGGCCTGGCCCGATATAGAGGCGCCGCACACCCCCTCCACTTCACTGATGAAGTAATGGAGCACGAATTCCCAGAAGGGTTTAAACCATGAATATCGAATCATATGATGGAACAACAGATCCTGCGGTGTGGATTGAAGATTTTCTTCTCCATATCCACATGGACCGCGGTGATGATCTTCACGCCATCAAATACCTCCCACTAAAAATAAAGGGACCAACACGACACTGGTTAAACAGCCTTCCAAAGAACTCTGTTTGGCAGTTGGGAAGACCTGGAAGATGCCTCTCGCGATAACTTCCAAGGTACATATGTTCGGCCACCAGATGCTGATGACTTAAGTCACATCGTCCAGCAGCCCGGAGAATCAGCCAGGAAGCTCTGGACTAGGTTCCTAATTAAAAAGAACAAAATTGTCGATTGTCCGGACGCCGAAGCCCTCGCGGCCTTCAAACATAGCATCCGGGATGAGTGGCTCGCCTGCCACCTTGGTCAAGAAAAACCAAAATCCATGGCAGCCCTTACCGCTCTAATGACCCGCTTTTGCGCGGGAGAAGATAGCTGGCTCGCTCGTAGAATCAACAGCGCCAGTGATCCGGGCACTTCCGAAGTTCGAGACGGCAATGGCAAGCCGTGACACAATAAACACAAGCGTCGCAATAACAATGAAAGAATGCAAGACACGGCGGTCAACGCCGTATTCAGCGGCTCCAAGCCTGGTCAACGGAAAAAATCATTCAAGGCAAAAAGAGACGGACCATCCAATCTAGGCAAAATACTGGATCGGTCCTACCAGATTCATGGCACTCCCGATAAACTAGCTACTCACACCAACAGAAGTTGTTGGATATTCAATACAGCCAGCAAGCTTAATGCCGAGCACAAGGGCAAGGGGCCGCCCAGTGGCAACAATGACGAAGAGACTCGCCAACCGAATACCGGGGGTCAGAAGGAATTTCCCCCCGAAGTAAAAACCATAAACATGGTATACGTGACGCACACCCCTACAGGGGAGCGTAGGCGCGCACCCCGGGACGCATACTCCATAGAGCCGTTACCCTCAAAATTTTGAGGTATCCGTCCCCAAGGTTTGGCGGCTCTGATCATCGACCCAATTATCGATGGATTCCATCTCACGAAAGTACTTATGGACGGCGGCTGTAACCTTAATCTACTCTACCAAGACACTGTATGCAAAGTGGGCATCGATCCTTCAAGAATCAAGCCCGCTACAACTACCCTCAAGGGAGCAGTACCCGGCGTAGAAGCCTGCTGTAGGGGCTCCGTCACATTGGAAGTCGTTTTCAGTTCGCCGAACAACTTCTGAAGCGAAGGTTTGACCTTTGATATTGGCCCATTCCGCAGTAGTTACCACGCACTTCTGGGGCGTACCGCTTTTGCTTGTTTTAATGCGGTACCACAAGCCTGCGCAAAACTTAAGATACCCGGTCCACACGGGGTCATAACAATAAATGGAAATACGGAACACTCCCTCCGTACAGAGGATCATACTGCGGCTACCACGGTTGAAGTACAAAGCAGCCTCATAAAGCCGCATATCTCGTCGGCCATTAAGCCGCCGGTCTCTATTGAATGGGACCGATCAATCTCAGAGCTTAATTAGCAGTCCGGCCTCCGTCGTTCACCTCATATACCCGCAAAGTTTGTACTGCGCATCCGTAATTATGTACTTAAAATACCCCGGTCATTGGCGGAGGCACAACACGGACATGCCTACAAGCACTCCCATAGTCTCCTTTCCGTTCCTTTTATTTTCTAACTACTTTCTTTATCTTTTACCATAGGTGGTTATCTCCGGACTCTTTCGAAGTTCGGCTTCGTTCACCTACCCAAAGGCTACTCCTGTTAAGGAGTCCTTTCACCGAGGCAAGGCGGCGCAGACGTGCGACAAGAGGTCCAAGTAATTCTTTGTAGACCGCACTCTCTATTTAGAGCCTGTAAAGTGCCTTCTCCCTCAGCCTTCGACCACCGACATGTCAAATAGCCTGGGTCGTGGCGTTATTCCCTGTAAAATGGCAATTGGCATATCAATCAGGTTCCAGTGAACATAATCCGTATTCAGTATTCACCATTTTTTTTAAAAAGAGCTGAATTTTTCTAGTTGTTTCACACACGCACCTCGGTACAAATTGCGAGGGGCTCAATACGGGAACAAATAAATTGCCAACAAGTCCGAACAGCTTTATAGCACACTTCAGCTTGACGAGTTCAGCCTTATATGCATCAGCTCTGAATCATGTCTTTGGTCAATAGTTGGGTTGCCCGGCTCCTGTGCTTACTACCTTACGTTCTGCTCTATCGGCTAGGGTAGTAAAGGGAGAACTACTACGATTGTGTCCTGGTTTATCCGGATGAGCACCTCAGTAGAGAAAGCCGAAAACTAACTGTAATGGTGCGGCGAGAGCTGGTCAACCACTCAATGATTTATCAGAATCTTTCGCGATTCCTTTCGTATTACATGAAGGACCATTCTTACGGTCACCTATGTAATGCATCGTATTCGGATAGCCCCGTACATACCAGGGGATATTTCGTAGACCCACCGTTAAACTCCTATGGCTAAGTGAAAGTGTTAACGCCCTATAGTCTGATTGCCTAGTTCGTCGCATTAACACCTCCTTCATGGACCAAGATGTTGGGTCAAGAGTGATCAAGTGCTTTACCGAACACCCACATATTTTTTAAGCGAGGGGGCTGAAGCCGACGACTGGAAAAATTTCAGATTATATAAAAAATAGCCGCATAGGAGGAGCCAAAACTTTTAGGCATAGTCTTATAATATCATAATATTGTTTTTAAAATTTCGGCAGATTCACTCGAAGAACATATCTTTCGAGCACTGAACCTCTATTAAGCGGGCGCCCTCTAGGACATCTTCAAAATAATGCTTTGGCGTGTGTTTGTCCTTGATCCCAGGTGGACTCTTCGCCGCAATATCGGTGGCCTTCATCTTCGCCCAATATGTCTTGACATGGCCAACGGTCATCCGTGCACCTTCAATGCACGCTGATCGCTTCACGGCGTCGATACGCGTCACCACATCCATAAGTCGTTGTACCAAACCGAAATAACTATTCGAAATTGGCTCAGTCGGCCATAGCTGAACCATGACGGCCCTCATGGCAGAACCGGATATCTTGTGGAGCTCGGCCCACTGGGCCATCTGTTCGTTTAGCAACAGCTGGCGCTTTGGCATGTCGAATTGTGTCTAGAAAAGCTTCTCCGTTGCATACCCTTCTTGTGTTTGGTAAAATTGCGTTGCATCCGAGGCGCTCTTCGGCAAGTCCAAGAACACGTCTGGAGAGCTCCACATTTGATTAAGCGGGGCATACTTCGGATCGCTGAATTTAGTCTGTAATAAGAAAGGCTTACCGGCCGCTATCTCCCCAGCTTGCCGGATCTCCTCCCGAGCCGCCCTAGGCTCGGATCATGCTTCCCTCGCCTCTTGTAAGGCATTGTTGAGATCGGACGTTTTGGCTTTGTTATCCTTCTCAAGGAATTCACACCAGACAGTGGTTTCCTTTAGCTCATGCGCCATGGTAGACATCCTCTCCTCACACTGGCGCCGAGCATCCTGTTCGGCTCTTAACTCATCAGCTGCCTTCTTGGCAGCCACGTTACTCATTCGAGCTTGCTCCTTGGCTCGGGAAAGTTCAGCCCGAAGGGCCTCTACC
Organism: Triticum aestivum; assembly: GCF_018294505.1. NCBI lineage: Eukaryota > Viridiplantae > Streptophyta > Magnoliopsida > Poales > Poaceae > Triticum > Triticum aestivum. Next base: position 195,672,239 of record NC_057812.1, on the reverse strand, counting down.
GCGGCAGCACTATCTACAGTTATGCATATAATTCTCAGCTTCACACTCAGGTTATTACACATATATACACTGACCACCTGAAAAACATACCTTGCGCCTCATCGAGCCGCTTGTTAATAAGCACGATGTCGTCATTCGCCGCATGAAGTTTCTACTCCAGACCTTCAACCTCCATAGCATGGGCAGTCGTCGTGGATGTAACAGCTTGTGTTCCAACCAATTAGATTGTTTCCTGTGCATATCTCTTTCGATCCTCTGATTGCCTCCCTTTGGACGCCAACCAGAGTCTCAGGGGCTACTATCTATACATAGGTCCACTTTGCATATAAAGCATGATCAAAAAAATTACATTACGTACCTCAAAGCCTCTTAGCAGGCATGTGAAAGCTTCATTCAATCTGCTTCTTGCGGACATAATCCTCTCAACCACCGTACCCATCAAGGTATGATGTTCCTCTGAGACGGACAAATATCGCAACATGCCCATCAGTGTATCCGGCGCCTCTGAACTCAGGAAGCGGCGGTGGGAGTATGGACTCCCTTTGAAGGGATATGCTTTCCCAACCCCAAAGTCATCTCTGGCTGTAAACCGGATAGTCCGGGGCCTTTATCGTTGGTCCCCGTAGGGACCGCACACCCCGGACCCCTGGCAACCTAGGTTTCACCTTGGGGCATTGTCTTCATCATCCTCTGCACCTCTTGTTGATCGGGAGAGTTCCTCCGGGACGACACCTCGAAGTCGTCCACCCTATTCGGCGAGGAAGCCTGTGGACGCGTCTCACTTTCCATCATCACCGGAGGAAGATCCCCTGAAGAGGATTGTTGAGGAAGACTGCGCGCCGTACTGCAAAACATATATTCTAGACGTTACTCTTGTGACAGGAAAAGGAACAAGATATGTTTAAAACACCCTTGTTCACTTACGATTCGACTAAAGGCTCGTCCTTACGGAGGAACTGTGTGACAACGTCGTCTTCTGAGCCCGAACCCCCTGATAGGAGCGTCTTACCTTGCTTAGGAGCCTTTACCTCCCAACCTTCGGAGGCGGCCCTTTTCTTACCATGGGGAGAAGGGATGTCAGCTTCTCCTTCCCTTTTGTTTTTGGAAGAAGGAACTTTAGTCTCCCCGGACACAGTGTTCGGTGTATCTTCGGAATGGAGGCCACCTTTGGCCTCCCTGCTCTCTTCATTTTCCTTTCTCACCGGCACCTGGAATGGTGCCGGGACCAGCATCCTTGTTAGCACAGGACTAGCTGAGTCTTCGGGGAGAGGGGCCGAAAACTTAATTCGCTCTGCCTTCTTCGTCCACCCCTGGAAAAAGATGGTTTTCTTAGCCTCTCATCACGGGATATTTAATTAAGTTGTTCAAGAATCGAGTGCTTACCGAGGAATCCGGATGATTGCAGTCAAGGCTGATGTCCTCGGTAGTGTCCGGCCATGGTTTCCGTGTCCCGAAGAATAACTTCCACATTCCTCTATGCATTGTACCGAAGAAGTGCCAAAGGGTTCGTGGTCCTTCCAGATTAAATTCCCACACACGGAGGGGCCATCACTGGCACGGGAGGACCCGACGGACAAACATTACTTGAATCACGTCGATGAGACCGGTATCCCTCTCAAGGAGACTCCGGATGCGGCTGTAGCGATCTGACCTTAAACAGTCAAATCTCTGTGCATAAGTGTCATTCCTGGATCGATATGCTGACACACAGAGTACTCGAGGATTTACAACAGAGGTAAATCACATGTATAAAGTAACGTAAATACTATTCTCAATCCAAATAGCGAAAGTAACAACAAGGTTGTGGATTCCCATCAACACAAACGGCAAAGTTGAGTGTAGAAATCGTAACCCTAACGTATCACTTACTCGTCGTAAGATAATCCTGCAACATGAGACATTGCAGCCACAAAGGGTCAGTACATTGAACATACTGGAAAATTCACACTGTAGAGCAATGCTGAATAATGGCTATCACTACATGCATATTTGGCTGGTGGAGGCTCTAAGTTTAACATTTGCATAAAGCTAATTTTTATCTACAACAAAGGAATATATGTTATTTAACTATAAAATTGGTTGAAATTATTGAGAAGGTTCCTCCAACTCAATCCCAAAATAAATAATTATAACCCAACAAATTAATTAAGTAAAGTGATGAGATCAAATCAATAATGCAAGTACCAGATACTCAAGATGTCCATAACTGGGGACACAGCTAATCATGATTAGTTTGTACACTCTGCAGAGGTTTGCGCACTTTTCCCCACAAGACTTGATCTCATCCGTCGAATTTCTCGCACTGCATGATGTTTGAGAAACTGATGATCGAGACACAGTCTTTCCGAAGAGGTCCCCTTAACCGATAGATAGGCCGGTACACCTACAATCCCCTACATCTGCTAGCCCATCATGGAAAGGATTCCCACAACTTACTCAACTATGCCAGAGCCCATAATGGCTTGTGGCTGTACACGGAAGTTTCTAGCATGAAAAATCTTATGATCCCTTTGAGACTGGGTGGCATTCCATAGCATGATCACACGAATACCGCGGGATCTCCTTGGACAACATTGGATTATCCCCAGTTGTCTGGGCAAACCACTGGTATATCCCCAGGGTGCCCCAACCAATCCACCCAGATGTGTATTAAAGTAGCCACCTTAAGTTTAACCATTAATTAAAAATAACTCTCACATCAGTCATGGATCACTCAAACCAAACCACGTCTACTAGCATAGCATAGCAGTATAAGCATAACGTAGTAACACCCGGGGTTTGAATGCAAGACAATAGGTTCCTACCTCATCAACTACTTCCCAATACCCACATCTTATCAAATCCTAACCATGCAATGTTTGAGGGTTGAAACTAATGCATAAAAACTGGGTATGAAGAGTATGATCAAAGTGTGAACTTGCATTGTACAGTTGATGAAGATGATTCGCAATCGTAACTCCTGATAGTTCTACTCGTCACACTCCGTTCAATCTATCGTAAGCAAGCAATTTCATAAATAAGCACTCATGCAAAATAATCGAAGAAAAGAGTTCAGAAAACTTCGAAAACAAGCAATCAACTCTTGCAACATAAAACAATTTCTAACAATACCAAAATTGGGTGAATTTGGCCTTATCAGAAAGTTTATGTCAAGAGCTTCGATTTGCAAAAAGAATCAACTAAGTCGGGGATACGAAACTCAAGTTATGATCAAAAGAAGTTTGAATATGAATCTGAACAAATTTTGAAATTTGAAGAATTTCAAAAGGTTGATGTGACAGGTTCACTGGATAGGTGAAAACAAGACAAAACTATAGGCGGTGATTTAATCTAATTTGGATGAACGAGTAAAAAGTTATGGCTATTTGAAAAATCAGGGTCAAGCTATTTTATGAAAGGAAAATAGCTACGGCTAAAGAATTCTAAGTCTAATGTATAAATACAGAGACTAATTGATAATCTAATTATTCTATCATACTAGTCTAGAAATAATAAACTACGGAAGATAAAAAAATCAAAGAAAGATACCTTTATAAGGTAGAGAAAAGACGACTTCGAAGAGAAGAGACAATTTCCAGAAGTCCCGCCGGAGCGGAGAAAAATATTTTTCTTTAATGAATCTAGTCAAACCAAAATATTGATTTAACCCGAATCAGATAATTTTTGGAGGCTCTATGGGTTTTTATTTATAAGTGGAAAATAGGTTTAGGGGACAAAGACTAGGTAATGTGAGACTAAAAACAGACGAAAAGAAAACAAAAGAAGAACCACATGGGCTAAGAAGCAACACGGGCCGGCCGCACACATACACTACGCGCTGCAGTTCTTTTTTTTTGGCTAAAGAAGAAAAAAAACTGGAAAGGATTATGGCTGGCTGGGCCTGGCCCATTTAGGAGAAAACAAAATAAGATGAAGCGCCCGCTGCCACTATGCTATGCGTGTGGGCGACAAATAATTATGGGTCGTACGTACAGTTTCTTTTTAAAATAGAAACAGAAGGAAAACCGAATAACAAAAATAAAATAAAATTTATGTAGGCATATTATATATCAAAATTTTCATAATTTTTTTTTCCAAAAACATGAACATATTCTCAGTGGCAAATAAATTCCGCAAGAATTTAAATAAATCAAACAGTGCTACTGCTTTATTTAAAAATCAAATGAAAATATTTTAAAATACCAAAATAATTTCAAATTTATTTCTCTCCATTTTTCTAATGTAGGGAATCATTTTACACTAATTTCCATATATTTTAATTTTGGAGAAAAATAATTTGAATCAAACCCAAATAACTCCAAATTGAAAATAATTCCGACGGGACTTTAAATTTGATTCTTTGAAACTCCCACCTCATTTTTCATATGTTTTGAAGAAGTCATTTTATCTTCTCTCATGAAATTCATTAAGTTGCATAAAGTTTCTGAATTTAAAATATTTTCAAATGAAATTCAAATCTTTTCAAAAAAACCTTTTCATTTATTTAAATGGAAGAAGTCATTTCGTCTTCACTCTAGGGTTTTGTATTGAAAAATAAATTTGAATTCATGGAGATTATAAAATCAAAATGAAAGTTTGGGAAAGTCCTTTTATTCCCTCTCATTTAACTTTAAAAAAGTTTCGAATTTCACTCAATTTCACCCAAGCAATGAAACAATCAATCAAAGCTATTTATTTAATATAACATTCCAAAATTTAGAATTTGGGATGTTACAAACCTACCACCCTTAAAATGAATCTCGGCCTCGAGATTCAGAGAGGCTAGAAAGAAATAGGTTAGGTTTGAGGGTGTTCTCAAAATCCTTCGATCGTCATGGGGTCTGGGGTGCTACCACCCTTAAAAGCATTGTTACGGTTCCATCAAAACTCATATACTCCATCCTTATTCTCGACAATGTCGGTCTTCTCAGATTCTCAGGAAAATTCCTTCTCTGGACTCTTCCAGTAGTGGCGTAACCTTTACCGCAATTCTTCTATCCTTTCATCTTGGTAAGGTTCTTCTGTGACTGGGTCTTCTTAGCTGACGGGTCTGGCGCCAGTACTAAACAACTATCGATATCTCCTGGTGGTCATCAAACAATTTGACTGGGTCCCTGCAGAAAACGGGTCTAGGTTGAACCTCACCGTATGACCTACGGTTGGCAACAGCTGCCTTGTACGAGGAAAAAATTGTCATACCATTCTAAGGTTTAAACAAGGTTTTGATCATCGTCGCTCTACTATGGGTAAGTCACTCTGATTTACCATCCCATATAGCAGAGGCGAATAATAAGAGTAAGTCGGTATGGTGATCCATCCATCATGCGCCCAAATCATTACCTTGTATATGGTTTAGCGAATCTCATACTCTAACACTCGGCCATCCTCACAAGCATTGCAGAATTTCTCTTATCCATGAACTGGGTTCAAAAAAAATCCATGGATTTTGCAAGCCAAACACAACATCTATCGTTCCTTCACAATTCTCACGTTTTGCGAAATTCCTATAAGATCGTCTATTGATAAAGTCGTATCTTCATCCAGGGTTTTTCCTTTAGCAAGAGTGTGCTTGCTTCTTGGCAGGTCCTGGGGCAACTGATCATTATTCCAACCTCCATCTTCCTAGCATTTCTTAAGTCCATCCAATTGTAGTCTCCCCCTTCCTTCTATTGGCACCAAACTACTCATCATGGAGTTATAATTGCTCCACATTACCAACATCATACCCCTTTATCTATACCTATACTAATTCTTGAATTCCTAGAAATTCCCACGTTAATCAGTAATTAGGAACCGTTAATCTGATGGGACCAACTTATAACGGTGTAGATCTAATCTATCTATTTATCTATTGCTCTTGAGGAAAAAAAGATATAGCGATGACAACCTTGCACATAACCGTTCAGAAAGAACCTGACATATGAGGCCCAACCTCTATACCTGTATGTTGAGAAATAACATTTTTATTCTTGGAAATTGTCAAAAAGAAACATGTTACAGTTTATTTTTTACGTCAGTATCTTCAACATTTATATTCAAGTTGTTATGGGTAACCGATTGATTTATAACAGATTGTGTTGCGTACGAGATATATTGTCCTCAAATCTTCTTTTTCTCCATCCCGTTCACGTGAAGATGATTGCTTCTAGGAGGCTGCCCTTGCTTGTAGCGACCCGACCTCAGACGGTCAAGCCTCTGTGTATCTGTGCCATCCCTGGATCGGTATGCTGGCACACACAGTACATCAATGTATATATCAAAGTGCAATCACATGTATAAATAACGTAAAACTAATATATACCTCATAAGTCTCAGCAGAAACAAATAATCGGGTGTGGAGTCCCATTAACGCCATCGGCAGGTTGAGTGTAGACCGTAACCCCGTACCGTACTCTTACTCGTCGGAAGGAACATATCTGCAACATGAGACATTGCAACCATGTAGGTCAGTACATTGAATGTACCGGCAAGATCACAATATGAGGAAAACAGATGATAAAACTATTCTATATGCAATATGGCTTTGTGGCTCTGTGTCTGATGTTTTTGCGTAAAAGCTAGTTTTATTTTCCCTACAACAAAGGAATATCAGGAGTCTGTACTATGGAGTGCTCTATCATGACATGGTTCCGCCAACCGATGTCTCATAGTCCAAATCATCACAAGTTTCCCACAATTAATTTATCAGTCTGGTGTTGAGAGTTCCGTGATAAATCCAAGTCCAGAGGCACAAATTGTCCGTAACCGGGGACACGGCTAATCGATTAGGTTTTAACCCTCTACATAGGTTTGTACACTTTACCCGCAAGATTCGATCCCTCTCTTTACATTCTCGCACTTCAGGGTGTTTGAGAACAAGATGACCGAAACATGGTCTTCCGAAGAGTTCCTCTCACCACTGTCCGGTGCTCATCCAATCCTACCGTAGTTCTACATCTGCTAGCACCGTCCCAGCCAGAGTCACAACTAAGGTCAACCAAGCCAGAGCCCATAGTGACTTGCGGTTGCACAGGTAAGCTTCCGGGCACGAAGTATTCTTCCGTCTCTTTGAGTCTGGGTGAAGCTTTCCGCAAGATGTCATGGCGCTTCTCCATGCATCCCGGCCAACCACTGGTTTCTCCAGGGTTCCCGTCAACCGTCCTTCACCTAGTAGTGTGTATTGAATTCTTGTCTCGAGTCTCGAAATCTTGAGGAGTCCTGAAGATGCAGTCCTTGCAGATGCCATCATGAAGTTGTCATCTTTGACGTAAAGTCCTTCATTCTCACACCACTCCCAAGCACTCATACCAAACCCCGTCTACTACGGCGTAGCATTAAAACTATATACGTCCCGGGCTTGGTAACAGGGAGGTGGGTTCCTACCTCATGCATTCTACTCAACTACAAGAATCAATATCACTACTAGAGAAGTTGTTGCAAGGATGACACTAAATGCAATAAAAATATAGGTATGAAAAACATGGTCAAAGTGAACTTGCCTGGTAGGTTGATGAAGATAACAACACTCTCGAAACTAACTTGATAGGACTATTCGCAACTCTCCGATGAAATCTATAATAACAAACATGACAATCACATAAGCAAGCATTCTAGCAAGCAAATCTAACAATCAAAAGAAAACCCAATAAGAAAACCCAACACAAAACAAATAGCACATCGAAAGAACAAATAGGGGAAAACTATAAAGAACCTACTAGGAAAACCTTTTGCCTTAACTATAAAAATAGTTTTGTCCTAAGCAAAACTTAACAAAGAAAATACTAAACTAATAAATTAACTGAAAATAAAAAGTAAAACAACTAAGTTAACACAAGGTATGGCCAAAATAGTGATTTGAACAAATTTCATCAAACTCAAATTAACACTACTCAATTTGGAATCCAAAGGTACAAACAGAAACTTCAACAAATTTTGGATCTAATGCAAAAAGAATCACTCAATTTGGATCTAAAACATAAAAGTTATAAGCAATATAAAATTAGAACTATTCTGATTTTAAAACAGAAACGGAAATAACAAAAAAAACTAACGGGCGCTACGGAGTGTGCGAGCTGAAACTAAACAACGCTTGGGCGGAAAATAACAGAAACGCGTACGGCTAAAATAGAAAGATCGTTCGGCTAAACTGACTAAACCTGAATCGATCTAAACCGAATAAAGACCGAAACAAATGGGAACTAAACCGATCTAACAAAATAAACCTAACTGTTCGATCTAATCTAATCTAATGCGTTGACTATAGATCCGATGGCTGAGGGTGTTCCTGGTGCTTACAGTGAGGGCAGGGGAGCTCCAGCGTGGTCGGCAGCTTCCGGCGTCGACGGTGTGGCGGCTCCGGTGATTCTCCAGTGACGGCGACAGCACCAGGTGACGTAGAGGACAACGGCGATCACGGGGGTGGTAGGCGGCGAGCTTGGGGACGACGTAGTCGAGCAGGGCGAGATCGACGGCGGTGGTGATGCTCGGTGATGAAAGGGGCGATGATCCTGGCGGTTGTAGGCAGCGGTGGTGGTGTTCAGGCGATGCGGGGGAGCAAGGGGAGGTCGGGGGTGGTCTCGGGGAGGAGTGAGGTGGTCTGGGCGATGCGGTAGAGCGAGAATGGTGCGTTGGTGGCGCTCGGCTCCGGCGAGCAATAAACGGCGAGGGAGAGGGGTTCGGGGGTCAGGAAGGGGCAGAACGGGGTGAGGGGAGGGGTATATATATAGGGGGAGGGGTTCCTTGGTGGAGGGGGTGAATCCGGGGAGGATCCCGCGATCTTCGGGATACGGCGGCGGCGGCGGTGGTTCTGGCGTGGGGAGGAAGAACAGGAAGATGCGGGTGGGGCGATCGGGTAGTGGGACCCAGCGGTCAGCAGCACAGGCGAGCGAGGAGGGAGTGGGCGACCGAGGCGAAGGGGCTCCGGGCGTGCGCGTGGCTGCTGGGCCTGCCTAGCGCGTAGATGGGCCGAGGGAGAGCGAGAGAGAGAAAGTTAGGTGGGCCCTTGGTCCGTTGGCTTCGGCTGTTTTTTTAAAGCACAGACAAGAAAACTAAATAAAGGAAAAACAATAATACTTTTATATAGACATATTATATATCAAAATGACCTGAAAAATAAGTCCTACAACATGAACATTTTTACATAGTGAAATAAAATTCACATAAATTCTAATAAATCAAAAAGTGCTACTGATGCAATTAAAATTCAAATAAAATTACATTAAGATACCAAAATTATTTCAAACTAAATTTTCTCCATTTTTATAATGTAGGGAATCATTTTACCCTATTTTCCATATAGTTTAATTTTGGAGAAAAATAATTCGAAATAAACCAAATAACTCCAAATGGTTTTGAATTAAAAAAATTCAAACCATCTTTCAAACCTTTCTTCATACTTCCAACTCATATTTCATATACTTTCAAGAAGTCATTTTATCTTCCCTCATGAAAATCATTGAGTTGCATAAAGTTTATGAATTTGAAATACTTTCAGATGGAATTCAAATATTCTTTTTCAAAAACCCTTTTCAAATGGATGAAGCCATGTCATCTTCACTCTAGAGTTATGATGATGAAATGAATTTGAATCCTCAGAGATCAAAAGTCAAAAACAAAGCCTGGGAAAGTCATTTCATTCCCTCTCATTAAACTTTCAAAAAGTTTCAAATTCCACTCAATTTCACACAATCAATCACTCAACAATCAAACAAACAAATCAGAATTATTTATTTAATATAACATTCCAAAATTTAGAATTTTGGGATGTTACAAATCTACCACACTTAAAATGAATCTCGTCCTCGATATTCGAAGAGGCTAGCAAGAAAAGGTTAGGGTTTGGGGGTCTTCCAGCAAATCCATTATTCAGAAAGGTCGGGGTGCTACCACACTTAAAAGCAGGGTTATGGTTCCAGCAGATCTTATGTACTCCATCCTTAATTAGGGTGAACACTATCGGTCTTCTCACAACTTTGAAGTAACTCCTACACTGGGGCTCTTCCGGTAGGGTTAAAACCTTTTCTTCAAATACGTGTCCTTTCATCCTGGTGAGATTCTTCCGAGACTGTTTCTCCTTAGCTGACAGGTCTGTCGCCAATAAACAACTATCGAGATCTCATGGTGGTCAACCATTACAGGTTTCTCCTGCAGGAATAATGGGTTGGGTTGAGTCTCACCGTATGACCTATGTTTGGCAACGGTTGCCGGTACATGGATCAATCGTCCTACCATTCTAAGGTTTTTGGCTTGTCGTATCGACGCTCTTCTAAAGTTTTCAAGTCTCTCTGATTTTCCATCAACATATGATAGTTCATGATAGAAGTCTCCGGTATGGGGGCTAATCCATCCCGTACTTGAACCATTACTACATATGCAGACATCGAATCACGTGTTCTAACACTTGAGCATACTCACAAGCATTGCAGAATTTCCCTTGTCGACAAACTGAGTTCGAATAAATCCATTATTTCTGCAAGCTAAATGAGACATCTAGAATTTCTTCACAACCCTCGGGTTTTCGTATCCTCCTAAAAATGTCGGCTGATTAACTCAGAGTTTTCTTCCAAAATATCTTCCTCCAGCAAGAGTGTGCTTGCTTCTTATTAACTCCTGGGCCAGTGGGTTATGGCCCACTTCAACTCTTGTACAATTTTAACTCATCCTTTCGAGGATTATCATTCCATATTCCAACATTACATCTCCTTTAAATCCAATAGTACTTCTTCCTTCATACCCTTGTGGTGACGATCATACAAAACTCCAACTTATCTGGTCTAGCTCCCTTCTATGGACCCTCATGAATAACACATTTCTTTCTTCATTGATCTTGTGGCTTTACGGAGTACTACCACACCTAAAATGAAATGCACTAGTTTATCCATAAATCATATTATTTTTCATATCAAATCTTTTATTACATCCTTAACCATTTTTCGTAAATCCAATTCCAAAAAGTACTTTGTTACAAATGCTGCCACCCACATGGTTTGGTATGGTCAGGCATTACTTCCTACTTTATTCATTTTTCCTCCTTGAGGATTCTTCAGTCCCACTGGAATTGTGCGACATGCGCCTTGAAATCTTCAATCTTCTGTTTCATCATGGTGGCCTTGAGCTTCATTTCCATCATCTCTGCATGCACTTCTCTTAGGTATTCCTGAGTATAACGGAGTCTTGCTTCAAGTATTTCTCCGATCTGGCGTATGGCTTCCATGGCTGCTTCACGAACAGCGTCGAAGAAAGTTGCTTGTGGTACACGTGAGATGAAAAAGTACTGCCCCATCATCTTTGGGCAAACTCCTTTCATACGGTGGAGGTGTACCTCCACATACCAAAGTTCCACTCCCTTTTGCATGAAGGGGTAGCCTTTGTAGACTGCATCTCCTTCAAGGTGAATATGCTTCATCATGTCCTTCAGGATCTTCGGGTAATCATGATCACTTGTCAGGGTCATGATCGTTTCCGGACCTTTAAGGAAAGACTCATAAAGGGTCGTCATCTGCGGTTGTAAAACAAAAATGGTGCTCAGAATAAAGTACATATCTCCTTGGGTACACATTCATATCATCCAAACAAAACTTCAAACTCAATTTCCAACATCCAGTTTATGCATCACAACTCATTTTCTTCCATGTTCACCCAGAATATTAATTTCCAAGATAAAACATAACAACTCCTTAAAGCCTTTCAGCATATGACATATCAACTTTATTGAGTCATGAATTATTACAATCTCTGAGTAATCTATTACATAACTCAACCCCGCATTCTCATGAAAAAGTGTTTTCCTTACTACCCTTATTACTGATATCAACATCTCTACTACTCAGCTCCAGCTTTCTCATGATTTGAACAATCCCTAGCAAAATGTCCTGCTTCCTTGCAACGAAAACAAATAACTTCCGGCATGTATCGAGGCTTCTTGGTGATGGTGCCTGCTCCTTGAGTTCCTTGCTTCCTTTCGAGACAATCATTGGCATAATGCCCGACGTCCTTACATTCAAAACAGGTAATATGACTCTTGTCCCTCTTTGCAGAAATTGGGTTGTTCTGAGGGTGTCTTTGTTTTCTCTTCCTGGTTTTCTTCGTTCTGATCAAACGTTCTATTCCCCGTGGATCAAACTCCACTGCTTCTGTCGGGAAGTATCCCAGATACTCTTTCTTTCCTTGGTGCAATACTGTGAAAAATGTCCTTCTTCTCCACATGAATAACAGGCATTGGAGTAAAATCTGTTGAGGCTTTCTCCATCAGGGTCTTCAACACTTTCCTTAATCACAGGTTCTTTCATAACTTCTCGGAGGGCTTCTGTCATTCCTTCTTCCTGCTTCTGAATAGTTTGTTGCACCGTGGGGTAAATGTGACACTGAGCTGGGTAGTGGGTGGTTCCTTCACACAAGAAACAAGTCACCTGACTAGTTGGGCATTCCTCAGCTGGGTGTTTCTCCTTAAAATGAGGGCATCCCTCCTTGTGTTTCTCCTGGGTGTGTCCTATTTCTCCGCAAATTTTGCAGGCACAAGGATTATTTCTTGGGGTATCATGGTGCTTCTGGATAAGACGAGATCTTGTCAGAGTCTTCTTGAATTCTTCCCAAGTCCTTGCTCCATTCCATCCCTGTATAGCTTGATGCATATGCCACCATGTTGCAGCACTTCCTTCAAAGTACTGAAGATCATACGATACTTCATTCTTCCTTGAAACCAAATTGCTCCCGAAGTGATTCTCCATGTTCTGAATCCATAGCTCTGCCTCCGACTGGGTTTTCGATCCAGAGAATACCAGTCCAACTTCATTCATCATCTACTGGGTCCAAGGGTTTTAGGGTGAGATAAGAGAGAGGTGGGGAGGGATATACACAATACAAACAATAGTTTTGAAAATGGGTTTTATTTGTGGCTGTCAGAAAAACATTAAACAAATGACAGCTCACAAATCGTCGCATCTAACGTAAGTATATAACAGGGGTTTGGTCTTCTAAAAGTCAAATAAATCTTTAGAGTCTTCAGATTCTTCGAGTCTCCGGAGTCTTCAACTGTTGTAGCTTCAAATCTTCTAATGCATGGTCAAATCCTGTTTACTCCGAAATGGTCATCGGTTGTCCGATATCTTGTCCTTCTTGGAGCGGCTTTAGTTGATCCTCCGTGTGATCAAAAGGGAAAGGGGGATATTCTAACTATTTGAAGTAAGAGGGGATATTTGATCAAATCAGAAAAGATGAGTAGTAATGGATTCTTTTGGAAATAAAGTTTTAGATATTTCCTGTCCTAGGGCTTTCCGATTTCTAGGGTCACGTTCTACAGTCAACATGTGCTCTGATACCATATCTGTAGCGACCCGACCTCAGACGGTCAAGCCTCTGTGTATCTGTGCCATCCCTGGATCGGTATGCTGGCACACACAGTACATCAATGTATATATCAAAGTGCAATCACATGTATAAATAAAGTAAAACTGATATATACCTCATAAGTCTCAACGGAAACAAACAATCAGGTGTGGAGTCCCATCAACGCCATCGGCAGGTTGAGTGTAGACCGTAACCCTGTACCGTACTCTTACTTGTCGGAAGGAACATATCTGCAACATGAGACATTGCAGCCATGTAGGTCAGTACATTGAATGTACCGGCAAGATCACAATATGAGGAAAGCAGATGATAAAACTATTCTATATGCAATATGGCTTTGTGGCTCTGTGTCTGATGTTTTAGCGTAAAAGCTGGTTTTATTTTCCCTACAACAAAGAAATATCAGGAGTCTGTACTATGGAGTTTTCTGTCAGGACATGGTTCCGCCAACCGACGTCTCATAGCCCAAATCATCATAAGTTGCCCACAATTAAGTTATCAGTCCGGTGTTGAGAGTTCCGAGATAGATCCAAGTCCAGAGGCTCAAATTGTCCGTAACCGGGGACACGGCTAATCGATTAGGTTTTAACCCTCTGCAGAGGTTTGTACACTTTACCCGCAAGATTCGATCCCTCTCTTTACATTCTCGCACTTCAGGGTGTTTGAGAACAAGATGACCGAAACATGGTCTTCCGAAGAGTTCCTCTGACCACTGTCCGGTGCTCATCCAATCCTACCGTAGTTCTACATCTGCTAGCACCGTCCCAGCCAGAGTCACAACTAAGGTCAACCAAGCCAGAGCCCATAGTGACTTGCGGTTGCACAGGTAAGCTTCTGGGCATGAAGTATTCTTCCGTCTCTTTGAGTCTAGGTGAAGCTTTCCGCAAGATGTCATGGCGCTTATCCATGCATCCCGGCCAACCACTTGTTTCTCCAGGGTGCCCGTCAACCATCCTTCACCCAGTAGTGTGTATTGAATTCTTGTCTCGAGTCTCAAAATCTTGAGGAGTCCTGAAGATGCAGTCCTTGCAGATGCCATCATGAAGTTGTCGTCTTTGACGTAAAGTCCTTCATTCTCACACCACTCCCGAGCACTCATACCAAACCCCGTCTACTACTGCGTAGCATTAAAACTATATACGTCCCGGGCTTGGTAACAGGGAGGTGGGTTCCTACCGCATGCATTCTACTCAACTACAAGGATCAATATCACTACTGGAGAAGTTGTTGCAAGGATGACACTAAATGCAATAAAAATATAGGTATGAAAAACATGGTCAAAGTGAACTTGCCTGGTAGGTTGATGAAGATAACAATGCTCTCGAAACTAACTTGATAGGACTATTGCAACTCTCCGATGAAATCTATAATAACAAACATGACAATCACATAAGCAAGCATTCTAGCAAGCAAATCTAACAATCAAAAGAAAACCCAATAAGAAAACCCAACACAAAACAAATAGCACATAGAAAGAACTAATAGGGGAAAACTATAAAGAACCTACTAGGAAAACCTTTTTCCTTAACTACAAAATTAGTTTTGTCCTAAGCAAAACTTAACAAAGAAAATACTAAAATAATAAATTAACTGAAAATAAAAAGTAAAACAACTAAGTTAACACAAGGTACGGCCACAATAGTGATTTGAACAAATTTCATCAAACTCAAATTTACACTACTCAATTTGGAATCCAAATGTACAAACAGAAACTTCAACAAATTTTGGATCTAATGCAAAAAGAATCACTCAATTTGGATCTAAAACATAAAAGTTATAAGCAATATCAATTCAGAACTATTCTGATTTTAAAACAGAAATGGAAATAACAAAAAAAAACTAACGGGCGCTACGGGGTGTGCAGCTGAAACTAAACAGCGCTCGGGCGAAAAATAACAGAAATGCGTACGGCTAAAACAGAAAGACCGTTCGGCTAAACTGACTAAACCTGAATCGATTTAAACCAAATAAGGAACGAAACAAACCGGAACTAAACCAATCTAACAAAATAAACCTAACTGTTCGATCTAATCTAATCTAATGCGTTGACTACAGATCCGACGGCTGAGGGTGTTCCTGGTGCTTACAGTGAGGGTAGGGGAGCTCTGGCGTGGTCGGCAGCTTCCGGCGTCGACGGTGTAGCGGCTCCGGTGATTCTCCAGTGACGGCGATAGCACCAGGTGACGTAGAGGACAACGGCGATCACGGGGGTGGTAGGCGGCGAGCTTGGGGACGACGTAGTTGAGCAGGGCGAGATCGACGGTGGTGGTGATGCTCGGTGATGAAAGGGGCGATGATCCTCGCGGTTGTAGGCGGCGGTGGTGGTGTTCAGGCGATGCGGGGCAGCAAGGGGAGGTCGACGTGGTCTCGGGGAGGAGTGAGGTGGTCTGGGCGATGCGGTAGAGCGATAATGGTGCGGTGGTGGCGCTCGGCTCCGGCGAGCAATAGACGGCGAGGGAGAGGGGTTTGGGTGTCAGGAAGGGGCAGAACGGGGTGAGGGGAGGGGTATATATAGGGGGAGGGGTTCCTTGGTGGAGGGGGCGGATCGGGGGAGGATCCCGCGATCTCCGGGATACGGCGGCGGCGGCGGTGGTTCTGGCGTGGGGAGGAAGAAGAGGAAGATGCGGGCGGGGCGATCGGGCAGTGGGACCTAGCGATCAGTGGCACAGGGCGAGCGAGGAGGGAGCGGGCGGCCGAGGCGAAGGGGCTCCAGGCGTGCGTGTGGCTGCTGGGCCAGCCTGGCGCGTAGATGGGCCGAGGGAGAGCGAGAGAGAGAAAGTTAGGTGGGCCCTTGGTCCGTTGGCTTCGGCTATTTTTTTGAAAGCACAGACAAGAAAACTAAATAAAGGAAAAATAATAATACTTTTATATAGACATATTAGATATCAAAATGACCGGAAAAATAAATCCTACAACATGAACATTTTTACATGGTGAAATATAATTCACATAAATTCTAATAAATCAAAAAGTGCTACTGATGCAATTAAAATTCAAATAAAATTACATTAAGATACCAAAATTATTTCAAACTAAATTTTCTCCATTTTTATAATGTAGGGAATCATATTACCCTATTTTCCATATAGTTTAATTTTGGTGGAAAATAATTCAAAATAAACCAAATAACTCCAAATGGTTTTGAATTAAAAAAATTCAAACCATCTTCAAACCTTTCTTCATACTTCCAACTCATATTTCATATACTTTGAAGAAGTCATTTTATCTTCGCTCATGAAAATCATTGAGTTGCATAAAGTTTAGGAATTTTAAATACTTTCAGATGGAATTCAAATATTCTTTTTCAAAAACCCTTTTCAAATGGAAGAAGTCATGTCATCTTCACTCTAGATTTATGATGATGAAATGAATTGAATCCTCAGAGATCAAAAGTCAAAAACAAAGCCTGGGAAAGTCATTTCATTCCCTCTCATTAAACTTTCAAAAAGTTTAAAATTCCACTCAATTTCACACAATCAATCACTCAACAATCAAACAAACAAATCAGAATTATTTATTTAATATAACATTCCAAAATTTAGAATTTTGTGATATTACATTGCTCCTCTCAGCCTTGCCTCTTCTCCTATTTCTATGTGCATGAGCCGACGAGTTCCTGGTGAGATACGATGTCAAGGAAACAAAGCGATCGGTGGCAGTTCGGCATGATCCTCAACAGCTTTGGCGACCTACTCGAAGGCAAGGATGCCGTGGAGGCCAGGGCAACGCTCCTCGCTCGACGAGTACAACAGGAGGTCGAGGAGTGCCCACAGTTGCGCTATGGCAAGGAGGCCGCCTTTGTCCTGTACGTAAACTTCAGAAGAATCATAGTCGTACTCAGCGAACTGGTCGTACAGGTATAATCTGACTAATTCCGGCAGGCTGTCCAAGTGGTGGACTGGCTAAGAGCGGTAGGCAGTTCATGGATAATAATTTGACTAATTGTGTCTCAATCTCATCCTTGGTGCATGGATTTATCTCAAGTCTCCAAGCATGATGTACACAACTCCATGTAGGTACCTATGAAGTATGATGCTTTTAGATTTGTTAACGAATTTGTCTTTCCAGTATGCATAGTTTTTTCGACAACAAGACAGCAGGTCACTAAGTTTGGACTTCAAATATAGTCACCAGCGTGGATCAATCCATACATGCAGATTTGCCGCGTACATGGATGAGGACTCGAGTTCCATGTGTCTAACTGTAGGTACTTAAAGACACATATATGGCAGCTTCACATAGATGATGCTAAGCATATGGGGATGCATTCACCTATATTGTGGCTTTGTTTTGGTCATTCATTCAATACATACGTATTTGTTTTTCTCATTCGCTCTCCTAATAACCATGATGGCTACTAATCCATGTTTTCCAGTGTCTCCGCAATTTCTATCCTCCACTTTCAGCATATATGTGTCATGGCACACAAAAAGTTATTACCTGCACAATTGCAGTACGTCATGGCAAGGTTGAATATAGAGCATGGTGAGGGCCGATGCCTGACGGGATTAGTTTTTGTATTCAATGTTAGTGGGGGAATTAATATTCTATTTTTTACTAAGTTTGCTTTGTCTCTGTACTAGATGAAGAGTAGAGCAATTTCTCTGACTGGAACTGGTCTATATTAAATGGGCATCTATGACTACCAGCAAAATGGACGAAGCAAGAATTGTTTTTATGGCTTAGCTCTATGCTACATTTCAATGTTCCATTGGGGTTAGCTGACCCCAATGCCACTATGTTAGCTCCGCCGTTACTGTATTCAAAACATTAATTTTAATTTGTGTGCTAGATTTCTAATTTTTATGTGCACCATGCCTGCTACTAACCCACGTTTTCGATTGTCTCCTTAATTTCTATCATCCACTTTGACCATATATGTGGGATGACGTACACAAATTTTTACTTGCATGGGTGCAGTACGTCATGGCCAAGGACGAATATAGAACGTTGTGAGGATCGATGCATGATGACATATGTTTTTGTATTTAATGTAGTAGGGAAATTATTATTCTGTGTTTTAGTAAGTTCTCTTTTTTCCTCTCTCCTAGATGAAGAATAGAACAATTTCTCTGATTGGAATTGGTCTATATTAAATTGGTGCCTATGAATATAAGTCATTATACAAGACCAACATGGATGAAGCTCTAATTATTTTTATGGCTCAGCTCTATGCTAGAGATTTCGAAGTTCCATTGGGGTCAGCGCCTCTATGTTAGCTCCGCCATCCCTAATTCAAAGTTTTAATTTTAACTGGACTGCTGCAAAATTAATGATGGAAATGAGCGAGCCCTCATAAAGGTTAACCCCTGTAACACAGCAACCAAGAGAAATTTATACATAAGGAAAAATAGAGCACTCATCTGGGCACATTTCTTTAATAACAATGCAACATTGACATGTAGTCTGTAACTAAACTTGAAAGTAAAATTTTCAAATAGTACTATCATCTCTGGTGAACAACATCTGCACTATCTACGATCGAGATTTCAATTTTACACATATTTGAATATTTTGTTCGACTAAAATAAATAGTTTTATGCGTAGGTTTTTCTATGATGTTCAACAAAAGGCTTTCTTGAAGTTGTGACGCTCTTCAAATTCCAAATACACTAAGTTGTGCCTTCTGTCTAATTACAACTTATTTGTTGAATCATTACATAGTTTCTTTAATAACTTGAATGAGGTATGCTTTTTATTTACCAACTATTTTCATTACTCAATTATTTTGAATGGTTTAACAACTATTTTCAGTACTCAATTATTTACCAACTATTATCATTACTCAATTATTTCAAATAAATTTGGTATGAAAAGATGGTTCTTTCAAATATAATTGTACAAAACACACGGTTCTATGTTAATAATATAGGATCAAATGCAAAATTAATTAACTATCCCATGCATTAAAGTTAAGAATTCCATAAATTCTTCGAAGAAGTTCGACAAAAAGGCTAATTATTTTCTATGGGGATGAGAAAATGCCACCTTTTAAGTAAAAGTATTTTACTTTGATATTCTAAAATTCAATATCTAAACATTCACAGAGAAAATATACGGTTATAAGATTATCATCCGACCATATTTTGAATAATGTTCTATATAGTACTATATGGGTCGTAGTTAGAGGAGTTTACCTACACGTTTTATATCTGTCATCCATTGACTATCAAATGTGACATAAAGATTCTACTATTCTATTGCCTGTGTTTTATAATTCCATTACCATATGTCATTCGATATAAAATAAGCATACATGAAAAATATTTAGGAAAATGAAAGTCATATTGATCAACTATCTGAAAGATGGGTTGTTTAAATATAATTTAAATAGTTACATGTAAAAAATTCACACCCTATGCAGGAGGAAATAAGCAGTGTATTAGGCAGCTCTACATCCTTCCCAAGTGAGACCGAGAAACATATTATTATGATATTATTTTCCATGCATGATTTTCTCTTCATGTAGTAAAATTTCAGCAATATAATGTGATATTATGTTATAGAAACATATTACTTTGGTGGCTTTATATTCTAATTTCATATACCTTTATGCATACCTCCATTTGTAAATCTCTATGTTTCTAAACATATATGCTTCACTAACATATCAAGTATAGTGGTTAATATCATAAAACCAAAGTTGTTCATGATATAGATTGAAAGAACATAATACATAACCGGACCGTGTGAATGCACGGGTTGACGACTAGTATCCAATAATACTTCATCCATTCTTATTCTTGGGGGTATCCCACATATCGAGACAAAACTCGTACTTATTTTGTCCGAATTCCACTCCGTGGAATATCACTATCCTTTCCAGGGTCAAGTGTCCTCACGGGGTACTACCACCCTTGAAATGCACAAATTCATACATAGACCATATTTCTCATATCCTCGAAAATGGTCAAAATCTTTCTTCATACAGTAACAACTCATAAAATCCAATTCGGTACCAACAAAGCTAACTTCATTGATTCTCCAATGACTACAATCTCTTGCATTTCCAGTACATGCCTTAACTCATCGCCTCAATATAAAGGAAAATGTTCTCACTACTACTACTATACTTCTCACAAACACAACTAATTATCACAAGTCTACTTCTCCTTGGGACAATCTCTGGCAAAGTGCCCTGCTTCATTACAACGAAAACATATTACTTCTGACAAGTCTCGAGGTTTCCTTTTTGGCCAACTACTGAAGTAGTGCCCCGACTCCTTGCACCTGCAACAGGTGATATGACTCAGGTCCTTCCTGGAATCCAATCTACTTCTCTTCCTGGACTTTTCCGTTCCAATCAGGGCTTCTATTTCCTGTGGGTCATACTCTACTTCCTGTGTCGGGAATTCTACTAGATCCCCATTCAGACAATTTTGCGAGATGTGTCCTTCTTCTCCACATGAATAGCATGACTTGTTTCATGGTTTAATTAGGTTTTCTTCGGGTGTGTCCTCCACATCTTCCTTCATCACAGTTTCTTCTAAAATTTCCATGAGGGCTCATTTCATTGCTTCTTTTTTCTGTTGGATGGTTCTTTGCACCCTGGGGTAAATATGACACTGAGCAGGGTAGTGGATAGTCCCTTCACACAAGAAACAAGTAATCTGCCTAGTTAGGCATTCTTCAGCTGGGTGTCTTCCTTCACAATTAGGTCATTCATCCTTGTGTCCTTTATGGTTGTGTCCAATTTCTCCACAAAGCTTGCATGCACAAGGTTTCTTCACATCATTTTCATAAGGCTTCAACTTCTGGGACACAAGCCAAGACTTTTGCAAAGTCAGCTTAAATTCTTTCCAAGTGGTTAGTCCCTGCCATCCATTGATGGTTTGGTACATCCTCCACCAAGTAGCAACACCTCTTTCAAAGTACTGAAGAGCATGTTGGGTCATATCCTTTTCGACTATACAGTTATTCTTCATATGACCATCCATGTTCTGAATCCCTCGGTCCGTCTCCAATTGACTTATCGGTCCGAGAAATGTGAGTTCATCTCCATTCATCCTCTATTGGGTCCAGAGGTTTTGGGGTGAGATAAGAGAGATAGAGAGGGATACACACAATGCAACCAATAGTTTTGAAAAGACAGATTTTATTTTGTGGATGTCGGAAAAAAACAAACAAATGACAGCTCACAAATGCCGCATCTAACGTAAGCGTATAACATGGGTTTGGTCTTCTAACGGTCAATAAATCTTCAAGGTCGCAAAACTCTTCAAGTCTTGTTCATGTCTTCGGTGGCTTCCTCCGATCGTGCTTGTTCTTCTCAAGTTCTTTTGCCAGATCAACTCTGTTGACGCGAAGTCTCTCATGACGTCCTTTAATATTTCTGGAGTTGCATTCAAACTTCTGGTTTTCAACATCCTTAGCATGAACCCTGATCCTACTGTCCTTCAGTTCCTGACGAATATCCGGTGTCTTGAGGTTTTACTCCTCCAGCTTGGCTACTTCCAGCTTCTAGGTCCTGATTTTTTCACAAAATACTTCAAATACGGTTTCCTAAAAGTCCATCTTAAAATTCTTGATGTAATACTCCGGTTCCTGGCGATACACTGGCTAAGGTTAAAACCACATCCTTTGCTGACAGATGCCTCATCAGCCTTCTACCATCCAATCATTCTAAAGAAATGCATGTTTAAGTTAGCATGGTGACCATAGTATCAATGGCGATGACATCACGGATAACCGTGTTCTGCCCTTGTCATTGCCATGAGCTATCTTCCATAATTGATATCTCCTGCCTTAGGGTTTTCTTGACAAAAACAACGAGTTTTTAACTCTCCATGTTCTGGTCTTTCTCCGACACACCTTGATCTCGGGTATTGACAGCTTCAATAGTCCGACAAGTTCCATAAGGGTAGCTTTCCTAGGTCATACAAATCTAGAAATTCTTCAGAGCCTTCAAATTCTCCTAGTCTTCGGAGTCTTCAACCATTGTAGTTTCCATTATTATAATGCACGGTAAGATCCTCTTCATTCAGAAGTGGTTTTAGTTGTCTGATATCTTCTCGGAGTGGTCTCATCAGTTGAATCCTCGCGTGGTCAAAAGGGGAAAGGGTATTGTCCAACTAAAAGGGAATATTTGATAAAGCTTAAAAGAGAAGAGAGGTAAAAGATCCTTTTGAAAATAGAGTTGTAGAGAAAATCTTTCCTATGGGCTTGCCAGTTTCTAGGGGTCACGTCCTACAGTTAACATGTGCTCTGATACCATCTTGTAGTGATCTAACCTCAAACAGTCAAATCTCTGTGCATAAGTGTCATCCCTGGATCAGTATGCTGATACACATAGTACTCGAGGATTTATAACATAGGTAAATCACATGTATAAAGTAACGTAAATACCATTACCTCAATCCAAATAGCGGAAGTACCAATAAGGTTGTGGATTCCCATCAACACCAACGGCAAAGTTGAGTGTAGAAATCGTAACCCCAACGTATCACTTACTCGTCGTAAGATAATCCTGCAACATGAGACGTTGCAGCCACAAAGGGCCAGTACATTGAATGTACTAGCAAATTCACACTGTAGAGCAATGCTGAATAATGGCTATCACTACATGCATATTTGGCTGGTGGAGGCTCTAAGTTTAACATTTCATAAAGCTAATTTTTTCCTACAACTAAGGAACTATTTTATTTAACTACAAAATTGGCTGAAATTATTGAGAAGGTTCCTCCAACTCAATCCCAAAATAAATAATTATAACCCAACAAATTAATTAAGTAAAGTGATGAGATCAAATCAGTAATTCAAGTACCAGATACTCAAGATGTCCATAACCGGGGAGATGGCTAATCATGATTAGTTTGTACACTCTGCAGAGGTTTGCACACTTTTCCCCACAAGACTCGATCTCCTCTGTTGAATTTCTCGCACTGCATGATGTTTGAGAAATGGATGATCGAGACACAGTCTTTTTGAAGAGGTCCCCTTAACCGATAGATAGGCCGGTACAACTACAATCCCCTACATCTGCTAGCCCATCATGGAAAGGATTCCCACAACTTACTCAACTATGCCAGAGCCCATAATGGCTTGTGGATGCACACAGAAGTTTCTAGCATGAATAATCTTATGACCCCTTTGAGCCTGGGTGGCATTCCATAGCATGATCACACGGATACCCCGGGATCTCCTTGGACAAGACTGGATTATCCCCAGGTGTCCGGGCAAACCACTGGTATATCCCCAGGTAACCCAACCAATCCACCCAGATGTGTACTAAAGTAGCCACCTTAAGTTTAACCATTAATTAAAAATAACTCTCACATCTGTCATGGATCACTCAAACCAAACCACGTCTACTAGCATAGCATAGCAGTATAAGCATAACGTAGTAACACCCGGGGTTTGAATGCAAGACAATAGGTTCCTACCTCATCAACTACTTCGCAATACCCGCATATTATCAAATCCTAACCATGCAATATTTGAGGGTTGTAACTAATGCATAAAAACTGGGTATGAAGAGTATGATCAAAGTGTGAACTTGCCTTGTATAGTTGATGAAGATGATTTGCACTCATAACTCCTGATAGTTCTACTCGTCACACTCCGTTCAATCTATCATAACCAAGCAATTGCATACATAAGCACTCATTCAGAAGAATCAAAGAAAAGACTTCGGAAAACTTTGAAAACAAGCAATCAACTCTTGCAACATAAAACAATTTCTAATAGTAACAAAATTGGGTGAATTTGGCCTTATCAGAAAGTTTAGGTCAAGAGCTTCGATTTGCAAAAAGAATCAAAATCGGAGTTACGAAACTCAAGTTATGATCAAAAGAAGTTTGAATATGAATCTGAAAAAAATTTGAAATTTCAAAATTTCAAAAAGTTGATGTGACAGCTTCACTGGATAGGTGAAAACAAGACAAAACTATAGGCGCTGGTTTCATCTAATTTGGATGAACGAGTAAAAAGTTGATATTTGAAAAATTAGGGTCAAGCTGTTTTATGAAAGAAAAATAACTACGACTAAAGAATTCTAAGTCTAATGTATAAATACAGAGACTAATTGATAATCTAATTATTCTACCGTACTAGTCTAGAAATAATAAAATATGGAAGTATAAAAAATGAAGAAAGATACCTTTATAAGGTAGAGAAAAGACGACTTTGGAGAGAAGAGACAATTTTCAGAAGTCCCGCTGGAGAGGAGAAAAATACTTTTTTTAATGAATCTAGTCAAACCAAAATATTGATTTAACCCGAATCGGATGATTTTTGGAGGCTCTATGGGTCTATATTTATAGGTGGAAAAGAGGTTTAGGGGACAAAGACTAGGTACTGTGGGACTAAAAGTAGACGAAAAGAAAAGAAAAGAGGAACCGCATCGGCGTACACTGCGCGCTGCAGTTTTTTTTGGCTAAAGAACAAAAGAAAAAAACTGGAAAGGATTGTGGCTGGCTGGGCCTGGCCCATTTATGAGAAAACAAAATAAGATGAGGCGCCCGCTGCCACTATGTTATGTGTGTGGGTGACAAATAATTATGGGCCGTACGTACAGTTTCTTTTTAAAATAGAAACAGAAGGAAAACCGAATAACGAAAGTAAAATAAAATTTTTTATAGGCATAGTATATATTAAAATTTTCAGAAAACAATTTCCTAAAATATGAACATATTTTTAGCGGCAAATAGGTTCCGCAAAAATTTAAATAAATCAAATAGTGCTACTAGTTTATTTAAAAATCAAATGAAAATATTTTAAAATACCAAAATAACTTAAAATTTATTTCTCTCCATTTTTCTAATATAGGGAATCATTTTACCCTAATATCTATATATTTCAGTTTTTGGAGAAAAATAATTCGAATGAAACCCAAATAACTCCAAATTGAAAATAATTTCGAAGGGACTTTAAATTTGATTCTTTGAAACTCCCAACTCATATTTCATATGTTTTGAAGAAGTCATTTTATCTTCTCTCATGAAAATCATTGAGTTGCATAAAGTTTTCGAATTTGAAATATTTTCAAATGAAATTCAAATCTTTTCAAAAAAACCCTTTTCATTTATTTAAATGGAAGAAGTCATTTCATCTTCACTCTAGGGTTTTGTATTTGAAAATCAATTTGAATTCATGGAGATCATAAAAGCAAAATGAAAGTTTGGGAAAGTCCTTTTATTCCCTCTCATTTAACTTTCAAAAAGTTTCAAATTTCACTCAATTTCACCCAAGCAATCAAACAATCAATCAAAGCTATTTATTTAATATAACATTCCAAAATTTAGAATTTTGGGATGATACAGCGGCTCTGTAGAGTCTGCACTTCGTTGATTGATCCCCAATCTAGCCCCTTGTTAATCCATGGTGCAAGCTGAATTGGAGGGCCGGATCGGAACGCAGGTGTAGCTGCCCACTTGGTACCACAGGGTTCAGTGATGTAAAACCAGTCCCGTTGCCATAAGTTGGAAGATTCCGTGAAGGATCCTTTTAGCCAGAGGGCGTTGGTGAGCTTGCTCACCGTAGTGCCACCACACTCCGCTTGCTTCCCCTCGATCACCTTCGGCTTCACATTAAAGGTCTTGAGCCATAAGCCGAAGTGTGGGGGAATACGGAGGAAGGCCTTGCACATGACGATGAACGCCAAGGTGACAAGAAAAGAGTCCGGGGCTAGAATGTGAAACTCTAGCCCATAATAAAACATGAGCCCTCGAACGAAGGGGTGAAGAGAGAACCCTAGCCCTTGGAGGAAGTGGGAGATGAATACGACCCTCTCATCAGATCTGGGAGTAGGAATAATCTGCCCTTGAGGAGGGAGCCTATGGGAGATTTCCGTGGTCAGGTACTTTGCCGCCCGGAGCTTCGCAATATCCTCCTCTGTGATAGAGGAAGCCACCCACCGGCCTTGAATGCTATGTCCTGACATGACGGGGAAGCTCGAAGCAATTAGTTTGAACCTTGGATGTAGAAACTCGAGGTTGGATAGGTTGAGGAAAGGGTTGGCGTAAAGAAGAAAGTCAGGTCGTAGCCCTTTTATAAAAGAGATGAATATCGAACGCCTCCTCCTGGCCCTTAAAGCCTGCCTATTCTTAAGGAATCGTGCCAACAAAATGGTTGGGATACCCACGCCCGTATTGATGAGAATCCCGTAATAAGGGGACACGATATCTGCTTCGACAAGACGTGCTAGTAAAACCGCATCTCGAAACGTGGAACGACAGACTAAAAAACGGTTCAAAATAGTAACCGGGCAGGGACGTGATATCACGTTACCAAAAAAAGAGAGTTCTCAGTAGATTGGACGCATGAAATATTATACTCTCTGTGGTGGTGTGTGGTACTTGTTTTGCAGATTTGGACATGTTAGTCGTATTCGAAGACTGTGTTGGAGTATTCGGAGGAGGAACCCGCCTTGCAATGCTGAAGACAATCTGCGCGGTGGACACGTCGTCATTGAAGCCTGGTTTAGGGGCTACTGAGGGAGTCCTGGACTAAGGGGTCCTCGAGCGTCCTGCCTGTTGGACATGGGCCGGACTAATGGGCTACGAAGATACAAGACCGAAGACTCTCACCCGTGTCCGGATGGGACTCTCCTTGGCATGGATGGCAAGCTTAGCATTCGGATATAAAGATTCCTTTCTCTGTAACTGAGTTTGTATAACCCTAGTCCCATTTGGTGTCTATATAAACCAGAGGGCTTAGTCCGTAGAGACACTCATAATCAGATAGGCTAGACTTCTAGGGTTTTAACCATTACTATCTCGTGGTAGATCAACTCTTGTAACCCTCATACTCATCAATATTAATCTAGCATGATGTAGGGTTTTACCTCCATCAAGAGGGCCCGAACCTAGGTGAACATTGTGTTCCCTGTCTCCTGTTACCATCAACCTCAGACACATAGTTCAGGACCCCCTACCCGAGATCCGCCGGTTTTGACACCGAGAGGGTGGGCCTAATTGGACAAGGCCCCCAAGTAGGATTCCTCCAACTTGGGGCACCCCATGACTGCCCCCTCCCCCTCCCACCTATATATATGTGGGGAGGGGGCGCCAAGAACACACAACAAACATTGTTAGCCGTGTGCGGCGCCCCCTCCACAGTTTACGCCTCCGGTCATATTCATGTAGTGCTTAGGCGAAGCCCTGCACGGATCACTTCACCATCACCGTCACCATGCCATCATGCTGACGGAACTCTGCCTCGACACTTTGCGGGATCAAGAGTTTGAGGGACGTCATCGAGCTGAACATGTGTAGAACTCGGAGGTGTCGTACATTCGGTGCTTGATCGGTCAGAACGAGAAGAAGTTCGACTACATCAACTGAGTTGTCAAATGCTTCCGCTTACCATCTACGAGGGTACATAGACACACTCTCCCCCTCTCGTTGCTATGCATCTCCTAGATAGATCTTGCATGAGCGTAGGAATTTTTTTGAAATTGGATGCTACGTTCCTCAACAGTGGCATCCGAGCAAGGTCTATGCGTAGATGATATGAACGAGTAAAACAAAAAGAGTTGTAGGCGATGATCATCATACTGCTTACCACCAATGTCTTATTTTGATTCGGTGGTATTGTTGGATGAAGCGGCTCGGACCAACCTTACATGACCACGTTCATGAGGACGGTTCCACCGACAGACATGCAAGTAGTTTTGCATAAAGGTGGCTAGTAGGTGTCTGTTTCTGGAACTTTAGTTGAATCAAATTTGACCGCGGCCAGACCTTGTTGAAGGTTAAAACAGCAAACTTGACAAACCACCGTTGTGGTTTTGATGCGTAGGTAAGAATGGTTCTTGCTAGAAGCCCGTAGTAGCCACGTAAAACTTTCAACAATAAAGTAGAGGACATCTAACTTGTTTTTGTAGGGCATGTTGTGACGTGATATGGTCAAGACATGATGTGATATACATTATTGTATGAGACGATCATGTTTCGTAGAAGTTATCTGCAACTGGCAGGAGCCTTATGGTTGTCTCTTTATTGTATGAAATGCAAATGCCATGTAATTGCTTTACTTTATCACTATGCGTTAGCGATAGTTGTAGAATCAATAGTTGGCGGGACATCCACGACGCTATGATGGAGATCAAGGTGTCAAACCGATGAAGATGGAGATCATGACGGTGCTTTGGAGATGGAGATCAAAGGCACAAGATGATGATGGCCATATCATGTCACATATTTTTGATTGCATGTGATGTTTATCTTTTATGCATCTTATTTTGCTTAGTACGGCGGTAGCATTATAAGATGACACCTCACTAAAATTTCAAGGTATAAGTATTCTCCATGAGTATGCATCGTTGTGATAGTTCGTCATGCTGAGACACCACGTGATGATCGGGTGGGATAGGCTCTACGTTCACATACAACGGGTGCAAGACAGTTTTGCACACGCGGAATACTGGGGTTAAACTTGACGAGCCTAGCATGTACAGACATGGCCTCGGAACACTAGAGACCAAAAGGTCGAACATATATAGTAGATATGATCAACATAGAGATGTTCACCATGATGACTACTCCATCTCACATGATGATCATACATGGTTTAGGTGATTTGGATCACGTGATCATTTAGATGACTCGAGGGATGTTTATCTAAGTGGGAGTTATTAAGTAATATGATTAATTGAACTTAATTTATCATGAACTTAGTCTTGATAGTATTTGCATATCTATGTCGTAGATCAATAGCTCGCGTTGTAGCTCCCCTATTTTTTGATATGTTCCTAGAGAAAACTAAGTTGAAAGATGATAGTAGCGATGATGCAGACTGGGTCCATGATCTAAGGATTATCCTCATTGATGCAGAGAAGAATTATGTCCTTGATGCACCGCTAGGTGACAGACATGTTAAATGAGCAGATGCTGACGTTATGAACATTTGACAAGCTCGGTATGATGACTACTTGATAGTTTAGTGTGAAGGAAATATGCCCTAGAGGCAATAATACAGTTGTTATTTATATTTCCTTATATCACGATGAATGTTTATTATTCATGCTAGAATTGTATGAACCAGAAACTTAGTACATGTGTGAATACATAAACAAACAGAGTGTCCCTAGTATGCCTCTACTTCACTAGCTCATTAATCAAAGATGGTTAAGTTTCCTGACCATAGACATGTGTTGTCATTTGATGAACGGGATCACATCATTAGAGAATGATGTGATGGACAAGACCCATCCGTTAGCTTAGCATAATGATCGTTTAATTTTATTGCTATTGCTTTCTTCATGACTTAGGCCCTGTTTGGTTCAGCTTTTATTGATGGATTCCGCTACCGCGCAACAGAATCTGAACCAAAGGGCGAACCCAGCAGAATCTGATTCCAGAAATCCGCTGTCAAAATCTGAACCAAAAGCGGAAGCAGCCCAGGACGTGCTTTCCAAAATCTGATTTCGCTGTGGGCCAAAACCTGAAAAAGTTGTATCAGCTGGTTTGCCAAATGACCTACATCTTTTTCACATCAGATTCTCCACAGCTGTTTTTTCACAACAGATTTTTCACAGCTGCTTTTAGAAATCCACAGCCGAACCAAATAGGGCCTTATACATGTTCCTTTGACTATGAGCTTATGCAACTCCCGCAAACCGGAGGAACACCTTGTGTGCTATCAAATGTCACAATGTAACGTGGTGATTATAAAGATGCTCTACAGGTGTCTCCGATGGTGTTTGGTGAGTTGGCATAGATCGAGATTAGGATTTGTCGCTCCGAGTATCAGAGAGGTATCTCTGGGCCCTCTCGGTAATGCACATCACTATAAGCCTTGCAAGCAATGTGACTAATGACTTAGTTGCGGGATGATGCATTATGGAATGAGTAAAGAGACTTGCCGGCAATGAGATTGAACTAGGTATGATGATACCAATGATCGAATCTCGGGCAAGTAACATATCGATGACAAAGGGAATGACATATGTTGTTATGCGGTTTGACCGATAAATACCTTCATAGAATATGTAGGAGCCAATATGAGCATCCAGGTTCCACTATTGGTTATTGACAGGAGATGTGTCTCAGTCATGTCTACATAGTTCTTCAACCCGTAGGGTCCGCACGTTTAATGTTCGATGATGACTTGTATTATTTGTTATGTGAATTGATGAACGAAGTTTGTTCGGAGTCCCGGATGAGATCACGGACGTCACGAGGAGTCTTGAAATGGTTGAGAGGTAAAGCTTAATATATTGGAAGGTTGCATTTGGACATCGGAATGGTTTCGAGTGGTTCGTGCATTTTTCCGGAACCCCCCGGGGAAGTTAATGGGCCTTAGTGGGCTTTAGTGGAGAGAGGGAAGAAGGGCCACGAGGTGGCGCGCGCCTCCCCCTGACGAAACCGAATTGGACAAGGGGTGGGGGTGTGGCCCCCTCCTTCCTTCTCCTTCTCCCCTCATTCCTTTCCCTCTGGTGGAAGAAAGGAAAAGGGGGGGGGTCCTGCTTGGACAAGGAGTCCAAGGAGGACCCCTCCGCCCCCCGGCGCGCCCCTCCTGGCCGGCCTCCTCTCTCCCTTCCTCCTTTATATACATGGCCAGGGGGCACCCCAATAGCACAACAGACAATCTCTTAGCCGTGTGCAGTTACCCCCTCCACAGTTCAACACCTCGGTCATATCGTCGTAGTGCTTAGGAGAAGCCCTACGCCGGTAACTTCATCATCACCGTCGCCACGCCGTCGTGCTGACGGAACTCTCCCTCGTCTTCAATTGGATCAAGAGCTCGAGGGATGTCATCATGCTGAACATGTGCTGAACATGGAGGTGACGTACGTTCGGTACTTGGATCGGTTGGATCGTGAAGAGGTTCGACTACATCAACCGCGTTATTCACTACAAAAAAAGACACTTCTGTGATGATACATGTTTGTCACAGTAGGTCATGTTTTCTGTCATGCATGTACTGACAGAATCAAGATAGTCATACCTGTGCTGTCGTAGAAGCGTTCCATGACATTACCCAAATTATCATCACGGAAGTGTCCACTTCCATGATGATAAATCGTGCATCACAGAGGTGCTTTCGTCAAGGGTGACCGACATGTGGCATCCACCGTAACGGGTCACCATTAAGCTATTGTGTCTGGTTTTGGATCTGGTAACCCGTTAACAGCCTGGACTAATGGGAAATTTCCACGTGTAAAATGCTGATTGGCCGGAGTAAACACGTGTCAACTCGTTAGTGGGTCAGATAGGCGCCTATGATATGTCGACACGTGCGATGGCTCACCATTGGCCCATTTAGCTTACAAAGGCTGGCTCGTTTTACTTAGTCCAAAGTTAGCGGGCTGGCCCATGAAAATCCTGTTA
This sequence comes from Triticum aestivum, assembly GCF_018294505.1. NCBI lineage: Eukaryota > Viridiplantae > Streptophyta > Magnoliopsida > Poales > Poaceae > Triticum > Triticum aestivum. The sequence continues at coordinate 195,640,665 of NC_057812.1, read as the reverse complement.
ACGGTCTCTTTGCAAATAGCCCATTTTGCAGCCCGGTAACTCATGACCAGTTAGGGCCTACCCGAAATCGGCCCAACAACGTCATGTGGGGCGTCGAATATAACACCAGCCCATTTCACTTTCAGCCCATGTATGGCCCATGACGTCTGTCGGCCCATATGAGGCCTTCGTATCTTTAGGCCCTTTAGAGGCCCACGGTGACTCTAGTCCATAATGAACAGTAAATTTCTTTGTATCCGTTAATGGCCCATGATTCACATGGGCCGTTTCCATCCTGTGTTAGCTTTCGGCCTACTGATGGCCCATATGTTCTTGGGCTCCTTTCCGGCCTTCAATTACTTCCGGCCCATTACTGGCATGTTCCCCTAATTGGCCAAATTCGGCCCGTGGCAAGAGTCGGTCCGTTTATGGCCTGTTACCCGTTGCGCCGTTTCCAGCCCGTCCTATATTCTGGCCCATTAATGACACGTTATGCATGTGACAGAATTAAGCCTTTGCTATCCTCCAGCCTGTTAACGGCCCATTACCGTGCTAGGCCGATACCAATTACGCCCGTTTACGGCCCATGTTGACCCATTTATCCGACGGCCTGAGGCCCACCGATTCTACGACCCTGTTGGAGGCCCATTTATCGACGGCCCGTAGGAGGCCCATGGATCCTACGTCCCGTAGTAGGGTCAAGGTTACCATGGGCCGTATATGGCCCATGGTTGTTGCAGCCACTAGCAAACCAGGGAAATAAAAGACTAGGAAATAAATAAGCCTGAAACTAACACTAGGCTATTAAGGCGATTGCACAGATTACATCCACTGGGCATCAAAGATCGCCACTAGTGCAAATCTAGGGAACACCCTACACTATACAAAAATGGCTTGCTATTTTCTTCAGCCGGTGGCTACACGTTAAGAACAAATTTTGTATCGCAACAAAACAAATTACAACTATAAAACAAAAGGAAGGCTGGCATAAAAATTAACAGTCTGGCAGATAAATGCACCACCAGAAGTTCAGAAGCTCAGTTCATTTGACCTCACTATTACGTTTTCATGATGTATTGTCCGATGGGGCACCATAACCTTCGCCTTCATTTCTCCTAGGCTCCTGAACAACATAGAAAATGTTTGATATTCTGGTTTCAAAACCATGCATATCTTGACAACATCAAACAATGTCTATCCTTGTTTCACAAAGGGTCTCTGTTAGGGAATGGACTTGTGTCTGGAGCGCAGATATAACATTGTTTTGAGCTTGTATATCTTGATCATGAGGTAGTTTGGATGAGATTGCCTTAACAACCAACCCAGTATTATGCAAGAACGTGCTTTTGGCACTGTTAGTGGACAGGTACTGACCCACTGCATCAAGAGCTGACATTGCGGTTATAGTTGCCTCGCCACCTTCAAAAGGTGGCGGTTCCACCATTATTTTCCATAGCTTACTGAAAAGTTGAGTTTTTACATTAGTAGTACCAGAACTGAAGATATTAAGGAGGCAGCAAAACCAAACAAAATAGCTTTGGTCTACATACATAACTTATTCTGGTGAACCCATGTAAAATATTAGTTGTATTTTACTACAAAGTATATAATAAAACCAGGTTCGAAACATATGACCATGTACCATGGCTAATGTATTGTCTATTTCTTCACATTGTATTGACAGCTAAGGATAAAGAGACAAAGTTTATAGTATGATAAGCATAGTATGACATTATTCATATCAAAAAACAACTGACAACAGACAAACAGACAATTGTAACATTGTGTGGGCAAGTCCGGAACGGAACTAGATTACAGGTCAAGATCAAAGGAACATCACTTCTCTCTTTTGAACCTTGTAAGGTGCAATGATACGCTAAGACAATTGTGTATAAAATTGAAAAGAGTAATATACATTGGTTGCAAACCATGCAGTTCAAGGAACGAGTCAGAGTATGTAGTAGTTGAAAGACATGAGGATTAAGGATTTACAACAGCGGCTTTGACTCGTGTAGTCATGCCCTTCGTCTTGCTGGTGTGACAGTCCTTGAAGATTTCCACAGCATTTGGTTCAGGTACTTTTTGGTCCTTGCGGGCTTTCCGCTGCATTTGGAACAAGTCAATATAGATCTAATAATATGGTAGAGCGAAAAGAGTGACACAACAGCTAATTACAAGAGCCTCGCAGTGTGCAATATAGCTACGAGATCCTATTGTCTGTTGGAATTTCACTTTCGTACGGTTGGCCTTGTTCTTTGAACAGTTCACCTACAACAAGATAGATTTGTGTGGCACATGCGTAAATAGGACTTCAACATGTGATTTGATCACATATACATAATATACCTGATACTTTGGATCAGACCAGTGTTTAACGGGGCCTCTCTAGTCTTCATCTGATATATTTTCCACTGGAGATGTTTGGGCATGTTCACTGTTAGCCTTGCCTTCAAAGTGAGTTTTCCTCAAGTTATACTGATACTATCGCAGAGCAGACTTGAAAACATGGGTGCAAGCTTGTCTGGTTGCATCATCTTGGCTATCCAGCTTGAACATCATCTGTTGAAAATTATGGTAATCTCATTATCAGCAACCTAGAAAGTATGGGACAGAGCAAGACGATATTACTAGTTTCCATACATAACAATACTTACAGATAAATGGTTGAGAAAGGTGTTGAACTGGGTTTCGTCTTTGTCATTCCTGTACTGAATCCATGTTGGGAGGATAGGTACATGACACCAAATGGCAACCGTTGCCTCTGATACTAACTTGGCTAACTCTGTAGCATCACGTGGCCTTTTTAAACCTGCCTCAAAATGGATCTCCATTCTTCCTCCTCTAGATTTAGTTAACCTATCGAGCATTATCACTGATGTTTGTTTCCTCTTGCAACTAGGTGCGAGTCCAACAACGAACATATGAAGTGTTAGTGTACATCAAACTGTGAGACTACATATAAAGAAGCATGCAACTGTAACTTGACTCCAGCAACTACCTTCTTCATGTTGAAGCTCACAAAGTTCATATGATCTTGCCAACTCATCTTGTGTCAAGAGTGCTTCGGAAGTAGTGTCAGGTGGCAAGGGAGCTTGGGAACATGCTGCTAGCTGAGTTGACCAACGAGTAAATCGTGCAGCTGTTGGTACGGTGGAAGGTGTTGCAACAACTAGGGCTATCTCTGCTTGTTTGGTGGCAGCTATTTGTTTCTATTTGGCTTATTCTGCAGCTCGTGTAGCACCGGATACCTTGTTTGTACAATTTTCTGCTGGACTTTGACCTTCTATTGCACCATCAGTACCAGCAGAATCTGCAGGATTCTTCTGCTTCCCGTTCCCTGTCAATCTGTGTTGCTTCCTCTTTCTCTGTGCCATGTTAAGTTAAGCCGACAAGAAAAACGAATAACAATTTAGTTCTTCAGAACAAATTGATGCATGATACAGATGAACTGAACTTTAATGTTAGACAACCACATGATAGGAGGATGTAATATGTACGAAAAATAGGACGGCATGAGATAACCAGAACTATGATGTGTAAACTAAGCAGAAGGCATTTCACTAAATTAGAAGCAATGCAATGGAAGGTAGACACCATATGAAAGATGCTACAAATATCGCTCTGCCAAGTTAATAGTGTCTCATCATAAATGGCATTTAAACAAATGTGAAGCAGTACAAGAAATAAATCATATGCAAGATGCAAACAACATCACACTACTAAGTTAAAGGTCTCTCGTCATTAGTGCCATTGCATATTCACAACATTGCATATTCACATCTTATGATGTGTAAACTAAGGAGAAGGCATTTCAATAAATTACAAGCAATGAAAGCTAGACACCATATGAAATATGCAACGAATATCACTCTACCAAGTTAAAATTGTCTGGTCATAAGGGCCATTTCAACAAATTAGAAGTAGTACAAGCTAGAAAAGAATGCGAGATGTAACCTACATCACACTCCCAAGTCAAATCTGTCTTATGATAAGTGATTGTTGCAGGTTACATAATAGTAGTACATTGATGTAAGAACATGGTGTGATAGACAAATATTGTATGTTCTAGAAACAGGAACACGTGTCTTATTCAGAAGTATAATGTGTAAAGTAAGGAGATGGAATTCAACAAAATTAGAAGCAATACAAGCTAGACATCATACATAACATGCAACCACATATAACAGTGCCAAGTTAGAGGGAGCACCTGTGAGGGTGTACTAGGGGAGACGTGCTCATCATCAACACAGATACGTTGAGTGTCTATGCATGTGTTGTCATGGAAATCGTCTTGGGGGGATGGAGGAGTAGAATCTGTAGAGGCCCTCGGTTTGGAAGGAGCACCTTTATCCACTGCCTTGCTAACTTCCTTCCGCTTTATTGACTTTGAATTGTCAAGTAAAACCGACAAGAAAAAGCAATAAAATTCACTCTTCAGAACTCATTCGTGCATGATACTGACAATCACTACTTTAATGTAAGGCAAATACATGATACCAGGATGGAATATGTACAAAAACCAGGACGGCATGTCATATTCACAACTGTTTGTGTAAACTAAGCAGAAACCATTTCAACAAATTAGAAGCAATGCAAGCTAGACACCACATGAAAGATGCAACCAATATGACTCTGTCAAGTTAAAAGCGTCCCATCATAAATGACATTTCAACAAATTAGAAGCAGTGCATGCTATAAATCATATGAAGGATGCAACTAATATCACACTGCATATACTAAAGGTGTCTCATCATATTGATTGATGCGGGATACAAAAAACAATAGTTTTATGTAAGGGCATGCTTAATAGACAGATGTACTATGTACTAAAAACAGGAAGGCATGTCACATTAACAGGTATAATGTATAAACTAAGCAAAATAGCACATGCAATTTAACCAGATTGGAAGAATTACAATCTAGACACCATATGCAACATGCAACCACACATCACACTGCCAAGTTAGAGCAAGAACCTGCGATGCTAATGTAGGGGAAATGCGATAATCAACTACAGAGCTACGTTCACTATCTTCATCTAGCCTTGCTGTCTCTTGAGAATCATGTCGGGAGGCTGACGCTGCATTCTTTAAATGAGGATCTTTACTCACAGTAGTCCACTGGCCTGACTGCCTCATCATAAGTGATTGATGAGGGATAGACAAGAACATTAATTTGATGTAAGAACATGGTTAATAGACATATGTACTAGTATGTACCAAAAACAGGAAGGCATGTCATATTCAAAGGTATAATGTGTAAGCTAAGCAGATGCAATTTAACCAAATTGGAAGCAATACAAGCTAGACATCTGGTTGGAGTGGTGAGCATGATCATCTAGGACCTAAGAGCCTGGTAGGAGGCGGGCTGCTTCGTCACCATCGTGGCTTTTTAGTTGGCTTCCAGGTAATGCCTGTCTGTGCTGGGCTTGTCACTGGCTTGGCCAGTGTCCTGACTAGCTATTTTTCTTCTGGTGCTCATGGGATGGTGGTTCATGTAAAAAATATCTTTCCTTATCTTAATAAAGACCGACTTTGGCCTTTCGAATACAAGCTAGACACCATATGCAACATGCAACCACATATGGCACCATGAAGTTAAAGCAAGCACCTGGGATGGTGGTTCATTATGAGCGAGGTCATCAACTCCAGAGCTACATTTACCGTCTCCATCTGCTGACACTTCACCTATTATAAGGTTTAAAAGTGTCTACCCTATCCGCGTACGATGCTGGAGTGACTTCTCTCTTCTTTTTTTTGCTTCTCTCATAGCAGCAGAGTCTGAAATACCTTGCATAAAAACACAGCAGTGAGAGTATGGGTGAAGTGTGTGCACAACTAGTGCACTGTAAAAGTAGCAGATAGCAGGTGTCTAAAAAATAAATGACAGGAGACATATGATAGCTCTACAACATTGCATGGCAAACAAAATTAGATTCTACTCCATATGATTTTGTAATATATGAGCACAGGAAATGCAGGTACTCCTCCAGACACCACCACATGTGGTCCTATCAAGATAACAGTCGACTGAAAATAAATAGGTTAGTCGATTTTTTATGAACCGTCTGATCTATAAGGAACATGCAGATGGCCTTCGTCTACCTCCCGCCAGTCATTGTTGGCGATCTTTCTCAAACCACCAGCAACCACCAGCCCAGACCCCTTCCTCCGCCACCCTGCCCTCCCCTCGACCTTACACCACCGCCGTGCTTGGCAGCGCCCCCATGCCATCCCTTTAATCCCGGCCGACCTCCAGATCGGGCGCCAGCAGCTCTAGGCCCCACACGCCCCTAAGATAAACACCGAGGCACTACTTCCTCGGTGTAATAGGCGGGCTAGCGCCTGTTACGCCAGGGAATGCTTCCGTTAATTGGGAATCAACTGACCAGGAATCGAAATCTAGGGGGGCGACGGACCTCTAGCTAAGGTGAAATAGTATATGAGGAAAAACCTTGTGCATCGCGAGTTACTAGGAACATCTAGTATCAAGAAGAAGCGGTCAACTAGTGTCTTCTGTGGGATGAATATCATGCAAGCAGACACATAAGATTTGCACAAATAAGGGAAGAGGAGTACCATTTCCGGTTGCCAGTGTGGTCGCCTCGATATGTCGCACCGATCTTCTTCTTTTTGCCCAGAAAACCCAAGTTTTGGAGGAGGGTGCAGGCTTGGACGAACCCATTGCCAAATTGTTGACGGTGTTGCCGAGGCCGTATGTCGACGGAGAGGAAGCAGATCCAAGGCGGTGAAGGACGGCGTTGCAGGAGCAGCTCTGCTGTGGTGGATGGTGGCGAAGTTGGAGCGGCAGCGGTGAGGCGCGGGACGGCGTGGTTGAACTGGCTCAGGTACGGAAGGCTCGGCCTTGGATTCAACTACTAGCCTTGGAGGGTGTTGTGGTTGAGGTTGCAGTGGACGACGATGTTGGGGTATCGGCTCCGGCATGATGGAGGAGGGCGGCGGTTGATGGGTGGGATGGGGTGGTGGACGGAGGACTTCGTGGTTTCTTGGCATGGTGGAGAGGTAGTTTTGGCGCCCACGGAGTATGAATGGGGAATCGGACGGGGGGGAGCTAAGGGAGAACCATGTTTCGGTCTGCGGCGCGCTTGTTTTTAGCTTTTTTGAACAGATGGGACGCGCTTGTTTGAAATTTGGGGAAAGTACAAACTTTGCCCCCCTCTTAAATTTCAGACCAACTACGGGTCGGGGGTAGGATGGTAATGCCAGGTGTCCCAAATAGTGGGCGGGAGCGATTTCGGCCACACGCATGTGTGCTTAGGCGGTCATTGTGTATGAATGTTTTTGGAGGTGGTTGTGTGGCGTCTAGATGAAGCTACAAACCTACCCTGGTTTAGACCTTTGGATGTCGGGCCGGTAGGTTTCACGGGTCAGAGTTAGAAAAGTAATTTCCTTCTACTACCAAACATTGGTCTCACGCGGTTTCGGGCGAGTAGAGACTCTTTTGGCGCTTCATTCGAAATTTTGAAACAGAAGCATTCACGTTTAGAGTACTCTTGAACTTTTAGGATTGACCTAAATAGACAATGTTAAATTTGACCTTGTATGTTTGAAAACCTCATTAAATTATCCGCTTCTTTTTGAATTTTTAACACTTGAATATCCTATAACTACGATTATTTTGGAATGGAGGAGCTAAATTTGAATCTGTTTTGTACACGACTATATATGCTATTATGTACAAAATTAGAGCAAAGATTGGTGCCCCCATAATTTAGGTATGATTTAGAAATGCCATAATATCGAATTCAAATAATTGAATGGACTTCATGTTGAATTTGATTTTTTAAACCACCTTAAGTTGAATTCAAATGTATGCTAGTTCATAGGTACCTATTTACAATGTTCATTGTGTAACTTCCGTATGTATAATGTGCTTTACACACACAACATGATCTATACTCATGTTTATATTCGATTACTAAAGCGATGCATTGTTTGGAGTTCAAAATACTAACTATGTGGATCAATTAATCGAATAATAACGTAGAAATGCTCAAATTTGATAGAATCTAGATGTCTGATGGATCAATGACCGTTCCTTATGCGAATTGCAAATATCATGATCCCATCCTAATATTTGGATACAATTTATATCTTTAATCAATGTGTACATCAGTCTTTTACGTGTAGTTTCACTCTCCATCGGTGGGCTCTCACACATGCTGACACACTCTCCCCCGAGGTGTATTTCTCGCAGACATGCTCTCGATATAACCCTCCCTCCCTTTGGTAACCATTTACGACTGTTTTCACTAACCTTTATCATAAGCACTCTTCCTCTCACAAGCATACACACACAATCCCCATCGACCCTTTCTATATACATAGACATGCCTACGTGTCTCCTGTACGCACATTATCTTTAGGCCCGTCTCTCACACATTGTCTCACACCTCTCTTCCTAATCGATGAGTATGATTATAGCACAGCATGTAGGATGCCCCTTAAATTTAGGTTGGATGAATAGTAATATCAGAGATAAGGGGTTACCTTAGTCTGAGAACCTAGGGTTACAAATCCTAGCCGGCTTTGTCAGTGGACACAAAGTCCTTCACATTTCTGCTATCTTTGTCTTGTACGACTAGTCATCCATGGGTCTCCCAAAATGCGTCACGGGCTGACCAATGTGGCGCAGGACGGAACCGAACCAAGGGCCTCACCTCGACCCACCGGACCTCACGCGGTGACACACCCTCTACCCCCAGGTCTCGTTATCTTCTCACACCCGCACATACCAACACAGACACCACATAAAAAAATTCTCCCCGTGCCTCTATCCCCTCCCCCCTTGCATACACACACTCAAGGGAATCTCTTGCCGTGACAACATATTCGTCTCGCTCTGTAGACCTCTCTCACTTCTCATGCTATCTCTCCCACGCTCCCTCCCCCCGTCGGCCCCTCTATCCATGCCTATCTCGAATATGTAATACACATATACCTCTCTAGGCCCTGCCAAATACATCAACTACACATTCACACATGTTACATCATGTATCCCATTGATCTAAAAAGCCCTCTCTTCACGTTTATTTCACATACACCATTCCTTTTGAATAAAGTGTGGCCAATTTTTTTTAGAATTTCTAAATATATACAATATTACAAAGTTACATGGAGGAGTATGAACGTTTATTTACATCGCATGGTGCCCAGAATGATACTTATTCCGCACTGTGAATTTTTATATTTTATACTATATTTGAAGTTAGTCATAATAAATAGAAAGGAAGAGCATCTCTCTCTCCATCGCATACACCCCCTCTATGCCCCTTTCACGTACGCACACAAACTATCTCCAGGTCCTCTAAAAGTAAGCCCTCGGCACATTCACGCATGTTTCATCATTCTCTCGCGATATATACAGTGACGATCATTGTATTTGAAGTGAAAGCACGATACGTACATTGGACAAATCCACTCATTACGATCACCATTTACATTTTGTGGTTATTATACAGTCATGGGCTCACCGTACAACTCTGTATTTGCTCAAGACATGACTAGTTGACCAGCTAAACGCTGGCACCTCTAGTGTTGCATCACATTATCTCACTACCATTGGGCCCACCTGTCGGCTTGTATCTACTCTACATCTACACTCTTATAACTACACTCTTACAAAAACAGAGTTGGTGATGATGGTGTGCCTGCCATCCTACAATATAGGTTATCCGATTTATATCTGACGGATAGGAAGGAAACTATGGCAGTTTTGCAAAAAGGTACCCACACACCTCTCCACATTTGCAAATAAGGCCTTCCCTTGTTCATCATTTTCTCTCACAAGATAAACTAGTCATACAAATGCATCTTGATGTTACATGCAACGCACGGGCATCTGGCTAGTAAGAATAAAAACAAACGACGAAAAAATATTGGATGGTGGTTTGAAGTCATGACTGCGGGCGCAACGGACAAGGTGGCCTTGTATTGGTATGTTGAGCCATCTGTTTTAACACCCAGGAGCTGGTGTGGTGATTATACACACACACACACACGCATGCACACGAACTGCATGCACGCAACACTCACACGAACACATGTAGCCACACACGCACGCAACACTCACGCGTACACACGCAGTCACACACGCACGCAACACTCACACGCACACACGCATGCATGCATGCACACACCACACGACCAACACACACTCTCACGCTCAAGTGTTCAACCTACACGTGCATGCGCACACATCTGGCCCTGACAGACACATACATAACCAGGTGATTCCCGCGCATGGGTTGGAGTCTTGTCGTGCCTGTGTAAATTTGAGTTTATCTGACCTTTTTCCTATGCGAACTGACAGGTGGGACCCACAAGGAATGTGGTCAATTTAACTAGTCAACATGGTGCCACGTAGACTATTTGGCCGGTCAACAGAGTGCAATCCGATGCTGAACAGTGAGCAAGCGACCATATAATCACCGCAAAATGTATATAGTGACCGTAATGAGCGTATTCTGAAGTTCGATGACCGTATTATGCTTTCTCTCTATAGGCCCTCCAAAACTACATCTCTACACGGTCTCGCATGTTACATCTAACAACTATGCAATACAACACTACTACTACACTCTAACACAATAAATCATATGTGTTTTTAGTTTTACTAGATATCATATTATTACTTAATTATTCAGTTTGCATACATTAAAATTGGCTTCGAAATGTATGGCCAGTATCATCTACCGCGCGGGAAAAATCCCGCCCTTTCCTGTTTAATCGGGTTTGTATCGATGGATCGTGCGAAACAACAAAACTATAGTACTATACAATATAAGTGACAGTTCATTGGGCCGCCGTGTCGTGTACTCCTCTGTCGTAAGAGTGGAGCGCTCACTTTCATAAATGTTCTAGTCCCTTTCGCCGACATGTGGGACATCAAGCTACCGGGTCCACGTGCCATACCAAAATATAGTGTAGAGCAGCAGGGGTGAAGCACCCCAGTCATGGCACAGGTGTAGTAATGAGCAATGAGGTGTCAGATCACAAACCTGCACCTTTCCCGTAGTTAAGTTGGAGGGACGAAGTAATAATAATGCTAGTAAAAAATAAGTTGGAGGTACGATGCAACCATCATTTCACTCATTGCTGAATCCGCTTCTCCCTCATCTTCTTCAACTTAACCACGTGTTGCTTCTCCCGTTGTTCTGCCTCATGTGGGACACGGATCGGCTTGGTAAAGCACTGACACATGGGACCGCATGTTAGCAAACCGCCAGGCGAACATCCTCTAAAAATAAGAACCCCCCCCCACACACACACACCATCCGCGCAGCAAAATCACCTCCTTTTACTAATCTTGATTCTATAGTTTTTTAGATCAATATAATTGAGATTTGTATAGATAGCACACAGGAGCAAAACCAAGTGGTATGGTTAAGGGCATCCACAATGTGTAGCCAACTATGAAAATAGCTTTTGTCATCGATGGGAACCATTGTAGACGGTGCTGCCAAAGCCAAAAAGATGGAACCGAAGCTCCCTGGTTGATTGATTGATTGAAGCAATAGAAAAATGCAACGTCTCTCCTCTTTCTCCCGTGCTTGGACGCCTGTACAGTATAGAGCATAGATTCTACTCCCCTGTCCCTTCTATCACAAATCACAACGCAGTGAGGCGTCAAATCACAAAGCACGGACGAAGCAACCATCATTTCACTCTTTGCTAACTTCGCTTCTCCATCATCTTCTTCGAGAAACCACCTCACCGCACTAAGCTGGACGGACAACGCTATTATGTACTAGTAGTACTAGTACATTTACGCGTCCTTTGGTTCAACGGACTTCCTAGATGCAAATAAGGGAGTTGTCTCAGCTTGCAGGCGGCACTTGCGAACGACTTACCGTGATCTCCCTCAATGGTGTTCTCCGTCGAACGCACTTCGCCAAACCACGACGTTCGATATATCATCGACGTCACTGCAATGTGGAAGGAAGTCAAATAGTTAGTATCTACATTTTTTGTACACAAGGCTAGTATATTAAAATTACAATTTGCAAACGGCCACCAACACTAACCGAGGCAAAATTGATGGGGTTTGCCTCGTACTAGGAACCAAGGACATATACCCTTGCATGCATGCGGAAGTGAGAAGGTTTGTTTGCATGGTGCTGCATTAATCAAGCAATGAGGAGTGAGATGGTTAGCTATTTGGGCTCTGGAGAAAAAAAATACGCATTAATTGACATGTCAAACGAGGACTTGTATCGATTAATCCCATGAAGGAAAACCCCACCTTTCTTTTTTAACAATAGTACTCGTAGTACGTACGTACTTATCTAGTATGGGTCTAGGCCTTGCATTGCCATACTTCGCCACACATTTTTTCCAAGCTTGCCTAAAGTTTTCAAAATGAAAAGGAGGTACACTTGCGCACGGCTGTTGTGGTCGCACCGCACCCTCACACATTCGCTGCTGCACGCAGTGGTCGCACCGCACCCTCACACAATCGCTCCTACACGCCACAAACCCAACCAAGGGAATGCACCCTCACTGACATGTGCTACCGCTGACAGATAATTTTCGTTCATACATTATGTTTATCCAACCGCATGTAGGGGTGGATCCGTACGGCCCGTGCGGTGGTCTGTTGGGGAAGAAGAAGAGGTGAGGAAGAAGGGTTAGGAGACGTAGGATATTCATCGAACCGCCTGAAATGGTAGACTGACCCAAATGATGATAATCAGGCGACTTGCATAACAATATATGTTTTTACACTGAAAAAGATCCCTAAAAACAACATAAAGAAAAACTATCACTGCTCGGTGAACGAGACAGCCTCGTCCTCTTTGGCTGCGGCGGGTACCAGCCGTAGCTGCCGACATGTGTCTCCGCACCATGGTTGTCCTGGGCCTCCAGCTACTCGTTCGCGCTCCGTGCGGTCCCTCTGCACGGACGAGAGAACCACCCGGTTCAAGTTGAGGACGTCCAGCTCCGCCTGCAGGAGGGCCTCGATGGCAGCGGCATCCGCACGCTCCGCATCGTGTTGAGCTTCGGCCGCCCGGTTCAAGTCGAGGGCGTCTGGTTCCGCCTGCAGGAGGGCCCCGATGGCAGCGGCATCTGCGCGCTCCGAGTCAAGTTGAGCCTCCGCCGCCCAGTTCAAGTCCAGGATGTCCGGTTCCGCCTGCAGGAGGGCCCGGATGGCAACGGCATCCGCGCGCTCTGCGTCGAGTTGAGCCTTTGCCGCCCGGTTCACCATGACATCCGGTTCCACCAATAGGAGAGCCTCGATAGCAGCGGTATGCGTGCGCTCCATGTCGAGTTGAGCCTCTGCCTCCCGGTCCTCCCTTAGTATCGCCAGGTTGAACCGCTGGTCCACCTGCACCATGGGGGACCCGGACACCGGCATGAAGTCGACGTCCATCATCTCATACCCATCAGGGGCCTTCTGCGCCGCGACCTCTCCCATTAACATTGGATCGGCTACCTCCTCCTCCTAGCTTGGCTCCAGAGAACTCAGGGATTGGCCCGCCGCAAAGCGAGCTTGGGAACAGAGGTCTATGGCGCCGATCGCCACCGCGATTTCTGTGCGGCGCTCCGGCGTCAGCATCTTGTAGTACGTGATCTTGCGGCGCACCATGGCTTTCCGGCGAACAAGGGACGCTTGATGCGGGCTAGGGGATCGAAAGGTGGGGGAATGGGCTGGAGAGGAGGTGTGGTTTTGGGGCAGTGGTTGGCGTTGGCCGAGCAGCGAAGGTTCTGGTGTGAATAGGGGTTCCGGCCGAGCAGCGAAGGTCAATCAGTTTTGACTGTACATCGCTCTTGTCGTGTTTGCATTGCACCCCGTCACGCTGGACCCTCCATGTCGTTCACCAAATGGAACGCACTTCGTCTTGCGTTTTCACTCACTTGTGGGACCGCAGTTGAGAGCAAACCGATGTCCCTCCCCCTCCCCCGTCTGCGTCATTTATACTACCACTCCCTCCATTTTATGCGGAGTAAATAAAAACAGAGGGAGCATATTACGGATGAGGATCCCTGACATGGCCGAACCCATTGAGTAACTGACATGCGGGGCCTAGCAAGCATGGGGTCTGCCAATAAGTGACCGAAAGGGAGGCCAAAGCAGGGACACCTACGTCAGAGGATCCACTTCCACTACTACTCCCTCCTTCCATCTACAGGGCCTAATGCATTTTTTGAGTCTAACTTTGACCAAATGTTAGAGTAATAATATATGACATGCAACTTACACAAAGCATACGGTCAAATTCGTATGTGAAAGGAGCTTCCAATGATATAATTTTCACATTATACATATCATGTACTATTAATCTTGTCAATAGTCAAAGGTGGTTTTGAAAAACGCATTAGAGCATGGTTAATAATATAGCCAGCCGATGGCTATAAGGAACTGCCATGTCATCTACATCGATCATCTATATGCACTCATACAATAGTGTGGGCTATAAGGTTGGCTATTTCCCACAAAAAATAATATAAAAGGTTGGCTATTGTATTAGTACTTTTCCCCATCTCCTCTCTATCTCTTTCTTCATATTTATTGTATTTACCTAGGAATACATATATAGCTAGGCTCTTTTATGAGACCTCACTCCCCTTACTTTTTCACATCTCTCTCCTTCACATAGGCAAAAGTGCCATGTAAGTTGGCTCTTAGTAGTAGAATGGCTATTAGGTTGGCTCTAAGCATTTAATATTTGCATGAGCAAGGTATATGATTGGAAGAGAGTTGCATGCATACTATTTTTTCTTGATCTATGAGCAAGGTTTATTATTGGAAGAGCCCGCTTCACTCTCTCTCCTCTCTCCTCACACCTCCAAGTAGGATTTTAATGACATGAAAAGTCTTATAGCCTGCTGACTAGGCCTTATTAGACTTGCTCTTAGGCCCTATATAAATGGAAGGAGGGAGTACTATGAGCACTGCATACTGTACTAGAGATGTTGTCAGTACTCCACTAGTATTATTGGACAGGGAGCTTAAAAATGTTACTACTGGACTGGCTATACGTGGTGAAATCCTAGTAGGAAGAGCATGCGCGAGAACAAGCACATTCACGTGGTTGAAAACAAATTGGAAACCATCTCTGTTTGAATACAAATCTAGGAGTACGTACGAATCTAACAATATTGATTGGGCGTTGTTGAATAATGATCCTTTTTTCTGTAAGTTTGATCAAAGTAGAGATACTTTGACTACACATAAAACTTATATGTAAACTACTCCCTCTGTTCCTAAATATCAGACTTTTTAGATATTGCAATAAGAGACTACATACGGAGCAAAATGAGTGAACCTACACTCTAAACTATGTCCATATACATCCGTATGTAGTCTATAGTGAAATCTCTAGAAAGACTTATATTTAGGAACGGATGGAGTAGAAAGGATTGGAGGGAGTGTATTATACATTCAAAAGAGAAACAAACATTGAATACCCTTCCTATATGATTTGCAGATGCTATGATCATCGATTCAAAATTTTGAATCCGCCTTAGGTATCACCCATGCACCCACTCATTTTCTCTCGATTTCGTCTCGGGGTCCGAAGATCGATCGAAAGAGGACTAGGGTGGGTATGATACGTTTGTTTCGCTTATGAACATACAATATACTCCATTTGATCCCCATAGACCCCTCCCCCCCGCGGGTCATTTCTATCATAGAAACAGACCAAACCTTTATCTCCTTGCACGACACGCAATTGATCTCTCAACATCAATCGATCTCGTCAAGATGTGTCGGGGCATGAACCGAATGGGATGTCAAAACTAAGACGGGAAGTGACACGTAGTGGAGGCAAAGTGAAACTTTAAACGAGCCATTTGTTTGTATGCATGTCGGACAAATTACAACATTAGAAATACAAGCATGGTCTGGGCCCACATGCGAATGATACTCGGCGGAAAGTTCAAATGACGCATGCGGGAGGATGGACTCCACCAGAGGGCGGCATTATCGATGGAGAAGAGGGTTGGAGAGGAATGATAAATAGGCAACGCCGCATGATTATACTTGAACGGCTCAAATAAACAATAAGTTGTCTCGTTTTCCCTTCCATCTTGGTCACGGAGTAAGATACTCCCTCTGTTTTTTTACTCTGCATATTAGGTTTGACTGAAGTCAAACTTCATTAAATTTGACCAAGTTTATAGAAATCTAGCAAGATGCCCGTGCGTTGCACGGAACATCAAGATCTTGTGGGAGAAAAGGATGAACAAGGGAAGGGCTTATCTGCAAATGTGGAGAGGAGTGCGGGTAAATTGTCATAGTTTCCTTCCTATCCGTTAGATATAGATCGGACGGCCTATATTGCAGGATGGCAGGCACACCATCATCACCAACTCTGCTTTTTTGTACACTAGCAAGATGCCCGTGCGTTGCACAGAACATCAAGATGCATTTGTATGAGTAGTTTATCTTGTGGGAGAAAACGATGAATGAGGGAAGGCCTTATTTGCAAATGTGGAGAGTGGTGTGGGTATCTTTTTGAAAAATTGCCATACTTTCCTTCCTATCCGTCAGATATAAATCGGATGGTCTCTTATAAAAAAGAGTTGGTGATGATGGTGTGCTAGCCATCCTACAATATAGGCCGTCTGATTTATATCTGACGGATAGGAAGGTGCAAAAAGGTACCCACACACATCTCCACAATTGCAAATAAGGCCTTCCCTCGTTCATCCTTTTCTCTCACAAGATAAACTAGTCATACAAATGCATCTTGATGTTACGTGCGACGCACGAGCATCTTGCTAGTAAGAGTAGAAATATGAACATTTACAATAGCAAATATATATGATGTCAAAGTATATTCAATAATGAATCTAATGGTATTGATATGTTATTGTATATTTTATTATTTCTGTCTATGAACTTTGTGAAAGTTTACAAAGTTTGACTTTGAGAAAAGCTAAAATGCGGAGTACATGAAAACAGAGGGAGTACACAGGGACTAGTATAGTTACTACTGTCGGAACATGGTAAGGTGGACCCCTAAATGCGGGCACGGACCGGGCACATCTCAACTATTCTTTCAAACAGTCGGACACATACATTTAGCACACCATCCGGCTACTTAATCAAGTGTTGCACTTCACTAATTGAAAAGGAAAAGGGTGGTACCGTACCCAAAACCACCACACTTGGGGTTAGGGTAACAACTTGGTACTGTACCACATTTGAACCAGGGCACAAAAACCACATGTTCTGCGCCTAGTGCGCAACGCGGATCATTGACGATCGAATATGGCCGGGAAAACATGGAAACCGACATGTGGGGCACACCTGTCGGGACGACGTGGCGTAGACTAGTCCAATGGAGGATCTGGCCCACGACCTCCTCGCCATCGACAACCGTTCATGTGGGTCGTGGGGGGCAACAACGTGGCGCAGCTCCAGCACCGTCTCTGGACAGGGCGACCGCGGTGAGCGACACGCTCATCGTCGCTGGACATGGTAGGTTTCAGTGTGCCGAGGGTGGCGTTAGCGATGTGGCACAACCAACAGATCAACACCAGGCCTGTCAAGGATGCACGGGGCACCGAAGTGCGAGCGCGCCGCGACATGTCCGCGGAGTGGTGTAGCGCGACCAACTGCATCCCCAGGACCTAAGACCATGTCGGGTCGTCTTTCTTTTTGAATGACATGTGGGGTCGCATGTGAGCAAAGGGCATCTACAATGTTGCCACGACCGCAGCTGACTACCCTGGCACACCAAAAACCCTCGTCCCTCGCGTCGTCGTGCGGTGCGTTCCTAGCCGGCGCTAGCTGCCCGCATTCATGTCGTTCGTCCGTATGCCATCGTTAAGAGGCTCCGTGCCCGAGGAACAAACTCGGGCGACTTAATGACGCGCCTGGATGCTTTGGCCTCACCGGAATGTGCTACTTAAAGCGGCATTGCCCAGCTAACCTCCACACCATAGCGCATCGTCCTGCTACCTGGCACCACATCCGCCATGACCGCAAGCACAAACGATCTGCGGGAGAGCTTTGTCTTCGGGGATGTAACGCCCCGAGACCGTTGCGCCAGGTGTCTTTCAGTTATTCGCGGGTGTTGCCATGTAATTTGATTGCGTGTTGCTTTTCATCATGTCATCATGTGCATTGCATCATCATGTTTTCAAAACTTGCATCCGTCTCGGTCTCCTCGTTACGTCCGTTGTCCGTTCTGAATTCGACCACACTTGCACGCGCCTACGGCATGTCCAAAATATTATTTTTAAGTGGCCGGAAAATATTCTTGGAATGGGATGAGAGTTGGCGTGTGGTCTTCTTATAGCATAGACAGAGCGCCTGTCAAGTTTCGTACCATTTGGACTTCGTTTTATACTCCACCGGTTAACCGAGGGACCGAGAAGGCCTCGTTTGTGTTGCAGCCCAACACCCCTCCAATTTGGCCCAAAACCCACCAAAACCGTCAGCATCAACTAGAGCATTCGATCACGATCGCGTGGCTGAAAACCACACCTCATTTGGACACTCCTAGCTCCCTCTATGCCTATATATAGGTCCTCCTCCGAAATTCTCGGTTCTCCTCCCCCGAAACCCTAGATCCATTTTTCCCCGCCACCGCCGGACGAAATCTCGCAAGCCGGACATTGTCCGACGCGAGCCGCCGCTGCCACGTGTCGCCGTCCGAGTGGCTCGGCCGCCTCCTCCACCGCGCGGCCTGAGGAGCCCGTCGCCGGCCCCCGAGGCCCGGGTCCACCGCCACCTGCCCGAGGGCTGCCGCCCTCACCGCGCCGCCCCGCTGCCCATCTCCGGCGGCCGGAGCTCCCTCGCCACTCCGTCGCCGGCCACCTCCGCCACTGCGCCGCACCGCGCCGGCCGCCGCGCGCCCGTGCCGCGCCAGCCACCACCGACCCCGCCGCACCACGGCGCCGCGCCGCCCGGACCTCGCCGGCCCCGGCTCCGGCCTCCTCCCCAACTCCGGCGACGTCTCCGGCGAGCTTTGCTACAGTAAGTCCGGCGAGGTGCATCGGGAACCGTGCCAGATCCAGATCTGAGATCCCCTCCTCGGTTGACTTTCTCCCGAAACCCTCACTATTTTGCATATTTCATCGTACCGTAACTTTGCATCCGTAGATCAGTTTTGGGCGTGTAGCATATCAAATTGTTCGTCTCAGAGGGCGCATCATTTCATCTCATTACATCATTTTCATTTGAGTTCATCTTGATGCCCAAAATTCTGTTGTCAGAGTGCTATTTGAGTTATTTGTCAGATCTGCTGCTCCAATTAGCTATTTGTCATTTTTCCCATGAGTATTGTGTGCATGATATGCCCCTGAGCTCTTCATGAGTTTTGTTATATGCTTTGTCATCTTTCCAGAGGTGCTATCCATGTATTTTTGTGATGTGTGTGGTGACTAGCACAAGCTTGCAAAGTGGTGCCTTCGTTAATGCTGATTTCAGGGACTTAGCAATTCCACTAAGTCCTTGAGCTGTTTTTATCAATATGCCATATGTTTGTTGTTTCCTACTGATCCGTGCCTCTTTTGAGGAGGATCAGTAAGGATGTTTTGTTAATATTGTGGTGCTCTATCCATCCATGTCTTTGTTTGAAATTAAAGAGAAACCTAGCTTGAGTCAATCGAGCTCTACTTTTGCTATTTCGTGAATCTGGGCAGATTGTCTACTTGTTAGCGATTTTGCCGAGGATGTTGTAGTTGATTCGTGCAACCTATGTTGTTGTTCTTGCCATTTCTAGCTTGTGCAATGTGTATTCTTGATGGGTGTATGCTTAGATTGTCATGCCTTGCCCTGTAGTGAGTGCATCGAGCTCGTAAACATGCTTACTTGTTAACAGATTTGCATGTTCCACTTTTTCTCAGTCTGTAACCTGATTATGCTTTTGCCATGTTCACATGCTTGCAATTGTATTTTTTGATCCCTTTTGGCTCAAGGTCACTAAGGGACTTTTGTTAAGCTCTTTGAGTAGATCCATGCCATGCTTTACTTTTCCATGTTTAGCCCCTGTAGCATATAGTTTTCTTGCTCCAAAGTGTGCTACCTGATCTGAAATTCCAGACTAGTGTTAATTTCACTGTCTGAAATCTGTTACCGTTTGCATTTTTGCCATGCTTGTTTGAACCTGTTAGTTTATGAATTGGCCGTAGTTCAGTGTTCATCTTTTGTCAAGCATTATGAGTGGTTCCTTGCCATGTATTTTGTTGACATGTTTGAGTGCTGTAGCATAATTATCTTGATGCGTTTAGATGGCTACTTGTTGTTTATCGCAGACCGGTGCCATATTTGTTTTTCTTGCCATTTCCAAACCGTGCATCCGATTCCGGTGTTCTTTATATCGATTTCAACTGAAATCACCTCACCTTTCCAGCAGCACACTTGGAGTTCCAAGTTGAGGCCAGGTTCAATCATTACTTGTCAAATCTTGCATATGCATCACATACCGCATCCCGCATAGCATATCATGTTTGCACCACGTTGTTTGAGCTTTGCACGTGGTTGATTGTGTTCCTTTTTGCTTGTTTGTCTTGTTTGGGTAGAGCCGGGAGACGAGTTATCTAACGAGGAGCCCGTTCAGTTTGCTTTCGAGGACCCAGTCAACTTTGACAACTTTGCAGGCAAGATGATCATACCCTCGAAATCACTTCTATCTTTGCTTGCTAGATGCTCGCTCTTTTGCTATGCCTATGCTGCGATACCTACCACTTGCTTATCATGCCTCCCATATTGTTAAACCAATCCTCTAAGCCACCTTGTCCTAGCAAACCGTTGTTTGGCTATGTTACAGCTTTGCTCAGCCCCTCTTATAGCGTTGCTAGTTGCACGTGAAGATTGGAGGCCGTTCCTTATTGGAACTTTATTTACTTGTTGGGATATCATTATATTACCTTGTTATATTAATGCACATATATACTTGGTAAAGGGTGGAAGGCTCGGCCTCTTGCCTAGTGTTTTGTTCCACGCTTGCCACCCTAGTATCCGTCATATCGGTGTTATGTTCCCGGATTTTGCGTTCCTTATGCGGTTGGGTGATAATGGGAACCCCTTGACAGTTCGCCTTGAATAAAACTCCTCCGGCAATGCCCAACCTTGGTTTTACCATTTGCCACCTAGCCTTTTTCCCTTGGGTTTCGCGGACTCAAGGGCCATCTTTATTTTAACCCCCCCCCCCGGGGGCCAGTGCTTCTCTAAGTGTTGGTCCAACCCAGAGCACCGTGCGGGGCCGTCCCTTGGCAACTTGGGTTACGTTGTCTCCCGTACACTTAGCTTATCCGGTGTGCCCTGAGAACAAGATATGTGCAACTCCTATCAGGATTTGTCGGCACAGTGGGTGGTATTGCTGGATTTGTTTTAACTTGACGAAGTTGTCTTGTAGAACCGGGATACTGAGTCTGATCGGAATGTCTCGGGAGAAGGTTTATCCTTCATTGACCATGAGAGCTTGTCATGGGCTAAGTTGGGACACCCTGCAGGGATTTGAACTTTCGAAAGCCATGCCCGCGGTTATGGGCAGATGGGAATTTGTTAATGTCCGGTTGTAGAAAACCTGAAGTTGACCTTAATTAAAATACATCAACCGCGTGTGTAACCATGATGGTCTCTTTCCGGCTGAGTCCGGAGAGTGAACGCGGTGTTGGAGTAATGCTTGACGCAGGTTGTTCTAGGATCACTTCTTGATCATAGTTTCTCGACCGTGCTTTTGCCTTCTCTTCTCGCTCTCATTTGCGTAGGTTAGCCACCATATATGCTAGTCACTTGTTGCAGCTCCACCTCATACCTTTACCTTACCCATAAGCTTAAATAGTCTTGATCGCGAGGGTGTGAGATTGCTGAGTCCCCGTGACTCACAGATACTTCCAAAACCAGTTTGCAGGTGACGCTACCAAGCTCTAGGAGGAGCGCGATGAAGATCTTGTTCATTGTGTTGTTTCGTTCCAGTTGATCAGTAGTGGAGCCCAGTTGGGGTCGATCGGGGATCTGTGTAGCATTTGGGGTAGTATTCTTTTATTTTGGGTTCCATAGTCGGACCTTTATTGTATCTGGTTGATGTAATGCTTTATTCATGTATTATGTGAAGTGGCGATTGTAATCCATCTATGTATCTCTTTCCCTTATGTATTACATGGGTTGTGTGAAGATTACCTCACTTGCGACATTGCTTTCAATGCGGTTATGCCTCTAATTCATGCTTCGACACGTTGGAGATATAGCCACATCGAGGGCGTTACAAGTTGGTAATCAGAGCCTTCCCCGACCTTAGGAGCCCCATTGCTTGATCTAATTAGCGGCTGAGTTGAGTCTAGAAAAATGTTTTGAGTCATTTAGAAATTATATATCAGATAGTTTAGGAATTCTTTTTACTCCCCAGTCCCCTCATCGCTCTGGTAAGGCATCCTGACGTAGAGTCTTGACTCTTCTCTTCTCAAATTTCACTAAAAAAAATTTAGGATCACGTGGGTATCTTGGAATCGTTCTGATCGATTTTTGATGAGAACATTGTTCTTGGTGCCTCCAATCATTTAGGGGTTGTGGCAGTGTCCCGGGGAGTTGAGCTCCGAGGTGTTGTCGTCCCAATTTTATCGTTGCAGTTCTGGAATACCTGAGTTTAGTACGCCGACATCGAAAATCTCTTTTATGCAATTGTTGGTGAGATAACCTCGACGCCACCCAGTACTGGGGCGGAAGTTCGGGAGTATTGCCATAACTCGTATAACGGATGCTTTTCGAAGGTTGAGGTAGTTGATTTTCGAAGGTTTCTTGGTTATGTGTTGAAGGATGGATACAGCTGGATGTAGGATTTGCTAGAATTGGGTGAGATATTATGCTTCCCCTGTATCCCCAACACCTGATTGCATAACCGGAAAATTTCGGGAGTTTATAAGTGGGAATTCAAGTAGTTCATAGGATATCTTTCTGACGGATGTATGATATGAAATTGGGGTTCGACGTCTAGTGGTCCGCCTATCCACGGTTGGTTTTACAGTGGTCTCGTTGTGTCTTAAAGAGTCCTTGGCTATGCCGACTCGGGGACGCTTCATATGTCATGTGCACTGCCTTGTACATGATGGTGCTGCACGATCAAGCCCGTGTAGGCCCCACCACGAAAACTTCGGACGAAATCTCTATCATATGTTTGTTCCGGCTTATTCTGCAAGCCAATCCTTTGTTTTGTTTTGAGTTGTGGTATTCGAGTTGGTTCGAAGTCAAATGTTGATTCCATCCCTTGTCTAAGTGGTGTTCTCATATTCCTATGTGAATACTAATCCTTCGTGATCATCGACATTGTCTTGCCAATCCTTTTCAACCGGTGTGTCTCTCGTCAAACGGATCCGTTCATTTTCAACATCCGCAAAATTCAATCTCAGCTTTCTCAACGGTGTTCGTTTCATACCTCTCCAAGTTGCCTTTGTTTTTCCCGCCCACCCACCCTTTTTCCTCAAGGACTCGGATTTCTTAATCAAGTCTCCTTTTATTCTTGTGAAGCCTCTCCATTTTTTCGTCAATTTTCTTATCCGGTGATTCTCATGAAGATTCTAACGGAGCTAAAAGTTCGTCACTCGTCACTCGTTTTCTTCTCCGGTGGAACCAATTCAAGCCTTCGGTGTTGATCATATTTTTTCCTTGTTTCAAATATCCTCTCATGCCGGTGCTCCTCATATTCATTCACTTCTCGCTATTCTATTATTCCGGAGTGCTGTAGATATCTCCAAGATTCGTGTTTCCACTCTGCTTTCATTCAAACTCTTTCGAGGATGATATCTTATTCAAGCCATTTAATTCAACTGGTGCTTTCTCTCTTGTAAATCGTTCAACGGTGCTTTCTTTTGAGTGGGACCTAACCCACAGGTCTTTTCCCAGGATGTTACCTAACTCTTCTAATTCTCTCGGAGCTATCCTCAAAAATTCTTTTCGAAGTTTGACGTAAGAATGATTTTCATCAGTCAAGTGCCTTTCTCCAAGATCTTTCAAATTCTTTTCATCGTTGGTTCAACTTTTCCATTCTTCTTCATTACAGAGTGCTTCAACAATTCTTCGTGGTGTGTCCCGTCGTAATTCTCAGAATTTGAAGTCTGAAGAAGAGTTTCTCTCAAATCTTGCCCCATTCTTGGCCATCATCTCATAGTTGTTTTTGGATTGTGAGAATTTTTTCACCTATCCAGAGCAATTCAAGATTCTTTTCAGTTTGTTTCTCCGGAGCCCATCATCTCAGAATTTATTCATTCTCAGCTTTCAGCTATGGTTCTCCAGATCTTACCGGTGCTTTGTTCAAGTGATCTCTAATCAGTTCGTGATCCCTTCGTTCTCATGTATCTAGATTCTCTCGAGCATCTTCGTTCATTTGAAAATTCTTGCTGGTGATTCATTTCTTTTATTCGTTATTTTTCAGTTCTTATGGTGGTTCGTTCAAGATTCTTCTTACCTTGTTATCATATCA
This sequence comes from Triticum aestivum, assembly GCF_018294505.1. Lineage (NCBI taxonomy): Eukaryota > Viridiplantae > Streptophyta > Magnoliopsida > Poales > Poaceae > Triticum > Triticum aestivum. Next base: position 195,616,289 of record NC_057812.1, on the reverse strand, counting down.
ATTCATTTGTTGTTTTCAATCCTACCAGTGGATTTGTCGAAGACCTTCCCAAGTTTGCGCTATATCTCGCTTAATTCTTTCTACGAGAATAAGTAGTATGCCAAATCCATTGTGTATCATCAATTTAATTGATGAAGGACAAGCATAATGTAATTCTTATTCTTGTTTCATCCATATGTTAATCTTTTCTTCCGGAGTTTGTTCATGATGATTAAATTCTTGGTTTCAATAGCTCATCTTTCTTTTCCGGAGTTCCAAGCTCTCGCAATTATATCATCACGGAGATACACCTAAAGCATTACAAGGTTTCACCTTGTGTTTTCAACTTACCTTTCCTTCTTGTTATCCTTTTGTTACTGGAGTTCTTCACGGAGGTTCTACATGATGGTTCATCTATGATTTAATTCATTCTTGAAGTGTTCATTGAGATTCTTTTCTAAGGAGCTCAAGCATTCTTCATCTTGCAATCCGGAGTGCAATTCTTCCTTTCGTATCATTGGAGGTGGTATTATGTCATTCTTGATATTTTGAGTCATGCTTCATGATTCACTTGTTGTTAAGAATGAGGTATATTAAATCCATCAACCTCTTTGTTGGAGTTATCTTGTGTCTTGTTTATGGTGCTCATAAATGACCCAAGTTCTTCTTTTATCCTCCCGGTGTAATAACTTTCTCGTCAATTTGCTCATATCAATCCAATTCTTTTCCCGTGAGTGGGAGGTTCTCACCTCATAATTTGAGATGTATTCCATAAGACCATATCAAGCTTATTCTTTTAGGTGTTGGTTTTCCAACAACTCCGTTCCAGCATTTGTTGTAAGCGTGCTCCCTCAAGATCTTGTTTCCCTTCGTTCATCCCATTCCTTCCTTACTTTTGTTCTGGAGGCTTTGTGATGTTGCTCTCTTCTACCCATCTTTTCGTTTTTTCAGGATCATGTTCTTTTCTTGGTTTATCCATTTAACCAAAGTGTTGTGTCCTCTGCTCAAGTTCTTTCTTATCAAGTCTTTCATCTCTTTTCAACCGGAGTGCTGCCCGAATTTGTTCTTCCTTGTTCCTCTTTTCTAACAGAGTGTTTTTAGCTTCGTCATCTCCGTTGTATTCTTTTCTCGAAATGGCTTAACCTTTGCAAGGTTCTTTGGTTTCACTCATTGGTAAAGAAGCAACTTAGTTTTACCTCTTCTCTTTCTCTTCCGTTTTCCCTCAGGTGCCATTCTAGATCTCGGGACGAGATCCTCTCATAGTGGTGGAGTGTTGTAACGCCCCGAGACCGTTGCGCCAGGTGTCTTTCAGTTATTCGCCGGTGTTGCCATGTCATTTGATTGCGTGTTGCTTTTCATCATGTCATCATGTGCATTGCATCATCATGTTTTCAAAACTTGCATTCGTCTCGGTCTTCTCGTTATGTCCGTTGTCCGTTCTGAGTTCAACCACACTTGCACGTGCCCGCGGCATGTCCAAAATATTATTTTTAAGTGGCCGGAAAATATTCTTGGAATGAGATGAGAGTTGGCGTGTGATCTTCTTATAGCATAGACAGAGCACCTGTCAAGGTTCGTACCATTTGGACTTCGTTTGATACTCCAACGTTTAACCGAGGGACCGAGAAGGCCTCGTGTGTGTTACAGCCCAACACCCCTCCAATTTGGCCCAAAACCGACCAAAACCCTCTCCATCAACTAGAGCATTCGATCACGATCGCGTGGCTGAAAACCGCACCTCATTTGGACACCCCTAGCCCCCTCTATGCCTATATATAGGTCCTCCTCCGAAATTCTCGGTTCTCCTCCCCCGAAACCCTAGATCCATTTTTCCCCGCCACCGCCGGACGAAATCTTGCAGGCCGGACATTGTCCGACCCGCGCCGCCGCCGCCATGTGTCGCCGTCCGAGTGGCTCAGCCGCCTCCTCCACCGCGCGGCCCGGGGAGCCCGTCGCCGGCCCCCGAGGCCCGGGTCCACCGCCACCTGCCCGAGGGCCGCTGACCTCACCGCGCCGCCCCGCTGCCCATCTCCGGCGGTCGGAGCTCCCTCGCCGCTCCGTCGCCGGCCACCTCCGCCACCGGGCCGCACTGCGCCGGCCGCCGCACGCCCGTGCCGCGCTGGCCACCACCGACCCCGCCGCACCACGGCGCCGCACCGCCCGGACCTCGCCGGCCCCGGCTCCGGCCTCCTCCCCATCTCCGACGACGTCTCCGGCGAGCTTTGCTACTGTAACTCCGGCGAGGTGCATCGGGAACGTGCCAGATCCAGATCTGAGATCCCCTCCTCGGTTGACTTTCTCCCGAAACCCTAACTATTTTGCATATTTCATCGTACCGTAACTTTGCATCCGTAGATCAGCTTTGGGCGTGTAGCATATCAAATTGTTCGTCTCAGAGGGCACATAATTTCATATCATTACATCATTTTCATTTGAGTTCATCTTGATGCCAAAAATTCTGTTGGAAGAGTACTATTTGAGTTATTTATCAGATCTGCTGCTCCAATCAGCTATTTGTCATTTTTGCCATGAGTATTGTGTGCATGATATGCCCCTGAGCTCTTCATGAGTTTTGTTATATGCTTTGTCATCTTTCCAGAGGTGCTATCCATGTATTTTTGTGATGTGTGTGGTGACTAGCACAAGCTTGCAAAGTGGTGCATTCGTTAATGCTAATTTCAGGGACTTAGCAATTCCACTAAGTCCTTGAGCTGTTTTTATCAATATGCCATATGTTCATGTTGTTTCCTAGTGATCCGTGCCTCTTTTGAGGAGGATCAGTAAGGATGTTTTGTTAATATTGTGGTGCTCTATCCATGCATGTCTTTGTTTGCAATTAAGGAGCAACCTATCTTGAGTCAATCAAGCTCTACTTTTGCTATTTCGTGAATCTGGGCAGATTGTCTACTTGCTAGCGATATTGCCGAGGATGTTGTAGTTGATCCGTGCAACCTATGTTGTTGTTCTTGCAATTTCTAGCTTGTGAAATGTGTATTCTTGATGGGTGTATGCTTAGATTGTCATGCCTTGCCCTGTAGTGAGTGCATCGAGCTCGTAAACAAGCCTACTTGTTAACAGATTTGCATGTTCCAGTTTTTCTCAAAGTCTGTAACCTGATTATACTTTTGCCATGTTCACATGCTTGCAATTGTATTTTCTGATACCTTTTGGCTCAAGGTCACTAAGGGACTTTTGTTAAGCTCTTTGAGTAGATCCATGCCATGCTTTACTTCGCCATGTTCAGCCCCTGTAGCATATAGTTTTCTTGCTCCAAAGTGTGCTACCTGATCTGAAATTCTAGACTAGTGTTAATTTCACGGTCTGAAATCTGTTACCGTTTGCATTTTTGCCATGCTTGTTTGAACCTGTTAATGTATGAGGCCGTAGCTCAGTGTTCATCTTTTGTCAAGCATTATGAGTGGTTCCCTGCCATGTATTTTGTTGACATGTTTGAGTGCTGTAGCATAATTATCTTGATGCGTTTAGATGGCTACTTGCTGTTTATCGCAGACCGGTGCCATATTTGTTTTGCTTGCCATTTCCAAACCGTGCATCCGATTCCGGTGTTCTTTATATTGATTTCAACTGAAATCACCTCACCTTTCCAGCGGCACACTTGGATTTCCAAGTTGAGGCCAGGTTCAATCATGCCTTGTCAAATCTTGCATATGCATCACATATCGCATCCCGCATAGCATATCATGTTTGCATCATGTTGTTTAAGCTTTGCACGTGGTTGATTGTGTTCCTTTTTGCTTGTTTGTCTTGTTTGGGTAGAACCGGGAGACGAGTTCACTAACGAGGAGCCTGTTGAGTTTGCTTTCGAGGATCCAGTCAACTCTGACAACTTTGAAGGCAAGATGATCATACCCTCGAAATCACTTCTATCTTTCCTTGTTAGATGCTCGCTCTTTTGCTATGCCTATGCTGCGATACCTACCACTTGCTTATCATGCCTCCCATATTGTTAAACCAAGCCTCTAAGCCACCTTGTCCTAGCAAACCGTTGTTTGGCTATGTTACCGCTTTGCTCAGCCCTTCTTATAGCGTTGCTAGTTGCAGGTGAAGATTGGAGGCCATTCCTTATTGGAACTTTATTTACTTGTTGGGATATCATTATATTACCTTGTTATCTTAATGCACCTATATACTTGGTAAAGGTGGAAGGCTCGGCCTCTTGCCTAGTGTTTTGTTCCACTCTTGCCGCCCTAGTTTCCTTCATATCGGTGTTATGTTCCCGGATTTTGTGTTCCTTACGTGGTTGGGTGATAATGGGAACCCCTTGACAGTTCGCCTTGAATAAAACTCCTCCAGTAATGCCCAATCTTGGTTTTTCCATTTGCCACCTAGACTTTTTCACTTGGGTTTCACGGACTCAAGGGTCATCTTTATTTTAACCCCCCCCCCCCGGGCCAGTGCTTCTCTAAGTGTTGGTCCAACCCAGAGCACCGTGCGGGGCCGTCCCTTGGCAACTTGGGTTACATTGGCTCCCGTATGCTTAGCTTATCCGGTGTGCCCTGAGAACGAGATATGTGCAGCTCCTATCAGGATTTGTCGGCACAGCGGGTGGTATTGTTGGATTTGTTTTAACTTGACGAAGTTGTCTTGTAGAACCGGGATACTGAGTCTGATCGGAATGTCTCGGGAGAAGGTTTATCCTTCGTTGACCGTGAGAGCTTGTCATGGGCTAAGTTGGGACACCCCTGCAGGGATTTGAACTTTCGAAAGCCGTGCCCGCGGTTATGGGCAGATGGGAATTTGTTAATGTCCGGTTTGTAGAAAACCTGAAGTTAACCTTAATTAAATTACATCAACCGAGTGTGTAACCGTGATGGTCTCTTTCCGGCGGAGTCCGGAGAGTGAACACGGTGTTGGAGTAATGCTTGACGCAGGTTGTTCTAGGATCACTTCTTGATCATAGTTTCTCGACCGTGCTTTTGCCTTCTCTTCTCGCTCTCATTTGCGTAGGTTAGCCACCATATATGCTAGTCGCTTGCTGCAGATCCACCTCATACCTTTACCTTACCCATAAGCTTAAATTGTCTTGATCGTGAGGGTGTGAGATTGCTGAGTCCCTGTGACTCACAGATACTTCCAAAACCAGTTTGTAGGTGCCGATGTTACCGAGCAGGTGACGCTACCAAGCTCAAGGAGGAGCTCGATGAAGATCTTGTTCATTGTGTTGTTTCGTTCCAGTTGATCAGTAGTGGAGCCCAGTTGGGGTCGACCGGGGATCTGTGTAGCATTTGGGGTAGTCTTCTTTTATTTTGGGTTCCGTAGTCGGACCTTGATTGTATCTGGTTGATGTAATGCTTTATTCATGTATTGTGTGAAGTGGCGATTGTAAACCATCTATGTATCTCTTTCCCTTATGTATTACATGGGTTGTGTGAAGATTACCTCACTTGCGACATTTCTTTCAATGCGGTTATGCCTCTAAGTCGTGCTTCGACACGTGGGAGATATAGCTACATCGAGGGCGTTACAAGTTGGTAATCATAGCCTTCCCCGACCTTAGGAGCCACATTGCTTGATCGAATTAGCGGCCGAGTTGAGTCTAGAAAAATGTATTGAGTCATTTAGGAATTATATATTGGAGTGTTTAGGAATTATTTTTACTCCCCAGTCCCCTCATCGCTCTGATAAGGCATCCTGACGTAGAGTTTTGACTCTTCTCTTCTCAAATTTCACTAAAAAAAATTTAGGATCACGCAGGTATCTTGGAATCGTTCTGATCGATTTTTGACGAGAACACTGTTCTTGGTGCCTCCTATCATTTAGGGGTTGTGGCAGTGTCCCGGGGAGTTGAGCTCCGAGGTGTTGTCGTCACAATTTTATCGTTGCAGTTCTGGAATACCTGAGTTTAGTACGCCGACATCGAAAATCTCTTTTATGCAGTTGTTGGTGAGATAACCTCGACGCCACCAGTACTGGGGCGGGAGTTCGGGAGTATTGCCATAACTCGTATAATGGATGCTTTTCGAAGGTTGAGGTAGTTGATTTCCGAAGGTTTCTTGGTTATGTGTTGAAGGATGGATACACCTGGATGTAGGATTTGCTAGAATTGGGTGAGATATTATGCTTCCCCTGTATCCCCAACACCTGATTGCATAACCGGAAAATTTCGGGAGTTTATAAGTGGGAATTCAAGTAGTTCGTAGGATATCTTTCTGACGGATGTATGATATGAAATTGGGGTTCGTTGTCTAGTGGTCCGCCTATCCACGGTTGGTTTTACAGTGGTCTCGTTGTGTCTTAAAGAGTCCTTGGCTATGCCGACTCGGGGACGCTTCATATGTCATGTGCACTGCCTTGTACATGATGGTGCTGCACGATCAAGCCCGTGTAGGCCCCACCACGAAAACTTCGGACGAAATCTCTATCATATGTTTGTTCCGGCTTATTCTGCAAGCCAATCCTTTGTTTTGTTTTGAGTTGTGGTATTCGAGTTGCTTCGAAGTCAAATGTTGATTCCATCCCTTGTCTAAGTGGTGTTCTCATATTCCTATGTGAATACTAATCCTTCGTGATCATCGACATTGTCTTGCCAATCCTTTTCAACCGGTGTGTCTCTCGTCAAACGGATCCGTTCATTTTCAACATCCGCAAGATTCAATCTCAGCTTTCTCAATGGTGTCCGTTTCATACCTCTCCAAGTTGCCTTTGTTTTTCCCTCCCACCCACCCTTTTTCCTCAAGGACTCGGATTTCTTAATCAAGTCTCCTTTTATTCTTGTGAAGCCTCTCCATTTTTTCATCAATTTTCTTATCCGGTGATTCTCATGAAGATTCTAACGGAGCTTCAAGTTCGTCACTCTTCACTCGTTTTCTTCTCCGGTGGAACCAATTCAAGCCTTCGGTGTTGATCATATTTTTTCCTCGTTTCAAATACCCTCTCATGCCGGTGCTCCTCATATTCATTCACTTCTTGCTATTCTATTATTCCGGAGTGCTGAAGATATCTCCAAGATTCGTGTTTCCACTCTGCTTTCATTCAAACTCTTTCGAGGATGATATCTTATTCAAGCCATTTAATTCAACTGGTGCTTTCTCTCTTGTAAATCGTTCAACGGTGTTTTCTTTTGAGTGGGCCCTAACCCACAGGTCTTTTCCCAGGATGTTACCTGACTCTTCTAATTCTCTCGGAGCTATCCTCAAAAATTCTTTTCGAAGTTTGACGTAAGAATGATTTTCATCAGTCAAGTGCCTTTCTCCAAGATCTTTCAAATTCTTTTCATCGTTGGTTCAACTTTTCCATTCTTCTTCATTACGGAGTGCTTCAACAATTCTTCGTGGTGTGTACCATCGTAATTCTCAGATTTTGAAGTCTGAAGAAGAGTTTCTCTCAAATCTTGCCCCATTCTTGGCCATCATCTCATAGTTGTTTTTGGATTGTGAGAATTTTTTCACCTATCCGGAGCAATTCAAGATTCTTTTCAGTTTGTTTCTCCGGAGCCCATCATCTCATAATTTATTCATTCTCAGCTTTCAGCTATGGTTCTCCATATCTTATCGGTGCTTCATTCAAGTGATCTCTAATCAGTTCATGATCCCTTCGTTCTCATGTATCTAGATTCTCTCGAGCATCTTCGTTCATTTGCAAATTCTTCCCGATGATTCGTTATCTTTTATTCATTCTTTTTCAGTTCTTACGGTGGTTCGTTCAAGATTCTTCTTACCTTGTTATCATATCAATTCATTTGTTGTTTTCAATCCTACCGGTGGATTTGTCGAAGACCTTCCCAAGTTTGCGCTATATCTCGCTTAATTCTTTCTACGAGAATAAGTAGTATGCCAAATCCATTGTCTATCATCAATTTAATTGATGAAGGACAAGCATAATGTAATTCTTATTCTTGTTTCATCCATATGTTAATCTTTTCTTCCGGAGTTTGTTCACGATGATTAAATTCTTGGTTTCAATAGCTCATCTTTCTTTTCCGGAGTTCCAAGCTCTCGCAATTATATCATCATGGAGATACACCTAAAGCATTACAAGGTTTCACCTTGTGTTTTCAACTTACCTTTCCTTCTCGTTATCCTTTTGTTACCGGAGTTCTTCACGGAGGTTCTACATGATGGTTCATCTATGATTTAATTCATTCTCGAAGTGTTCATTGAGATTCTTTTCTAAGGAGCTCGAGCATTCTTCATCTTGCAATCCGGAGTGCAATTCTTCCTTCCGTATCATTGGAGGTGGTATTATGTCATTCTTGATATTTTGAGTCATGCTTAATGATTCACTTGTTGTTAAGAATGAATTATATTAAATCCATCAACCTCTTTGTTGGAGTTATCTTGTGTCTTGTTTATGGTGCTCATAAATGACCCAAGTTCTTCTTTTATCCTCCCGATGTAATAACTTTCTCGTCAATTTTCTCATATCAATCCAATTCTTTACCCGTGAGTGGCAGGTTGTCACCTCATAATTTGAGATGTATTCCATAAGACCATATCAAGCTTATTCTTTTCGGTGTTGGTTTTCCAACAACTCCGTTCTAGCATTTGTTGTAAGAGTGCTCCCTCAAGATCTTGTTTCCCTTCGTTCATCCCATTCCTTCCTTACTTTTGTTCTGGAGGCTTTGTGATGTTGCTCTCTTCAACCCATCTTTTCATTTTATCATGTTCTTTTCTTGGTTTATCCATTTAACCGAAGTGTTGTGTCCTCTGGTCAAGTTCTTTCTTATCAAGTCTTTCATCTCTTTTCAACCGGAGTGCTGCCCGAAATTGTTCTTCCTTGTTCCTCTTTTCTAACAGAGTGTTTTCAGCTTCGTCATCTCCGTTGTATTCTTTTCTCGAAATGGCTTAACCTTTGCAAGGTTCTTTGGTTTCACTCATTGGTAAAGAAGCAACTTAGTTTTACCTCTTCTCTTTCTCTTCCGTTTTCCCTCAGGTGCCATTCTAGATCTCGGGACGAGATCCTCTCGTAGTGGTGGAGTGTTGTAACGCCCGGAGACCGTTGCGCCAGGTGTCTTTCAGTTATTCACCGGTGTTGCCATGTCATTTGATTGCGTGTTGCTTTTCATCATGTCATCATGTGCATTGCATCATCATGTTTTCAAAATTGCATTCGTCTGAGTCTCCTCGTTACGTTTGTTGTCCGTTCTAAGTTCAACCACACTTGCACGCGCCCGCGGATTGTCCAAAATATTATTTTTAAGTGGCCGGAAAATATTCTTGGAATGGGATGAGAGTTGGCGTGTGGTCTTCTTATAGCATAGACAGAGCGCATGTCAAGTTTCGTACCATTTGGACTTCGTTTGATACTCCAACGGTTAACCGAGGGACCAAGAAGGCCTCGTGTGTGTTGCAGCCCAACACCCCTCCAATTTGGCCCAAAACCCACCAAAACCCTCTCCATCAACTAGAGCATTCGATCACGATCACGTGGCCGAAAACCGCACCTCATTTGGACACTCCTAGCTCCCTCTATGCCTATATATAGGTCCTCCTCCGAAATTCTCGGTTCTCCTCCCCCGAAACCCTAGATCCATTTTTCCCCGCCACCGCCGGACGAAATCTCGCAGGCCGGACATTGTCCAACCCGCGCCGCCGCCGCCACGTGTCGCAGTCCGAGTGGCTCGGCAGCCTCCTCCACCGCGCGGCCCGGGAGCCCGTCGCCGGCCCCCGAGGCCCGGGTCCACCGCCACCTGCCCGAGGGCCGCCGCCCTCACCGCGCCGCCCTGCTGCCCATCTCCGGCGGTCGGAGCTCCCTCGCCGCTCCGTCGCCGGCCACCTCCGCCACCGGGCCGCACCGCGCCGGCCGCCGGACGCCCGTGCCGCGCCGGCCACCACCGACCCCGCCGCACCACGGCGCCGCGCCGCCCGGACCTCGCCGGCCCCGGCTCCGGCCTCCTCCCCATCTCCGACGACGTCTCCGGCGAGCTTTGCTACAGTAACTCCGGCGAGGTGCATCGGGAACCATGCCAGATCCAGATCTGAGATCCCCTCCTCGGTTGACTTTCTCTCGAAACCCTAACTATTTTGCATATTTCATCATGCCGTTTACTTTGCATCTGTAGATCCATTTTGGGCGTGTAGCATATCAAATTGTTCATCTCAGAGAGCACATCATTTCATCTCATTACATCATTTTCATTTCAGTTCATCTTGATGCCCGAAATTCTGTTGGAAGAGTGCTATTTGAGTTATTTGTCAGATCTGCTACTCCAATTAGCTATTTGTCATTTTTGCCATGAGTATTGTGTGCATGATATGCCCTTGAGCTCTTCATGACTTTTGTTATACGCTTTGTCATCTTTCCAGAGGTGCTATCCATGTGTTTTTGTGATGTGTGTGGTGACTAGCACAAGCTTGCAAAGTGGTGCATTCGTTAATGCTGATTTCAGGGACTTAGCAATTCCACCAAGTCCTTGAGCTGTTTTTATCAATATGCCATATGTTCATGTTGTTTCCTAGTGATCGGTGCCTCTTTTGAGGAGGATCAGTAAGGATGTTTTGTTAATATTATGGTGCTCTATCCATCCATGTCTTTGTTTGCAATTAAGGAGCAACCTAGCTTGAGTCAATGGAGCTCTACTTTTGCTATTTCGTGAATCTGGGCAGATTGTCTACTTGTTGGTGATTTTGCCGAGGATGTTGTAGTTGATCCGTGCAACCTATGTTGTTGTTCTTGCCATTTCTAGCTTTTGCAATGTGTATTCTTGATGGGTGTATGCTTAGATTGTCATGCCTTGCCCTGTAGTGAGTGCATCGAGCTCGTAAACATGCCTACTTGTTAACAGATTTGCATGTTCCAGTTTTTCTCAAAGTCTGTAACCTGATTATGCTTTTGCCATGTTCACATGCTTGCAATTGTATTTTCTGATCCCTTTTGGCTCAAGGTCACTAAGGGACTTTGGTTAAGCTCTTTGAGTATATACATGCCATGCTTTACTTTGCCATGTTCAGCCCCTGTAGCATATAGTTTTCTTGCTCCAAAGTGTGCTACCTGATCTGAAATTTCAGACTAGTGTTAATTTCACTAAGTCTGAAATCTATTACCGTTTGCATTTTTGCCATGCTTGTTTGAACCTGTTAATGTATGAATTGGCCGTAGCTCAGTGTTCATATTTTGTCAAGCATTATGAGTGGTTCCCTGCCATGTATTTTGTTGCCATGTTTGAGTGCTGTAGCATAATTATCTTGATGTGTTTAGATGGCTACTTGCTGTTTATCGCAGACCGGTGCCATATTTGTTTTGCTTGCCATTTCCAAACCGTGCATCTGATTCCGGTGTTCTTTATATCGATTTCAACCGAAATCACCTCACCTTTCTAGCGGCACACTTGGATTTCCATGTTGAGGCCAGGTTCAATCATTCCTTATCAAATCTTGCATATGCATTGCATACCGCATCCCGCATAGCATATCATGTTTGCATCATGTTGTTTGAGCTTCGCACGTGGTTGATTGTGTTCCTTTTTGCTTGTTTGTCTTGTTTGGGTAGAGCCAGGAGACGAGTTCGCTAACGAGGAGCCCGTTGAGTTTGCTTTCGAGGATCCAATCAACTCTAACAACTTTGCAGGCAAGATGATCATACCCTCGAAATCACTTCTATCTTTGCTTGCTAGATGCTCGCTCTTTTTCTATGCCTATGCTGCAATACCTACCACTTGCTTATCATGCCTCCCATATTGTTAAACCAAGCCTCTAAGCCACCTTGTCCTAGCAAACCGCTGTTTGGCTATGTTACCGCTTTGCTCAGGCCCTCTTATAGCGTTGCTAGTTGCACGTGAAGATTGGAGGCAGTTCCTTATTGGAACTTTATTTACTTGTTGGGATATCATTATATTACCTTGTTATCTTAATGCACCTATATACTTGGTAAAGGGTGGAAGGCTCGGCCTCTTGCCTAGTGTTTTGTTCCACTCTTGCCGCCCTAGTTTCCGTCATATCGGTGTTATGTTCCCGGATTTTGCGTTCCTTACGCGGTTGGGTGATAATGGGAACCCCTTGACAGTTCGCCTTGAATAAAACTCCTCCAGCAATGCCCAACCTTGGTTTTACCATTTGCCACCTAGCCTTTTTCCCTTGGGTTTCGCGGACTCAAGGGTCATATTTATTTTAACCCCCCCCCCCCGGGCCAGTGCTTCTCTAAGTGTTGGTCCAACAGAGCACCGTGCGGGGCCGTCCCTTGGCAACTTGGGTTACGTTGGCTCTCGTACGCTTAGCTTATCCGGTGTGCCCTGAAAACGAGATATGTGCAGCTCCTATCAGGATTTGTCGGCACAGCGGGTGGTATTGTTGGATTTGTTTTAACTTGACGAAGTTGTCTTGTAGAACCGGGATACTGAGTCTAATCGGAATGTCTCAGGAGAAGGTTTATCCTTCGTTGACCGTGAGAGCTTGTCATGGGCTAAGTTGGGACACCCCTGCAGGGATTTGAACTTTCGAAAGCCGTGCCCGCGGTTATGGGCAGATGGGAATTTGTTAATGTCTGGTTGTAGAAAACCTGAAGTTGACCTTAATTAAAATACATCAACCGCGTGTGTAACCGTGATGGTCTCTTTCCGGTGGAGTCCGGAGAGTGAACACGGTGTTGGAGTAATGCTTGATGCAGGTTGTTCTAGGATCACTTCTTGATCATAGTTTCTCGACCATGCTTTTGCCTTCTCTTCTCGCTCTCATTTGCATAGGTTAGCCACCATATATGCTAGTCGCTTGCTGCAGCTCCACCTCATACCTTTACATTACCCATAAGCTTAAATAGTCCTGATCGCGAGGGTGTGAGATTGCTGAGTCACTGTGACTCACAGATACTTCTAAAACCAGTTTGTAGGTGCCGATGTTACCGAGCAGGTGACGCTACCAAGCTCAAGGAGGAGCTCGATGAAGATCTTGTTCATTGTGTTGTTTCGTTCCAGTTGATCAGTAGTGGAGCCCAGTTGGGGTCGATCGAGGATCTGTGTAGCATTTGGGGTAGTCTTCTTTTATTTTGGGTTCCATAGTCGGACCTTGATTGTATCTGGTTGATGTAATGCTTTATTCGTGTATTCTGTGAAGTGGAGATTGTAAGCCATCTATGTATCTCTTTCCCTTATGTATTACATGGGTTGTGTGAAGATTACCTCACTTGCGACATTGCTTTCAATGCGGTTATGCCTCTAAGTCGTGCTTCGACACGTGGGAGATATAGCCGCATCGAGGGCGTTACAGGGGATGAAGCTCGAGGTCGTTGTCCTCGCTCAAGTTGATGCTCGCGACGCAATAGTGGCGTAGCCGGACGTGGACGCGACCGCACAAGCGGTGGCCACGATGGCGGCCGATGACGGGAGCACCGTCAGCCACGCGTCCTACTTACCGTCGTCCAACGTCCGGCACCGCCGAGGTCGGGGACTCCTCCGAGGATGAGTAGGGCATGGGAGGCGACAGGGCATGGTGTGCGAACTGGCCGGTCCATCTCCCATGTTCTACTCTTCCTCGCCGGAGACCGCACCTTCGTCTTGAAACCTGCCCCCATACATGGAGATCGCAGATGGAGGACGTCGGTTGCCGCTGTAGAATAGGTTTAGGGTCGGGTTTGTTTAATTTTTCTATCCTATAAAAGTTCGAAATGTAATGAAAATCTGTCGTCTTTGCATTAATCTCGGTCGGTGTAGATGAACTTTCACAACAATATAGTATATTGAAGGAGTACTAGCAAGATGCCCGTGCGTTGCACGGAACATCAAGATCTTCCGGGAGAAAAGGATGAACGAGGGAAGGCCTTATCTGCAAATGTGGAGAGGAGTGCGGGTAAATTGTCATAGTTTCCTTCCTGTTCGTTAGATATAGATCAGACGGCCTATATTGCAGGATGGCAGGCACACCATCATCACCAACTATGCTTTTTATATATTATTGAACCGAGACAAAAGCTAACATGCAAAGTAAATAAACACACAGGGTCTACATACACAATTTATCTTAGGAACTCCAATAGTACGCCCACTACACATTCACGCATTTCACACCTTTCTACATCTATGAGAACCTACGAAAGGGTTAACGTAAATTGCCTCTCTCTCCTCCCTGATTTTCATAAGAGAACCAAACACATCAAGAGACGCTTCAATTCCAATGAAAATCTTTTGTGACAATACTGGAGCAATTTCCTTAGCGAAGGAATCCAGATTTCATAAGAGAACCAAACACATCAAGAGACGCTTCAATTCCATCCGCGATCAATTCAAGGAGGGAGACATAGAGATTTGCAAGATACATACGGATCTGAATGTTGCAGACCCATTGACTAATCCTCTCTCACGTGCAAAACATGATCAGCACCAAGACTCCATGGGTGTTGGAATCATTACTATGTAATCTAGATTATTGACTCTAGTACAAGTGGGAGACTGAAGGAAATATGCCCTAGAGGCAATAACAAAGTTGTTATTTATATTTCCTTATATCATGATAAATGTTTATTATTCATGCTAGAATTGTATTAATCGGAAACTTAGTACATGTGTGAATACGTAGACAAACAGAGTGTCCCTAGTATGCCTCTGCTTGACTAGCTCGTTAATCAAAGATGGTTAAGTTTCCTAACCATAGACATTTGTTGTCATTTGATGAACGGGATCACATCATTAGAGAATGATGTGATGGACAAGACCCATCCGTTAGCTTAGCATAATGATCGTTTAGTTTTATTTCTATTGCTTTCTTCATGACTTATACATATTCCTTTGACTATGATATTGCAAATCCCGAATACCGGAGGAACACCTTGTGTGCTATCAAACGTCACAATGTAACTGGGTGAGTATAAAGATGCTCTACAGGTGTCTCCGATGGTGTTTGTTGAGTGGGCATAGATCGAGATTAGGATTTATCACTCCAAGTATCGGAGAGGTATCTCTGGGCCCTCTCGGTAATGCACATCACTATAAGCCTTGCAAGCAATGTGACTAATGAGTTAATTGCGGGATGATGCATTACGGAACGAGTAAAGAGACTTGCCGGTAATAAGATTGAACTACGTATGATGATACCGACGATCGAATCTCAGGCAAGTAACATACCGATGACAAAGGGAATGACGTATGTTGTTATGCGGTTTGACCGATAAAGATCTTCGTAGAATATATAGGAGCTAATATGATCATCCAGGTTCCACTATTGGTTATTGACCGGAGGTGTGTCTCGGTCATGTCTACATAGTTCTTGAACCCGTAGGGTCCGCACGCTTAATGTTCGATGACGATTTGTATTATGAGTTATGTGATTTGATGACCAAAGTTTGTTCGGAGTACCGGATGAGATCACAGACATGACGAGGAGTCTCAAAATGGTCGAGAGGTAAAGATTCATATATTCGAAGGTTGCATTTGGACATCGGAATGGTTCCGAGTGGTTCGGGCATTTTTCCGGAGTACCGGAAGGTTACCGGAACCCCCTAGGGAAGTTAATGGGCCTTAGTGGGCTTTAGTGGAGAGAGGGAAGAAGGGCCACGAGGTGGCGTGCACCTTGCCCCTACCCAAACCGAATTGGACAAGGGGTGGGGGCGCGACCCCCTCCTTCCTTCTCCTTTTCCCCTCCTTCCTTTCCCTCCGGTGGAAGAAAGGAAAAGGGGGGCTGAATCCTACGTGGACTAGGAGTCCAAGTAGGACTCCCCCCTTGGTGCGCCCCTCCTGGCCGGCCTCCTCTCTCCCTCCCTCCTTTATATACGTGGCCAGGGGCACCCCAATAGCACAACAGACAATATCTTAGCCGTGTGTGATGCCCCCCTCCACAGTTCAACACCTCGGTCATCTCTTCATAGTGCTTAGGTGAAGCCCTGTGCCGGTAACTTCATCATCACTATCACCATGCCATCGTGCTGAGGGAACTCTCCCTCATCCTCAACTGGATCAAGAGCTCGAGGGACGTCATCATGATGAATGTGTGCTGAACACGGAGGTGTCGTACGTTAGGTACTTGCATCAGTTGGATCGTGAAGATGTTCGACTACATCAACCGCGTTATTAAACGCTTCTACTTTAGGTCTACGAGGGTACGTGGACACACTCTCCCCTCTCATTGCTATGAATCTCCTAGTTAGATCTTGCATGACCTTACGAATTTTTTTGAATTATTGTGTTCCCTAAACATAGTGCACCATGCTTTACGACTTAGAATCGAGACTTCAAAAACGTTTTGAACGCCATGGAGCATATAAGAAGTTCCAAGAGTTGAAATTGGTATTTTATACTCATGCCCATGTCGAGAGGTATGAGACCTCTAACAAGTACTTTGCCTACAAGATGGGGGAGAATGGCTCAGCCAGTGAGCATGTACTCAGAATATCTGTGTAGTACAATCGCTTGAATCAAGTGGGAGTTAATCTTCCAGATACGATAGTGAATGACAGAGTTCTCTAGTCACTATCACCAAGCTACTAGAACTTCATGATAAACTATAATATGCAAGGGATGACGAAAATGATTCCCGAGCTCTTTGCGATGCTGAAATTGGCGAAGGTAGAAATCAAGAAAAAGCATCAAGTGTTGATGATTAACAAGACCACTATTTTCATGTAAAAGGGCAAGGGAAAGAAAGGGGACTTCAAGAAGAATGACAAGCAAGTTGTCACTCTCGAGAAGAAGCCCAAAGCTGGACCTAAGCCTGAAACTGAGTGCTTCTACTGCAAAGGAAATGGTCACTGGAAGTGGAACTGCCCTAGATACTTGGTGGATAACAAGGATGGCAAAGTGAACAAAGGTATATTTGATATACATGTTATTGATGTGTACTTTACTAGTGTTTATAGAAACCCCACGGTATTTGATACTGGTTCAGTTGCTAAGAGTAGTAACTCGAAACAGGAGTTGCAAAATAGACAAAGACTAGTTGAGGGTAAGGTGACGATGTGTGTTGGAGGTGATTCCAAGGTTGATAAGATCACCATCGCACACTCCCTCTACCTTTGGGATTAGTGTTGAACCTAAATTAATGTTATTTGGTGTCTGCGTTGAGCATGAATATGATTGCATCATGTTTATTGCAATATGGTTATTCATTTAATTCAGATAATAATTGTTGTTCTGTTTACATGAATAAAACCTTTTATGGTCATACACCCAATGTAAATGGTTTATGGAACCCCGATCGTAGTAATACACATATTCATAATATTGATGTCAAAGGATGGAAAGTTGATTATGATAGTGAAACATACTTGTGGCAGTGTTGTTTAGGTCATATTGGTGTAAAGCACATGAAGAAACTCCATGCAGATGGGTTTTTGGAATCACTTGATTATGAATCATTTGATACTTGCGAACCATGCCTCATGGGCAAGATGACTAAAACTTCGTTCTCCGGAACAATGGAGTGAGCTAAAGACTTATTGAATATAATACTTACCGATGTATACGGTCCGATGAGTGTTGAAGCTCCCGATGGGTATCGTTATTTTCTAACCTTCACGGATGATTTGAGAAGATATGGGTATATCTACTTGATGAAACACAAGTCTGAAATATTTGAAAAGTTCAAAGAATTTCAGAGTGAAGTGGAGAATCATCGTAACAAGAAAATAAAGTTTCAACGGTCTGATCACGGAGGCGAATATTTGAGTTACGAGTTTGGCCTATATTTAAAACAATGTGGAATAGTTTCACAACTCACGCCACCTGGAACACCACAGCGTAATGGTGTGTCTGAATGTCATAACCGTACTTTATTAGATATGGTGCGGTCTATGATGTCTCTTACCGATTTACCACTATCGTTTTGGGGTTATGCATTAGAGACAGCTGCATTCACGTTAAATAGGGCACCGTCTAAATCCATTGAGATGACACCATATGAACTATGGTTTGGCAAGAAACATAAGTTGTCATTTCTTATAGTTTGGGGTTGTGACACTTATGTCAAAAGGCTTCAGCCTGATAAGCTCGAACACAAATCGGAGAAGTGCGTCTTCATAAGATACCCTAAGGAAACAATTGGGTCCACCTTCTACCACAGATCCGGAGGCAAGATCTTTGTTGCTGGGAAAGGAACCTTTCTAGAGAAGGAGTTTCTCTCGAAAGAAGTGAGTGGGAGGGAAGTAGAACTTGATGAGGTAATTGTACCTTATCTCGAATTGTAAAGTAGCTCATCACAGAAATCAGTTCCAGTGATGCCTACACCAACTGGAGAGGAAGCTAATGATAATGATCATGTAACTTAAGGTCAAGTTACTACCGAACCTTGTAGGTCAACCAAAGCACGTTCCGCACCAAAGTGGTATGGCAATCCTGTTCTGGAAGTCATGTTACTAAACCAGGACGAACCTATGAACTATGAGGAAGCGATGATGAGCCCAGATTTCGATAAATGGCTTGAGGCCATGAAATCTGAGATATGATCCATGTATGAGAACAAAAGTGTGGATTTTGGTTGACTTGCCTGATGATCGGTGACCCATAGAGAATAAATGGATATTCAAGAAGCAGACTGACGCTGATGGTAGTGTTACTATCTACAAGGCTCAACTTCTCGCGAAAGGTATTCGACAAGTTCAAGGAGTTGACTACGATGAGACTTTTTCACCCGTAGTGATGCTTAAGTCTGTCTGAATCATGTTAGCAATTGCCGCATTTTATGAAATCTGGCAAATGGATGTCAAAACTGCATTCCTTAAATGGATTTTTCAAAGAAGAGTTGTATATGATACAACCAGAAGGTTTTGTCAATCCTAAAGGTGCTGACAAAGTGTGCAAGGTCCAGCAATCCATCTATGGACTGGTGCTAGCATCTCAGAGTTGGAATATACACTTTGATGAGGTGATCAAAGCATATGGTTTTATACAGACTTTCGGAGAAGTCTGTATTTACAAGAAAGTGAGTGGGAACACTACAGCCTTTATGATAAGTATATGTGAATGACATATTGTTGATCGAAAATAATGTAGAATTTTTTGGAAAGCATAAAGGAGTGTTTGAAAGGAGTTTTTCAAAAGAAGGACCTTAGTAAAGCTGCTTACATATTGGGCATCAAGGTCTATAGAGATAGATCAAGACGCTTGATAAGACTTTCGATGAGTACATACATTGATAACATTTCGAAGGAGTTTGAAATGGATCAGTCAAAGAAGGAGTTCTTGCCTGAGTTGTAAGGTATGAAGTTGAGTAAGACTCAAAACCTGACCACGGGAGAAGATAGAGAGAGAATGAAAGTCATTCCCTATGCCTTAGCCATAGGTTCTATAAAGGATGGCATACTGTATACCAGACCTATTGTGTACCTTGCCATGAGTTTGTCTAGGGCGTACAATAGTTATCCAAGAGTAGATCACTGGACAGCGGTCAAAATTATCATTAGGTACCTAAAGAGGACTAAGGAAATATTTATCGATTATGGAGGTGATAAAGAGTTCGTCGGAAAGAGTTACGTTGATGCAAGCTTTGACACCGATCTGGATGACTCTGAGTCTCGATCCGGATACATATTGAAAGTGGGAGCAATTAGCTAGAGAAGTTCCGTACAGAGCATTCTAGACATAGAAATTTGCAAAATACATACGGTCCTGAATGTGGCAGACCCATTGACTAAACCTCTCTCACAAGCAAAACATGATCACACCTTAATAATCTTTGAAGTGTTAATCACATGGCGATGTGAAATAGATTATTGACTTTAGTAAACCCTTTGGGTGTTGGTCACATGGCGATGTGAACTATGTGTGTTATTCCCATGGCAATGTGAATTACTGGTGTTAATCACATGGCGATGTGAACTAGATTATGGACTCTAGTGCAAGTGGGAGACTAAAGGAAATATGCCCTAGAGGCAATAATAAAGTTGTTATTTTATATTTCCTTATTCATGATAAATGTTTATAATTCATGCTAGAATTGTATTAACCAAAAAACCTTAATACATGTGTGAATACATAGACAAAACACTGAGACCCTAGTGAGCCTCTACTTGACTAGCTCGTTGATCAAAGATGGTTAAGGTTTCCTAACCATAGACATGAGTTGTCATTGGCAGATAAGAAGGATGGCAAAGTTAACAAAGGTATATTTGATATACATGTTATTGATGTGTACTTTACTAGTGTTCATAGTAGCCCTGGGTATTTGATACCGGTTTAGTTGCTAAGATTAGTAACTCAAAACATGAGTTACAAAAATGAATAGAGACTAGTTGAGGGCGAAGTGACGATGTGTGTTGGAAGAGATTCTAAGGTTGATAAGATCACCATCGCATACTCCCTCTACCTTCGGTATTAGTGTTGGACCTAAATAAATTTTATTTGGTGTTTGAATTGATCATGAATATGATTGGATCATGTTTATTACTATACGGTTATTCATTTTTAAGTCAGAGAATAATTGTTGTTCTGTTTACATGAATAAAACCTTCTATGGTCATACAACCAATGTAAATGGTTTATTAAATCTCGATCGTAGTGATACACATATTCATAATATTGATGCCAAAACATGCAATGTTGATAATGATACTGCAACATATTTGTGGCACTGCCATTTAGGTCATATTGGTATAAAGCGCATGAAGAAACTCCATGCAGATGGACTTTTGGAATCACTTGATTATGAATCACTTGATACTTGCGAACCATGACTCATGGGAAAGATGACTAAAACTCCGTTCTACGGAACAATGGAGTGAGTTAATGACTTATTGGAAATAATACATACCGATGTATGCGGTCCGACGAGTGTTGAGGCTCGTAGCGGGTATCTTTATTTTCTGACCTTCACAGATGATTTGAGGAGATATGGGTATATCTACTTAATGAAACACAAGTCTAAAACATTTGAAAAGTTCAAAAAAATTCAGAGTGTAGTGGAGAATCATCGTAACAAGAAAATAAAGTTTCTATGATCTGATCGTTGAGGTGAATATTTGAGTTACGAGTTTGGCCTTCATTTAAAACAATGTGGAATAGTTCTGTAGCTCACGCCACCTGGAACACTATAATGTAATGATGTGTCCGAACGTCGTAACCGTACTTTATTAGATATGGTGCGATCTATGATGTCTCTTACCGATTTACCGCTATCATTTTGGGGTTATGCATTAGAGGCAGTTGCATTCACTTTAAATAGGGCACCATCTAAATCTGTTGAGACGACACCGTATGAACTATTGTTTCACAAGAAACCTAAGCTATCATTTGTTAAAGTTTGGGGTTGCGATGCTTATGTGAAAAAACTTCAGCCTGATAAGCTCGAACCCAAATTGGAGAAGTGCGTCTTCATTGGATACCCAAAAGAAATTGTTGGGTACACCTTCTATCACAGATCCGAAGGCAAGAATTTTGTTGCTAAGAATGGATCCTTTCTAGAGAAGGAGTTTCTCTCAAAATAAGTGAGTGGGAGGAAAGTAGAACTTGATTAGGTAATTGTACCTTCTCTTGAATTGGAAAGTATCTCATCACAGAAATCGGTTCTAGTGATGCCTACACCAACTAGAGAGGAAGCTAATGATAATGATCATGGAAGTTAAGATCAAGTTACTACCGAACCTCGTAGGTCAACCAAAGCACGTTCCGCACCAGAGTGGTACGGTAATCCTATTCTGGAAGTCATGTTACTAGACCATGATGAACCTATGAACTATGAGGAAGCGATGACGACCCCAGATTCCGATAAATGGCTTAAGGCCATGAAATCTGAGATATGATCCATGTGTGAGAACAAAGTGTGGACTTTGGTTGACTTGCCCGATGATTGGCGACCCATAGAGAATAAATGGATCTTCAAGAAGAAGACTGACGTTGATGGTAATGTTACTATCTACAAAGCTCAACTTGTCGCGAAAGGTATTCGACACATTCAAGGAGTTGACTATGATGAGACTTTCTCACCCGTAGTGATGCTTAAGTCTGTCCGAATCATGTTAGGAATTGTCGCATTTTATGATTATGAAATCTGGCAAATGGATGTCAAACATCATTCCTTAATGGATTTCTGAAAGAAGAGTTGTATATGATGTAACCAGAAGGTTTTGTCGATCCTAAAGGTGCTAACAAAGTGTGCAAACTCCAGTGATCCATCTATGGACTGGTGCAAGCATCTCAGAGTTGGAATATACGCTTTGATGAGGTGATCAAAGCATATTGTTTTACACAGACTTATGGTGAAGCCTGTATTCACAAGAAAGTGAGTGCGAGCTTTGTAGCATTTCTGATATTATATGTGGATGACATAGTGTTGATCGGGAATGATATAGAATTTCTAGATAGCATAAAAGGATACTCAAATAAGAGTTTGTCAGTGAAAGACCTCGGTGAAGCTGCTTACATATTGGGCATCAAGATCTATAGAGATAGATCAAGACGCTTGATAAGTTTTTTCAATGAGTACATAACTTGACAAGATTTTGAAGTAGTTCAAAATGGAATAGTCAAAGAAGGAGTTCTTTCCTGTGTTGCAAGGTGAGTAAGACTCAAATCCCGACCATGACAGAAAATAGAAAGAGAATGAAAGTCATTCCCTATGCCTCAGCCATAGGTTCTATAAAGTATGATATGCTGTGTACCAGGCCTATTGTGTACCTTGCCATGAGTTTGGCAAGGGGGTACGATAGTGATCCAGGAGTGGATCATTGGACAGCGGTCAAAGTTATCCTTACTTACCTAAGAGGACTAAGGAAATATTTCTCGGTTATGGAGGTGACAAATAGTTCGTCGAAAAGGGTTACGTCGATGCAAGCTTTGACACTAATCTAGATGACTTAGTGTCTCAATCTGGACAGATATTAAAAGTGGGAGAAATTAGCTAGAGTAGCTCCGTGTAGAGTATTGTAGACATAGAAATTTGCAAAATACATACGGTTCTGAATGTGGCAGACCCGTTGACTAAACCTCTCTCACAAGCGAAACATGATCACACCTTAATACTCTTTGGGTATTAATCACATGGCGATGTGAACTAGATTATTGACTCTAGTAAACCCTTTGGGTGTTGGTCACATGGCAATGTGAACTATGGGTGTTAATCACATGGCGATGTGACCTAGATTATTGACTCTAGTGCAAGTGGGAGACTGAAGGAAATATGCCCTGGATGCAATAATAAAGTTGTTATTTTATATTTCTTTATATCATGATAAATGTTTGTTATTCATGCTATAATTGTATTAACTGGACACTTGATACATGTGTCGATGCATAGACAAAACACAGTGTCCCTAGTAAGCCTCTACTAGACTAGCTCGTTGATCAAAGATGGTCACTGCTACAGCAACGTCCTAAACAAACGGCTTAAAACCCCTTTCCGCGACGGCCTTTGGAACCGTTGCCAAGTGAGTGTGAGCGATAGGGGGGTCCTTACCACATGACCCAGAAATCGTCGGGGATAGGCCCTCGTGGGACCCAGGCTAGGGCCATGTGCGATCTGGTGAGGCATGGAAACCCAATCATTTCTGTAGGTATGTACATCCCACATGGTGAATCCCAGAAATCATTTCCGTAGGTATGTACATCCCACATGGTGAATCGCAGAAATCATTTTCGTACGTATGTACATCCCACACGACGAATCCTAGAAATCATTTCCGTAGGTATGTACATCCCACATGGTGAATCGCAGAAATCATTTCCGTACGTATGTACATTCCACACGACGAATCCCAGAAATCATTTTCGTAGGTATGTTCATCCCACACGGTGAATCCCAGAAATCATTTCCGTAGGTATGTACATCCCACATAGTGAATCCCAGAAAATCATTTCCATAGGTATGTACATCCCACACAGTTCTTTGTGTGGAAACATGTGTGCAAGGTGGCCTAACGCAAACAGTTCACTGCCCGAAGCCGTGTGTGATTTTTAGTTGATCGAACACGCCTACTTTCTAGAAACCATGCGGGTTGTTAGAGTTCATCGCCCACGGTGTTGTCCGAGTAACCGTTTGCAATAGAAAACCCCAATAAGCAGGGTAATTAGCCTATTATTGATAATCCATGTACTAATCAAACTGATATTTCTTATAAAACACTCCAGATATTTCATATCCGTATAAAAGCAACCAGGATTTCATAATCGAATTACATCAGATAGCTTCGACACTCAGTTACGCCATTACACAACAGCAGCAAGTTTCACATGCAGCATCAAAAACCTTTGGAAAGTAGCATCATACACGGTAAATAGACAGATGAAACTCATCTGGGAAACTGTAGAAGCGGGAGGCAAATATTGAGCCTTCAGTGATTTTGAATGTCCTTGCAACTTTAGGCCAGTGGCTATGGATAATTTCCCGCCCAACCTTCGTCCTCTTCAGCAAGACTTCAATATTGTACCATGGGTGTTGAATGAATACCTTCCTCGCCTCTTGACCATGCAGGTGGTTTGAGAGGTAATCATCGGTGAACTGCTTTGAAAAGTACTGAAAACAAAGCTATGCATAAATCGTTGTTGTAAATTTTGAAATGGCACAAGGGGTAAACACAAGGTAAAAGAGTTGGTACCATCCTATAGTTGACTGATGTCTTCTTCATTGTGCAAACAAAGATCTTGTTGTTATTCGTCGCAAGTTTCTTCACCCTAACAATCTTTATGAGTTTTTCTTGACTTGACTGATATTCATGGACATCTCATTTCCCCATATGCAAAATGGGTCGAACAGTGGGTCTAAGCCTCTAACAGCAGGACCGACATGTGCAAGACCAAATTGTAAGAAACCTAAATATTAGAATGATTCCTGCAACTGCACAATAATGTGCTATTAGCCAAAGGACCCTGCTTGAACAAACCTCAATGGTAAACAGCGGTGTCTCCCATTGTTTCCCTTCAACACACATAAGGAAGATCATGATCAGGTTAACTGAGAGTTGCCATATGATACGTCTCCAACGTATCTATAATTTTTGATTGCTCCATGCTATATTATCCACTATTTTGGACATTATTGGGATTTATTATCCACTTTTATATTATTTTTGGGACTAACCTATTAACCGGAGGCCCAACCCAGAATTGTTGTTTTTGCCTATTTTAGGGTTTCGAAGAAAAGGAATATCAAACGGAGTCCAAACAGAATGAAACCTTCGGGAACGTGATTTTCTCACCAAACAACACCCAGGAGACTTGGACCCTACGTCAAGCAACCAACAGGGAGGCCACGAGGTAGGGGGGCACGCCTACCCCCCCCCCCCCAGGCGCGTCCTCCACCCTCGTGGGCCCCTGTTGCTCCACCGACGTACTTCTTCCTCCTATATATACCTATGTACCCCCAAACAATCAGATACGGAGCCAAAACCCTAATTCCACTGCCGCAACTTTTTGTATCCACGAGATCCCATCTTGGGGCCTGTTCTGGAGCTCCGCCGGAGGGGGCATCCATCACGGAGGGCTTCTACATCAACACCATAGCCTCTCCGATGAAGTGTGAGTAGTTTACCTGAGACCTTCGGGTCCATAGTTATTAGCAAGATGGCTTCTTCTCTCTTTTTGGATCTCAATACAATGTTCTCCCCCTCTCTTGTGGTGATTTATTCGATGTAATCTTCTTTTTGCGGTGTGTTTGTTGAGACTGATGAATTGTGGGTTTATGATCAAGATTATCTATGAACAATATTTGAATCTCCTATGAATTCTTTTATGTATGATTGGTTATCTTTGCAAGTCTCTTCGAATTATCAGTTTGGTTTGGCCTACTAGATTGATCTTTCTTGCAATGGGAGAAGTGCTTAGCTTTGGATTCAATCTTGCGGTGTTCTTTCCCAGTGACAGTAGGGGCCGCAAGGCATGTATTGTATTGTTGCCATCGAGGATAACAAGATGTGGTTTTTATCATATTGCATGAATTTATCCCTCTACATCATGTCATCTTGCTTAAGGTGTTACTCTGTTTTCATGAACTTAATACTCTAGATGCATGCTGGATAGCGGTCGATGAGTGGATTAATAGTAGTAGATGCAGGCAGGATTCAGTCTACATGTCTCGGACATGATGCCTATATACATGATCATACCTAGATATTCTCATAACTATGCTCAATTTTGTCAATTGCTCAACAGTAATTCGTTCACCCACCGTAAAATACTTATGCTCTTGGGAGAAGCCACTAGTGAAACCTATGGCCCCCGGGTCTATCTTCATCATATTAATCTTCCAATACTTAGTTATTTTCTTTGCTTTTTACTTTGCTTTTATTTTACTTTGCGTCTTTATCACAAAATACCAAAAATATTATCTTATCATATCTATCAGATCTCACTCTCGTAAATGACCGTGAAGGGATTGGCAACCCCTTATCGCGTTGGTTGCGAGGAGTTATTTGTTTTGTGCAGGTACGAGGGACTCGCGCGTAGCCTCCTACTGGATTGATACCTTGGTTCTCAAAAACTGAGGGAAATACTTACGCTACTTTGTTGCATCTCCTTTCCTCTTCAAGGAAATCCAACGCAGTGCTCAAGAGGTAGCAAGAAGAATTTTTGGCGCCGTTGCCGGGGAGTCTACCCAAAAGTCAACATACCAAGTACCCATCACATACCCTTATCTCCCGTATTACAGTATTTGCCATTTTCCTCTCGTTTTCCTCTCCCCCACTTCACCCTTGCCGTTTTATTCGCCTCTCTCTCTCTACCCTCCCTCTCTTTCTCTATTTGCCTCTTTTTGCCCGCTTGCTTTTTGTTTGCTTGTGTGTTAGTTTGCTTGCTTGTCACAATGGCTCAAGATAACACTAAATTGTGTGACTTTACCAATACCAACAATAATGATTTTATTAGCACTCTGATTTCTCCTCTTACCGATGCTGAATCTTGTGAAATTAATGCTGCCTTGCTGAATCTTGTTATGAAAGATCTGTTTTCTGGCCTTCCTAGTGAAGATGCCGCTATCCATCTAAATAGCTTCGTTGATTTATGTGATAAGCAAAAGAAGAAAGATGTGGATAATGATATTGTTAAATTGAAGCTATTCCCTTTTTCGCTTAGAGATCGTGCTAAAGCTTGGTTTTCGTCTTTGCCTAAAAATAGTATTGATTCTTGGAACAAGTGCAAAGATGCTTTTATCTCTAAGTATTTTCCTCCCGCTAAGATCATCTCTCTTAGAAATGATCTTATGAATTTTAAGCAACTTGATCATGAACATGTTGCATAATCATGGGAGAGGATGAAATTAATGATAAGTAATTTCCCTACTCATGGTTTGAATTTGTGGATGATTAGAAAAAAATTATGCAGGATTGAATTTTGCTTCTAGAAATCTTTTAGATTCGGCCGCGGGAGGCACTGTCGGTGTCAAAACCGGCGGATCTCGGGTAGGGGGTCCCGAACTGTGCGTCTAAGGCGGATGGTAACAGGAGGCAGGGGACATGATGTTTTACCCAGGTTCGAGCCCTCTTGATGGAGGTAAAACCCTACGTCCTGCTTGATTAATATTGATGATATGGGTAGTACAAGAGTAGATCTACCACGAGATCGGAGAGGCTAAACCCTAGAAGCTAGCCTATGGTATGATTGTTGTATATATATATCGACTAGCCTGGCCTCGGTTTATACAATGCACCAAAGGCCTAGGATAACAAGAGTCCTAGCCGAATACGCTAGTGGGGAGGAGTCCTTGTCTTGATCACCAAGTCTTATGGAATCTTCCATGTATGCAGCAACTATCCGAATTGGCCCATGAGTATACGGCCATGGGGGTCCTCGGCCCAATCTAACGGATCGGGAGATGACGTGGTGAGTACCCCCTAGTCTAGGACACCGTCAGTAGCCCCCTGAACCGGTCTTCAAGTTAGGGACGCTCCTCGATTCTTCTGAACTGTTCTTCATCTTCGGTTGTCGGTCTTGAAAACTGGTTCAACAAATCTTCTCATCTTCGATCTTGAGGATCGCCGAAATGCATTCGGCGAGTTTACACGTTGGGTATCCGAGGAGCCCCTTTAAGTTTCCAGCCTTTATCAATGCCTTGTTATTTTTATGCCACACCTCGGGTTTGAAGTTGTTCCCGGGAGGCAGTGTCCTCTTGCGTCCGAGCTCTAACGCCGGACTGCATTCGAGGTATCTTTTCCGGCCGAGCACCAATGCCGGACCGCTTCCGAGCTCCAACGCCGGAATGTATCCGAGCTCCAACGCCGGACTATGTCCAAGCTCCAACGCCGGACTGTATCCGAGCTCCAATGTCGGACTGTATCCGAGCTCCAACGCCGGACAGTGTCGCAGCTCCAACACCAGACTATATCCGAGGTGTCATATCACCTTTGTTCAAAAACTATGAAGGAGTTTAGCCGAGCTTAATGCCGGAAATGCCCTCTATGGAGCCAGCCACTAGCGCCTGAGCTTTATGCCGGACTGCTTCCGAGGTGGTGCACCACCCCGAATGTGGGCCGATTTTTTGTCAATATTTTTATTGGTGCAATTTATTCTCTGCCGAGATATATAGCCAGTAGCCCTCAAGGTGTGTATCGGTCTAAAACCCGAGATGCACCTGAAGGATGACGTAAGACCGCTGATCCCAGTAGCCGCTGAGACTCAGGTTGATTTGCAAATTCGGCCTAAGGATCAAGTCCTAGCTCGGCAGAATACTTCGGGACACAAAAGCGGCGTGCTCAGTCCTCGAGACTCAGGTTGGGTGCGGCCGACCAACCTGAGATCAAAATCTCCTCGGCAACTGTATTGCACTTAAAATTTTCTGCATTGAACAGGCAATGCAGTAGCCCCCGAGACACTGGTCGGGTGGCAACACCAGATCAGGGGATCGATGTGCCCCTTTAATATTTGTAAATAATAAGCCTAAACCCCAGTAGCCCCCGAGCCTTAATGCGGGCACGGGTGGCCGAATTAAGGATCGATATCCATAGTAAAATCACAAATTATGTGTAATGACTCTATGTATCGAAGTACTTTACGTCATTAATGCTTGGATCCGCATTGTACAAAACTTTGTTAACCGACCATCGGCTTCAACCTCCTCGGCCAGAAGCCGGGGAGCCTTTATGAGGGCAAAGATTTACTACAAACAAGGCAACCTGGCCATATGGTTTTATAAACAAAGGTACGCAGAGAGATATGTTATATTACTGTTTAACATAAGAAATGTCTTCCAAAGAAAATAGTCCCGCTATCGGTTCCTTTCTTTGGATTGTTATGCTAAGCATGATCATGAAACCTCAGCTCGAATGTAAGAGCAAAATATCGAGGATTTAGTTTGGGAGGCTAGTTAATAGCCCCCGGTAGTCTTCAGCGACAGTCGAGGTCAAGCCGTAAACACTTCGGCCATTGTTATGAATGGCCCATCTTTTAACACCGTCATCAGATTGCTCACCAGTTTACGCTTATTGTGACAGTCAGTTTTCGGCTTTCTCCACTGAGGTGCTTAACCATGTGAGCTGGAAGCACAATCGCAGTGGTTCTCCCTTTGCACACCTAGCCGAACAAAGCGCAACGTAGGAGGCAAGCGCAGGAGCCGGGCAACCCAACTATTGACCGAAGACACAATTCGAAACTGATGCATATATAGCAATATCCAAAGCAATATCCAAGAATGTTTTTGCCGAATCTCTAAAGGTGCCCGGCGTTGCACTGCGAGACTTGTGCTGAAAACACACAAATAGTTTAAAAGTGCCACAAGCATGGAAAACCAAAAAACGTCAGTAAAAACTTGACGTCCGAACAAGATCAAGTGTTCGGTGCCAATCCGAAAATTGGCCTTAGAAAAAAAAGTGCTTCTGTCATGCTTTAACATGACACATCCTATCTCAAGACTTCAAGCGGGTCAGCCTATGGCTTCAACCTCCTATCCCAAAGGTGGAGTACTTCTCGTTAGGCCAGCTTAGCAAACTAAACTCTAGCGGCTTTGAGAGAGAAATTAGGCTCCCCGGCTAGTGACCACACACTCGTGTCGAAAAAAAGGAGTGATAAATAATAATAATAATAATAATAATAATAATAATAATAATAATAATAAAACTTTGCAACGACTAAGAAGAAGAACACTTATTATAAAACGACTCAAATAAATTTAAGAGCCCTCAAGTGACTTGGGTAAAAGAATGATTGCATGTACCGAAGTACGTATATCATATCTATGTTCAACCGAACTTTAAACGCGTCTTAACCGACCGTCGGCTTCTCCCTCTTCGGTCAAGGACCGAAAAGTGTTATGTACTCCATCTATCAAGAATATCGACGATGTTTCCAATAACCAGGCAATTAGGCCATAAGGCTGTAACAGACAAAAGCGCGCTCAGGGAACTTATGCTATATTACTGTGAAGTGTAAGAAGCATCTTCGAAGAAAATAGTACCCCCACCGATACCTTTCTTCGATGCTCATTGTTATTATGAGACTTGTGCAATAGATTTTTTGTACTCATGAGTTCCGTTGTGTGCCGACCATCATTGAAAACAATAAGAGCGCTAGCTTTCGGCTTCACCCAGTCTGAGGTCCGGCTCGGGTGACCCGATCATGACAATCGCAGAGGCACTCCCTTTACTCCCTAGCCGAACAATCGGGAACGTAGGGGTAAACACAGGAGCGAGGCAACCCAACTTGCAAATCGCTTAAGTCAATATGGTGCATATTGTGGCGTAATACACGAATAAGGAACGAAGCCGTACAAGTATAATCATATGCAAGAGGAAAAGCTTCATAAAGGAAGCCCCCAAGTAAACGGGGTATTTGAATTTATGCGTCACAAACAAAGTTTGGACAAGGAAATTTTTTACAAGCAACTTTTTTCCAAAAAAGTATAATGCTTGGTCGAACCGAACACAAGTTAGAAATTAAAGCTTTGAGCATGAAAGCGACTTAGCTGGTTAATGTGTTCGGTATTGATGACGCGGTCCGAGCTTGATGCGGGACAAGGTTCCATCCCCCAAGCCGGTCCCGAGGTGGCGGAGCGGAGAGCTCGACACGCCGAAGTGGTGACATAGCACGGTCAATGCAGACCGGCAGAGTGACGCCGAAGTCCCCGGATCATTTTCCTGTGCACAAAAAATAGTGCAAACCGGAGATAATAGTAATAATGATAATTAAAAAAATCGTTGCATAATAAATAATTTATGCAAAGTGAGTAATAAAAGAAATATGGCCTGGCGCCGAAGTCAATGTCGATGCAGGGCGTCGGCGTGATGCGGTAAAGGCGTGGCAAAGCCTGAATTCACAGGTCGGTCAGAGTTCCGGATGCGGCATTCGTCGGACTATGTACGGAGACTGGCTGAACCACCATCCGACCGTCGTTAATGCGGCCACCATTTGATAGACCTGTGTACATATGATGGACAAGGCAGAGTAATAATTCCTTGGGAAAAATGAACCCAAACAAGCAAAAAATACTGGGATTAATAGCACCTGGTTTATTTGTTGTAGCAATCCGAAGGAAGGTGATTCCCAAAATTGAGACTCGATCCGCACACCCATTGGCTGATGGGCGATAAAACGACGGCATGGCAATGCTGGCAAAGGTTGACTCACCGAGGCAAAGCCCTCAGTCCAGCTAACGTGACGGAGCTGGTCGGCTAGTGACGCCGAAGTGTCCGGAGTAGGTTGATGAAGATATGGCGAAGCCCCTGGTCCAGCCGAGATGTCGAAGCCTCGATGTCAGCCGATATTTCGAAGTAGGTCGGCGTGATGGACACCAGCTTGAAGAAGCAATAGTGCGGCCCTGCCGATGCAGGTCGTGACGTGGTCGATGCCGGCTTGATGAAGCGACCGTGCGGCGATGCCAATATTCCCGCTCTGTGTTATCCGTGGGGAGGCGATGTTGATAATGATTTATCCTTCGTGATGCCGGACTCTTGTTCGGCTTGCCGAGATGATAATCCGAAGAAGTTGAGTTCGGCTCAACAAAGTGATGACGTGTCTAGCGCAGGTCGGCAGCCGTGGAACAATATTGCCGGACTGGTTTGACACCAGCATGATGTTGAAGATCATGTTCAAAAGATCTTAAAGTTAGTGGGATGTGTTCAGGAACAAAACACCATACCCCATATAAAACTTCCTTCAAAAGGGATATCTAAAATCCCGTTCATAAAAAAGACGAACTCGGGTCGGATTCGTTTTCGCGCAGAAAACAGATCTGAAAAGTGATGCACTAATTGGAAGGTTCCCGGAGTTTGGATGGTCGGATCGAGCTGAAATTTTGAGAGGTGGTATATATAGGAATTCCGCAGCCGATCAATGGTTGGATCTTCCAAAGGACGTCCGAGCTAGAAGCTGCACACCACGCCCTAAATTCATCCAGATTCCCGTCCAGATTTAATAGGGCTCCGATATATCGTGGATTGCCAGAGATTCCTCCATCGGAAGTCGACGAAATTTTATAGGGTTGTTGTAAACTCAATTCCGCACAATTCCACCAAAGCGATCGTTAAAAAGACACTTGAGGAGGCGGTGGCGGCGGACACAAGTTTGCTGTCCAGAAAAACAGCACGGTCGCCCGAGGGCAATGTTGACGTTGAGCCCCGGGCTCCCTGGATGATTCCTCCATGATCTTGATGGATATCGGAGTTGATGTTTATAAAGGCCCTCATCCGAACATGATGATCGGAGGTAGGGCGCAGTCCTTGGTCAAACCAAGGTGTCCAGTCGAGCTGGTGACAAAGATGCCGAAGTCGCAGTTGATTTGCAGGCGAGCCATCAACCTTTTTTCGAACACACAGTGGAACTCTCAATGAAAGCACCAATGTCGGTGTCAAAACCGGCAGATCTCGGGTAGGGGGTCCCGAACTGTGCGTCTAAGGCGGATGGTAACAGGAGGCAGGGGACACGATGTTTTACCCAGGTTCGGGCCCTCTTGATGGAGGTAAAACCCTACGTCCTGCTTGATTAATATTGATGATATGGGTAGTACAAGAGTAGATCTACCACGAGATCGAAGAGGCTAAACCCTAGAAGCTAGCCTATGGTATGATTGTTGTATATATCTATCGACTAGCCTGGCCTCGGTTTATATAATGCACCAGAGGCCTAGGATAACAAGAGTCCTAGCCGAATACACCGGTGGGGAGGAGTCCTTGTCTTGATCACCAAGTCTTGTGGAATCTTCCATGTATGCGGCAACTGTCCGAACTGGCCCATGAGTATACGGCCATGGGGGTCCTCGGCCCAATCTAACGGATCGGGAGATGACATGGTGAGTACCCCCTAGTCCAGGACACCGTCAGGCACCTTTATGTAAATCACTTTAGGAGAAGCTACCAAACTCCTAGATAATATTATGGTTAATTATTCTCAATGGCATACTAAAAGATATACTAATAAAAAGGTGCATGCGATAGAAGAAATTAATGTTTTGAGTGGAAAGATGGATGAACTTATGAAATTATTTGCTAGTAAGAGTGTTTCTTCTGATACTAATGATATGCCCTTGTCTATTGATTGAGAATAATAATGAATCTATGGATGTGAATTGTTGGTAGGAACAATTTTGGTAACAACACGTATAGAGGAAATTTTAATCCTAGACCGTATCCTAGTAATCCCTCTAATAATTATGGTAATTCCTAAAACAATTCTTATGGAAATTATAATAAGATGCCCTCTGATTTTGAATCTAATATTAAAGAATTTATTACTTCGCAAAAGAATTTCAATGCTTTGATTGAAGAAAAATTGCTTAAGATTGATGACTTGGCTAGGAACGTTGATAGAATTTCTCTTGATGTTGATTCTTTGAAACTTAGATCTATTCCTCCTAAGCATGATATCAATGAGTCTCACAAAGCCATGAGAATTTCCATTGATGAGTGCAAAGAAAGAACCGCTAGGATGCGTGCTAAGAAAGATGCCTTTATAAGAGCGTGTTCTTCTAGTTCTTATGAAAATAAAGACGAAGATCTAAAATTTATTGATATGTCCCCTGTTAAATCTTTGTTTTGCAATATGAATCTTAATAATGATGGGACTGAATATGATCCACCTTTACCTAGAAGGCATTCCAAAAATTCGGAGTTTCTAGATCTTGATGCTAAATTTGATGAAAGTGGGATTGAAGAAATTAAAACCCTAGATGTTGCTAAACCCACTATTTTGGATTTCAAGGAATTTAATTATGAAAATTGCTCTTTGATTGATTGTATTTCCTTGTTGCAATCCGTGCTAAATTCTCCCCATGCTTATAGTCAAAATAAAGTGTTTACTAAACATATCGTTGATGCCTTTATGCAATCTTATGAAGAAAAACTTGAGTTGGAAGTTTCTATCCCTAGAAAACTTTATGATGAGTGGGAACCAACTATTAAAATTAATATTAAAGATCATGAATGCTATGCTTTGTGTGATTTGGGTGCTAGTGTTTCCACGATTCCAAAGACTTTGTGTGATTTGTTAGGTTTCCGTGATTTTGATGATTGCTCTCTAAAATTCCACCTTGCAGATTCCACTATTAAGAAACCTATGGGAAGAATTAATGATGTTCTCATTGTTTCAAATAGGAATTATGTGCCCGTAGATTTTATCTTTCTTGACATAGATTGCAATCCTTCATGTCCTATTATTCTTGGTAGACCTTTCCTTAGAACGATTGGTGCAATTATTGATATGAGGGAAGGAAATATTAGATTCCAATTTTCGTTAAGGAAAGGCATGGAACACTTTCCTAGAAAGAAAATTAAATTACCTTATGAATCTATTATGAGAGTAACTTATGGATTGCCTACCAAAGATGGCAATACCTAGATCTATCCTTGCCTTTTATGCCTAGCTAGGGGCGTTAAACGATAGCGCTTGTTGGGAGGTAACCCAATTTTATTTTTATTCCTTGATTTTTGCTCCTGTTTAGTAATAAATAATTTATCTAGCCTATGTTTTTATTGTGTTTTTGTGTTTATTAGTGTTTGTGCCAAGTAGAACCGTTGGGAAGACTTGGGGAAAGTCTTGATATCTTGCTGTAAAAAACAGAAACTTTAGCGCTCACGAGAACTGCTTCCATTTTTATTTGGAAAGTGATATTTAGTTAATATTTTTTGAAGATGATTAATAGATAAATTCCTCACGTCCAGCAATTTATTTTAGAATTTTTGGGGTTTCAGATCTTGCGCTAGCTATAGATTACTACACACTGTTCTGTTTTTGACAGATTCTGTTTTTCGTGTGTTGTTTGCTTATTTTGATGAATCTATGGCTAGTAAAATAGTGTATAAACCATAGAGAAGTTGGAATACAGTAGGTTTAACACCAATATAAATAAATAATTAGTTCATTACAGTACCTTGAAGTGGTCTTTTGTTTTCTTTCTCTAACGGAGCTCACGAGATTTTCTACTTTAAGTTTTGTGTTGTGAAGTTTTCAAGTTTTGGGTAAAGATTTGATGGATTATGGAACAAGGAGTGGCAAGAGCCTAAGCTTGGGGATGCCCATGGCACCCCCAAGATAATCTAAGGACACCTAAAAGCCAAAGCTTGGGGATGCCCCGGAAGGCATCCCCTCTTTCATCTACTTCTATCGGTAAATTTACTTGGAGCTATATTTTTATTCACCACATGATATGTGTTTTGCTTGGAGCGTCTTGTATGATTTGAGTCTTTGCTTTTTAGTTTACCAATCATCCTTGCTGTACACACCTTCTGAGAGAGCCATACATGATTTGGAATTTGTTAGAATACTCTATGTGCTTCGCTTATATCATTTGAGTTATATAGTTTTGCTCTAGTACTTCACTTATATTTTTTTAGAGCACGGTGGTCGAGTTGTTTTATAGAAACTATTGATCTCTCATGCTTCACTTAGATTATTTTGAGAGTCTTAAATATCATGGTAATTTTCTTAAATAATCCTAATATGCTTGGTATTCAAAGAATAGTAAAAACTTTCTTATGAGTGTGTTGAATGTTATGAGAAGTTTGATACTTGATAATTGTTTTGAGATATGAAGATGGTGATATTAAAGTTGTGCTAGTTGAGTAGTTGTGAATTTGAGAAATACTTGTGTTAAAGTTTGTGATCCCCGTAGCATGCACGTATGGTGAACCGTTATGTGATGAAGTCGGAGCATGATTTCTTTTTTGATTGTCTTCCTTATGAGTGGCGGTCGGGGACGAGCGGTGGTCTTTTCCTACCAATCTATCCCCCTAGGAGCATGCGCGTAATACTTTGCTTTGATAACTTGTAGATTTTTGCAATAAGTATATGAGTTCTTTATGACTAATGTTGAGTCCATGGTTTATATGCACTTTTCTTCCTTCCACCATTGCTAGCCTCTCTAATACCCCGCACCTTTCACCGGTATCATACACCCACCATATACCTTCCTCAAAACAGCCACCATACCTACCTATTATGGCATTTCCATAGCCATTCCGAGATATATTGCCATGCAACTTTCCATCGTTCCGTTTACTATGACACACTCCATCATTGTCATATTTCTTAGCATGATCATGTAGTTGACATTGTATTTGTGGCAAAGCCACCATTCATAATTCTTTCATACATGTCACTCTTGATTCATTGCATATCCCGGTACACCGCCGGAGGCACTCATATAGAGTCATATTTTGTTCTAAGTATCAAGTTGTAATTGTTGAGTTGTAA
Organism: Triticum aestivum; assembly: GCF_018294505.1. Taxonomy (NCBI): domain Eukaryota; kingdom Viridiplantae; phylum Streptophyta; class Magnoliopsida; order Poales; family Poaceae; genus Triticum; species Triticum aestivum. The sequence goes on along the minus strand of NC_057812.1, from coordinate 195,579,901 downwards.
GAAAATAAAAGTGTGATGATCATCATTATTAGAGCATTGTCCCAGTGAGGAAAGGATGATGGAGACTATGATTCCCCAACAAGTCGGGATGAGACTTCGGACGAAAAAAAGAGAGGCCATAAAAAAAGAGAAAAGGCCCAAATAAAAAATGAGAGAAAAAGAGAGTAGGGACAATGTTACTATCCTTTACCACACTTGTGCTTCAAAGTAGCACCATGATATTCATGATAGAGAGTCTCTCATTTCATCACTTTCATATACTAGTGGGAAATTTTCATTATAGAACTTGGCTTGTATATTCCAATGATGGGCTTCCTCAAAATTCCCTAGGTCTTCATGAGCAAGCAAGTTGGATGTACACCCACTTAGTTTCTTTTATTGAGCTTTCATATACTTATAACTCTAGTGTGTCCGTTGCATGGCAATCCCTACTCACTCACACTGATATCTATTGATGGGCATCTCCATAGCCCGTTGATACGCCTAGTTGATGTGAGACTATCTTCTCATTTTTGTCTTCTCCACAACCACCATTTTATTCCACATATAGTGATATATCCATGGCTCACGCTCATGTATTGCGTGAAGATTGAAATTTTTTGAGAATGTCAAAAGTACGAAACAATTGCTTGGCTTGTCATTGGGGTTGTGCATGATTTAAATATTTTGTGTGGTGAAGATAGAGCATAGCTAGACTATATGATTTTGTAGGGATAACTTTCTTTATCCATGTTATTTTGACAAGACATGATTGCTTTGTTAGTATGCTTGAAGTATTATTATTTTTATGTCAATATTAAACCTTTATCTTTTATCTTTCGGATCTAAATATTCATACCACAATTAAGAAGAGTTACATTAAAATTATGCCAAGTAGCGCTCCACATCAAAAATTACCTCTTTATCATTTACCTACTCGAGGACGAGCAGGAATTAAGCTTGGGGATACTTGATACATCTCCAACGTATCTATAATTTTTGATTGCTCCATGATATATTATCTACTGTTTTGGACATTATTGGGCTTTATTATCCACTTTTATACTATTTTTGGGACTAACCTATTAACAGGAGGCCCAGCCCAGAATTTTTGTTTTTTGCCTATTTAAGGGTTTCGAAGAAAAGGAATATCAAACGGAGTCCAAACGGAATGAAACCTTCGGGAACGTGATTTTCTCACCAAACAACACCCAGGAGACTTGGACCCTATGTCAAGCAACCAACAGGGAGGCCACTAGGTAGGGGGCACGCCTACCCCCCCCCCCCAAGCGCGCCCTCCACCCTCGTGGGCCCCCTGTTGCTCCACTGACGTACTTCTTCCTCCTATATATACCTACGTACCCCCAAACAATCAGATACGGAGCCAAAACCCTAATTCCATCGCCGCAACTTTCTGTATCCACGAGATCCAATCTTGGGGCCTGTTCCGGAGCTCCGCCGGATGGGGCATCCATCACGGAGGGCTTCTACATCAACACCATAGCCTCTCCGATGAAGTGTGAGTAGTTTACCTCAGACCTTCGGTTCCATAGTTATTAGCTAGATGGCTTCTTCTCTCTTTTTGGATATCAATACAATCTTCTCCCTCTCTCTTGTGGAGATCTATTCGATGTAATCTTGTTTTTGCGGTGTGTTTGTTGAGGCCGATGAATTGTGGGTTTATGATCAAGTCTATCTATGAATAATATTTGAATCTCATGTGAATTCTTTTACGTACGATTGGTTATCTTTGCAAGTCTCTTTGAATTATCAGTTTGGTTTGGCCTACTAGATTGATCTTTCTTCCAATGGGAGAAGTGCTTAGCTTTGGGTTCAATCTTGCGGTGTCCTTTCCCAGTGACATTAGGGGCAGGAAGGCACGTATTGTATTGTTGCCATCGAGGATAACAAGATGGGGTTTTTATCATATTGCATGAATTTATCCCTCCACATCATGTCATCTTGCTTAAGGCGTTACTCTGTTTTCATGAACTTAATACTCTAGATGCATGCTGGATAGCGGTCGATGAGTGGAGTAATAGTAGTAGATGCAGGAAGGAGTCGGTCTACTTGTCTCGGAAGTGATGCCTATATACATGATCATACCTAGATATTCTCATAACTATGCTCAATTCTGTCAATTGCTCAACAGTAATTCGTTCACCCACCGTAAAATACTTATGATCTTGAGAGAAGCCACTAGTGAAACCTATGGCCCCTGGGTCTATCTTCATCATATTAATCTTCCAATACTTAGTTATTTTCTTTGCTTTTTACTTTGCTTCTATTTTACTTTGCATCTTTATCACAAAAATACCAAAAATATTATGTTATCATATCTATCAGATCTCACTCTCGTAAGTGATTGTGAAGGGATTGACAACCCCTTACCGCGTTGGTTGCGAGGAGTTATTTGTTTTGTGCAGGTACGAGGGACTCGCGCGTAGCCTCGTACTGAAATGATACCTTGGTTCTCAAAAACTGAGGGAAATACTTACGCTACTTTGCTGCATCTCCTTTCCTCTTCAAGGAAATCCAATGCAGTGCTCAAGAGGTAGCACCATACTATCAGTAGAATATGTATTGAGTACAGCCAAATTCGATTGGTGTCACATGCATAACAATACAAAATTGTACCCACAGCAAATGAAAATCAAATTGTAGAACTAAACCAAACAGTTAAATGGACAGCAGACCAAATGAACCAAAATAGTTAACTAAGCATGAAATTGCATGATAGAAACATGTACTAGAAGATAAGACAGTTAAAAAACAAAGAATGCTTGAGAACAGTACTATGAAATGTAGCAATTGCTGGACCAAAGTGTTAACTGAACATTACATTTCAGAGGACCAAACTGTTAGCTGAACATCATATTGCGTATTAACATTACAGAGGACAAATCACTAGAAGGCACTGGTGGTGGCCTCGAGAAAACATCACAAACTGTATTTTAAAGTAGACAACCGCGCGGCGGTGTCGATGGTGGCCTCGAAGACGAGGTGCTCCTCCAAGATCAAGCGGTCGACACGCATGTCAGCCATAGCAACCTCGTTCGCGCGTGCGGCCGCATGCTACTCAGCTCCATGTTATACTGCGTGTAAAATGGCTGTGAGCGGTGCTTAATTGGAGGAGGGGGCAGTGATTTCGGTGGAAGGTGTCGCTCTGTCAGTCGGGGCATGTGGGACGGGAAAGGAAGAGTATGGTGTCGGTGGGGTGTGGATTACCTGACCATATCGACGAGGCCGCGCAGCAAGAAGAAGGGTCGGCGGCGAGGAGGCCGCGCAGCAAGAAGAAGGGTCACCAGCGAGGAGGTGGCGCTGCAAGAAGAAGGGTCGCCGGCAAGGAGGCGGCGCTGCAAGAAGAAGGGTAGCCAACGAGGAGGCGACGCTGCAAGAAGAAGGGTCGCTGGCGATGTGATAGCCTGGCTTATTAGGGATGATAGACTACTCATATCAATAAGGAATTCCTTCTTTTCTGGGAGCCCATTCGGATAGAACGCTAAAGTTAAGCGTGCTCAGCTTGGAGTGGTTTCAGGATGGGTGATCGACCGGGAAGTTTCTCCCGGGTGCGCACGATTGAGGACAAAGTCACAGAAAAGACTAGTATTGATATGTAGGGCCAGTCTACATCCCGCCAAGAGTAACGACCACCGGCGGGTGTGTCTGGGGCGTTACAAGTTGGTATCAGAGCTGACCCTTGCGGTTACACGGATGTTTGCAGACAGGTGTGCGGTCATGTTGTGCATGACGTTTGTGACCCGTCGTGGCACACGGCATGGCACATCTGCCAGACTGGAAGCACAGACGTATGTGCCAAGAGGGAACGTTCATGTGGCCCGACGAGGACGTCGGTTCCTCTGAGTGGGGGTGTATGTGATAGCCTGGCTTATTCGGGATGATAGACTACTCATATCAATAAGGAATTCCTTCTTTTCTGGGAGCCCATTCGGATAGAACTCTAAAGTTAAGCATGCTCAGCTTGGAGCAGTTATAGGATGGGTGACCGACCGGGAAGTTGCTCCCGGGTGCGCATGAGTGAGGACAAAGTGGGCAGAAAAGACTAGTATTGATATGTAGGTCCAGTCTAGATCCCGCCAGGAGTAACGACCATCGGCGGGTGTGTCCGGGGCGTTACAGGCGAGGAGGAGGCGCTGCAAGAAGAAGGGTAGTCGGCGAGGAGGCTGAGCTGCCAGTATGCAGCAGTGAAGGTTTGAACTTGGAAAGCAACGAGGAACATTGGAAATGTGTCTTTTGGTAGGAGGGAGGGGCGGGGAGATAGATATTTCCATGGTGGCAAAAAATTTGCTCGGTGCCGCGAGAAACTGGCGCGCAAGTGTGGTTCAAGCGGGGGCGGTGGACTGTAGACGATGAAGCTTCCTGCGTAAGCCAGACAAGACGGTGCGGCAAGATATTTAATATCGCATCCCACACGATTCTTTCTAGTAAACTGTTTCTGGTATACCAGATTTTTTCATTATGTTTTGAAAGACAAAATGGTGTTACGGAGGGAAAGGATGGTGTTTGAATTGCTAGACCATTTACGTACAGTGAACATGCAACTAGTACAAAAGTGTCGTGTTTAAATTTGGAATTATTCCGGGCTCGTTTCGCCTTTTTTATACATTAATTGATTTTATGGGCATTTAATTTGCATAATTCAAATTTGAACTACAAGCACATGCTCCAGTGCACCAAAGTTGTTTGAAAAATCACATGTGTGTCCTTTGGTGAATTTCTAGGTCCCATGCAAGAGATGGGGGTGAAATTCAAACATCTGGGCATCGTGGCTCGGACGGAAAGATTGAGAAACTTGGTTTTTTAATTCCTGTAATTCCAAAACACGCTTGAAAATCATGAAACTTGGCATGGTGTCATGACATGGCACCAACATGCTGAAGTAAATATTTTGGCCGAATTGGGACAAGCTTTGGTGTAAGCTTCTTGCAGACCGGAGCTTCCCTCAAGAAGGCTCCTGATTCCGAGAGGGAACGTGTCACCTCCGTGTGCGAAACGACATACGTACACTACCTTGTCCCGCCTTAATTTTTTTTACACAGGCAGATTAGACCAAACAGAAGTATCGTGCTAAATTTTGGAATTATTCCGTGTTCGTTTGGCCTTTTTATACATTAATTTAGTTTTTGGGCATTTAATGTGCATAATTCAAATTTGAACTACAAGCATGTGCTCCAGTGCACCATAGTTGTTTGAAAAATCACATTTGTGTCCTTGGGTGAATTTCTAGGTCCCATGCAAGAGATTGGAGTGAAATTCAAACATCTGGGCGTCGTGGCTCGGCCGGAAAGATTGAGAAACTTGGTTTTTTAATTCCTATAATTCCAAAACACGCTGCTACCTCTTGAGCACTGCGTTGGTTTTCCCTTGAAGAGGAAAGGGTGATGCAGTAAAGTAGCGTAAGTATTTCCCTTAGTTTTGAGAACCAAGGTATCAATCCAGTAGGAGGCCACATGCAAGTCCCTCGTACCTACACAAACAAATAAGAACCTCGCAGCCAACGCGATAAAGGGGTTGTCAATCCCTTCACGGTCACTTACGAGAGTGAGATCTGATAGAGATGATAAGATAATATTTTAGGTATTTTTATGATAAAGACTAAAAGTAAAGAAAGCAAAATAAACGGTAATGGAAATAATGGTAGATTAATATGATAGTGAATAGACCCGGGGGCCATAGGTTTCACTAGTGGCTTCTCTCAAGAGCATAAGTATTACGGTGGGTAAACGAATTACTATCGAGCAATTGATAGAATTGAGCATAGTTATGAGAGTATCTAGGTATGATCATGTATATAGGCATCACGTCCGTGACAAGTAGACCGACTCCTGCCTGCATCTACTACTATTACTCCACACATCGACCGCTATCCAACATGCATCTAGAGTATTAAGTTCATAAGAATAGAGTAACGCTTTAAGCAAGATGACATGATGTAGAGGGATAAACTCATGCAATATGAAATAAACCCCATCTTTTTATCCTTGATGGCAACAATACAATATGTGTCGTTTCCCCTACTGTCACTGGGATCGAGCACCGCAAGATTGAACCCAAAGCCAAGCACTTCTCCCAATGCAAGAAAGATCAATCTAGTAGGCCAAACCAAACTGATAATTCAAAGAGACTTGCAAAGATAACCAATCATACATAAAAGAATTCAGAGGAGATTCAAATATTGTTCATAGATAATATTGATCATAAACCCACAATTCATAGGATCTCGACAAACACACCGCAAAAGAAGATTACATCGAATAGATCTCTAAGAAGATCGAGGAGAACTTTGTATTGCGATCCAAAGAGAGAGAAGTAGCCATCTAGCTACTAGCTATGGACCCGAAGGTCTGAAGTAAACTACTCACACATCACCGTAGAGGCCATGGAGTTGATGTAGAGGCCCTCCGTGATCGATGCCCCCTCCGGCGGAGCTCCGGAAAAGGCCCCAAGATGGGATCTCTTGGGTACAGAAGGTTGCGGCGGTGGAAATAGGGTTTCGTGGTGCTCCTCGATGGTTTGGGGGTACGTAGGTATATATAGGAGGAAGAAGTAGGTCGGTGGAGCCACGAGGGGCCCATGAGGGCAGAGGGGCGCCAAGGGGTAGGCGCGCCCTCTGCCTCATGGCCACCTCCTTGATTGCTTGACGTCCACTCCAAGTCCTCTAGATCACGTTTGTTCCAAAAATCACGATCCCAAAGGTTTCATTCCGTTTGGACTCCGTTTGATATTCTTTTTCTGCAAAACACTGAAATAGGCAAAAAAACAGCAATTTGGGTCGGGCCTCCGGTTAATAGGTTTGTCCCAAAACTAATATAAAATTGTATAAATAAGCCCATTAAACATCCAAAACAGAATATATAATAGCATGGAACAACCAAAATTATAGATATGTTGGAGACATATCACACGCCTGAAAATCATGAAACTTGGCATGGTGTCATGACATGGCACCAACATGATGCGGTAATTTTGTTGGCCGAATTGAGACAAGCTTTGGTGTAAGCTTCTTGCAAACCGGAGCTTCCCTCAAGAAGGCTTGTGGTTCCGAGAGGGAACGTGTCACCTCCGTGTGCGAAACGACATACGTACACTGCCTTCTCCCACCTTAATTTTTTTGCACATCCATATTAGACCAAACATCAGTATCGTGCTAAATTTTGGAATTATTCCAGGCTCATTTCACATTTTTATACATTAATTGAGTTCCTAGGCATTTAATGTGCATAATTCAAATGTGAACTACAATCACGGGCTCCAGTGCACCAAAGTTGTTTGAAAAATCACATGTGTGTGCTTTGGTGAATTTCTAGGTCCCATGCAAGAGATTGGAGTGAAATTCAAACATCTGGGCATCGTGGCTCAGCCGAAAATATTGAGAAACTTGGTTTTTTTAATTCCTGTAATTCCAAAACACACCTAAAAATCATGAAACTTGGCATGGTGTCATGACATGGCACCAACATGCTGCGGTAATTTTTTGGCCGAATTGGGACAAGCTTTGGTGTAAGCTTCTTGAAAACCGAAGCTGCCCTCAAGAAGGCTCGTGGCTCCGAGAGGGAACGGGTCACCTCCATGTGTGAAACGACATACGTACACTGCCTTCTCCTGCCTTATTTTTTACACAGCCAGATTAGACCAAATAGAAGTATCGTGCTAAATTTTGGAATTATTTCGGGCTCGTTTCCCCTTTTTATACATTAATTGAGTTTATGGGCATTTAATGTGCATAATTAAAATTTGAACTACAAGCATATGTTCCAGTGCACCAAAGTTGTTTGAAAAATCACATGTGTGTCCTTGGGTGAATTTCTAGGTCCCATGCAAGAGATGGGAGTGAAATTCAAACATCTGGGCGTCGTGGCTCAGCCGGAAAGATTGAGAAACTTGGTTTTTTAATTCCTGTAATTCCAAAACACGCCTAAAAAATCATGAAACTTCGCATGGTGTCATGACATGGCACCAACTTGCTGTGGTAATATTTTTGGCCGAATTGGGACAAGCTTTGGTGTAAGCTTCTTGCAAACCGGAGCTTCTGTCAAGAATAGGGATGGCACCCGCAGGATTTGGGTACGGGTGGAGCCACCCCATACCCTTGCCTGTCCCTTCTGAGCTTACCCACCACACTTACCCATACCCGTCAATGGGTACAATTTTTTCCCATACCCATTACCCGACAGGGTAGACGGGTACCCGCGGGTAAAATTACCCATTCTGCAAAGCATCAATTTGAAGAACTCGTGGTCATAAACAACAACATATAATCATAATTTACAAAAACACATACTTATAAACAACACATCATGAACAACAACATATTTAATAAAAAATCACTTTCTTGTAAACAAAAACACATCAAAACAACATCACATAGTTCACAAATTCATGACAAAGTGTAGACTGTAGAGATAATTTTGAGTTCACATAGATTTTATATGGGTACATGGGTATGTGGGTATGGGCTATACGATCCCATACCCATGCCCGTCTATCCGATGGGTTTCAGATTTTCCTATTTATATACCCATGGGTAAGTTTTTGTCTTTGATACGTCTCCAATCTATCTATAATTTTTTATTGCTCCATGCTATATTATCTACTGTTTTGGACATTATTGGGCTTTATTATCCACTTTTATATTATTTTTGGAACTAACCTATTAACCAGAGGCCCATCCCAGAATTGCTATTTTTTTGCCTGTTTTAGGGTTTCAAAGAAAAGGAATATCAAACGGAGTCCAAACGGAATGAAACCTTCGGGAACGTGATTTTTAGGAAGATTATGATCCGGGAGACTTGGACCCTATGTCAAGAAAGAAAAGAGGAGGCCACGAGGTAGGGGCGCGCCTGCCTACCCCAAGCGCGCCCTCCACCCTCGTGGGCCCCCTGTTGCTCCACCGACGTACTCCTTCCTCCTATATATACCTACGTACCCCCAAACGATCAGATACGGAGCCAAAAACCTAATTCCACCACCGCAACTTTCTGTATCCACAAGATCCCATCTTGGGGCCTGTTTTGGAGCTCCGCTGGAGGGGGCATCGATCATAGAGGGCTTCTACATCAACACCATAGCCCCTCCGATGAAGTGTGAGTAGTTTACCTCAGACCTACGGGTCCATAGTTAGTAGCTAGATGGCTTCTTCTCTCTTTTTGGATCTCAATACAATGTTCTCCCCCTCTCTTGTGGAGAACTATTCGATGTGATCTTCTTTTTGCGGTGTGTTTGTTGAGACCGATGAATTGTGGGTTTATGATCAAGTCTATCTATGAATAATATTTGAATCTTCTGTGGATTCTTTTATGTATGATTGGTTATCTTTGCAAGTCTCTTGGAATTATCAGTTTGGTTTGGCCTACTAGATTGATCTTTCTTGCAATGGGAGAAGTGCTTAGCTTTGGGTTCAATCTTGTGGTGTCCTTTCCCAGTGACAGTAGGGGCAGCAAGGCACGTATTGTATTGTTACCATCGAGGATAACAAGATGGGGTTTTCTTCATTTGCATGAGTCTATCCCTCTACATCATGTCATCTTGCTTAAGGCGTTACTCTGTTAACTTAATACTCTAGATGCATGCTGGATAGCGGTCGATGAGTGGAGTAATAGTAGTAGATCCAGGCAGGAGTCGGTCTATTTATCTCGGACGTGATGCCTATATACATGATCATACCTAGATATTCTCCTAACTATGCTCAATTCTGTCAATTGCTCAACAGTAATTTGTTCACCCACCATAGAATACTTATGGTCTCGAGAGAAGCCACTAGTGAAACCTATGGCCCCCGGGTCTATCTTCATCATATTAATCTCCTACTACTTAGTTATTTCCTTTGCTATTTACTTTGCCTTTATTTTACTTTGCATCTTTATCATAAAAATACCAAAAATATTATCTTATCATATCTATCAGATCTCACTCTCGTAAGTGGCCTTATAGGGATTGACAACCCCTATTTGTGCTGGTTGCGAGGATTTATTTGTTTTGTGCAGGTACGAGGGACTCGCGCGTAGCCTCCTACTGGATTGATACCATGGTTCTAAAAAACTGAGGGAAATACTTACGCAACTTTGCTGCATCATCCCTTCCTCTTCGGGGAAAACCAATGCAGTGCTCAAGAGGTAGCAAGAAGGATTTCTGGCGCCGTTGCCGGGGAGGTCTACACAAAAGTCAACATAGCAAGTACCCATCACATACCCTTATCTCCCGCATTACATTATTTGCCATTTGCCTCTCGTTTTCCTCTCCCCCACTTCACCCTTGCCGTTTTATTCACCCTCTCTCTCTATCCTCCCTCTCTTTCTCTATTTGCCTCTTTTTGCCCGCTTGCTTTTTGTTTGCTTGTGTGTTAGTTTGCTTGCTTGTCATGATGGCTCAAGATAATACTAAATTGTGTGACTTCACCAATACCAACAACAATGATTTTATTAGCACTCCGATTACTCCTCTTACTGATGCTGAATCTTGTGAAATTAATACTGCTTTGCTGAATCTTGTCATGAAAGATCCGTTTTTCGACCTTCCTAGTGAAAATGCCGCTACCCATCTAAATAGCTTCGTTGACTTGTGTAACATGCAAAAGAAGAAATATGTGGATAATGATATTGCTAAATTGAAGGTATTTCCTTTTTCGCTTAGAGATCGTGCTAAATCTTGGTTTTCGTCTTTGCCTAAAAATAGTATTGATTCATGGAACAAGTGCAAAGATGCTTTTATCTTTAAGTATTTCCCTCCCGCTAAGATCATCTCTCTTAGAAATGATATTATGAAGTTTAAGCAACTTGATCCTGAACATGTTGCACAAGCTTGGGAGAGAATGAAATTAATGATACGTAATTGCCCTACTCATGGTTTAAATTTGTGGATGATTATACAAAAATTTTATGCCGGATTGAATTTTGCTTCTAGAAATCTTTTAGATTTGGCCGTGGGAGGCACTTTTATGGAAATCACTTTAGGAGAAGCTACTAAACTCCTAGATAATATTATGGTTAATTATTCTCAATGGCTTACTGAAAGATCTACTAATAAAAAGGTGCATGCGAGAGAAGAAATTAATGTTTTGAGTGGAAAGATGGATGAACTTATGAAATTATTTGCTAATAAGAGTGTTTCTTCTGATCCTAATGATATGCCCTTGTCTACTTTGATTGAGAATAATAATGAATCTATGGATGTGAATTTTGTTGGTAGGAACAATTTTGGTAACAACGCGTATAGAGGAAATTTCAACCCTAGGCCTTATCCTAGTAATCCCTCTAATAATTATGGTAATTCCTACAACAATTCTTATGGAAATTATAATAAGATGCCCTCTGATTTTGAATCTAATATTAAAGAATTTATTACTTCACAAAATAATTTTAATGCTATGATTGAAGAAAAAATTGCTTAAGATTGATGATTTGGCTAGGAATGTCGGGGGTTGGGTGCGACATATGCCAAAGGATGGCTTATCATGGTGGGGGCGAGTAGAAAGTCGCCGGTGCCTGGAAATGGGATAAGGCGAAGGCATGCACGCCGGCGAATCTTACCCAGCTTCGGGGCTCTCCGGGGAGATAATACCCCTACTGCTGCTCTGCGGGGTCTCCGCATGATCACTATGGCAAAGTGTGTACACGGTTGCTCCTTGAGCAGTTTCCTGGAGGTAGGAGAAGGCTAGGCTAGCTCTCTCCTTCCTATATGATCTGGTCTAGTGCTAATGGATTCGAACCCTTTGCATGGGTGCCCTGGGGGGTTTATATAGGCCTACCCCCCAGGGGTACAATGGTAATCTGGCTGGGCGCGGGCCCAGCCGTCAGTGTCTCCGGCCTCCATCTTCTCCGCCGACTGGTCCGGTAGGGCACCGACAGGCCGTGTCCGCCGTTGGCGGGTCTTCCCGGCTGCTGATTACTGTAGCCGTGCTTCTAATGATGCGGGCTTGGTCATGGGGTCGTGGCAACAGCCCCGCCGCCTGGCGGGCGATCACTGTTGCCACTCCCCGTCATATCTGGTTAATGGCGCGTGGGCCCCGGGGGAGGGGCTGGCCGACTCTTGGGGGCTGACTCCCAACGGGTCTGACTGGTGATGCTCTCGCCGTCTTCTGGACTCACGCTGACTGGTGGGACCCACCGCCCCAGGGTCGTACAGACAAGCCGTCGTGGGTGCAGGATTCTGCCCACTGGTGTTGATGTCAGGGCCGGCATGGCAATAGTGTCGCACTGGACGGAGATCTCTGCGGGTACGGCATACTGTGGCCATGCCTGCCCTTGGAAAGGGTGGGAGTGGACTTTACTGTAGCCACTCCCCGTCCTGTTCCTCTTGATGAGGGCAGGGGGTTTGTTGGCATCGCAGGCCGACTCCCCAAAGCCGGCTTCCCTGGAAGTCGCCAGTCAGGAGTCGGCTTATCCTGAAGTCGTCCCTGGGACTCGGCCACAAGTGGGCAGTCGGTTGCCTTGCCACCGACTTCTCAGAATGCGGCTCTTCGTCCTGGGGTCTTGAGGGGCGCAGCCTGCCCCGGTGTCTTGAAAGGTTCAGGGACTCGGGTTAGCCTACTCGTGGCCCATTACTCCGACAGTAGTCCCCGAAGCTGATGAGGTGCCACGGACGATCGGCCAAGGAGCCTCAGCAGTTTCTTTTTCCTGGTGCCCGAGACATGGATCTTGCTTGACTTCTGCCGGGCCGACTAGAAGGAGTCGAACTCGCTCAACTCTGATTTGCACAATATTTCGAACGCCGCGGCGGGATCCAAGTGGCATGCTAGCTAAGCTTCCAGGCCGCCGCTTGTTCCGGACCTGTCACGTGGCAACACGCGGCCGGGCCAGTCTGCCTGCCCACGCGCGTGACGGGACAGGCTCGCAGGTGGGGCCCGCCATTACTGCGCCTCGGCGCACGAGCGGATCCACTGCGGCCTGAGCGGACGGTTGGGATTCCCGTGAAGTTACTATGCGCGGTAACCTTGGCGTGGAAACGTGGGGGTCGTGGGGTCGTGGGCACAGTAAATCCCACGACCGCCCCCTCGGCTTCGCAGCCCATGAGGCTATAAGTGTTGGGTTTCGTAGTAATTTCAAAAAATTTCCTACGCACACGCAAGACCATGGTGATGCATAGCAACGAGAGGGGGAGAGTGTGATCTACGTACCCTTGTAGATCGACAACGGAAGCGTTAACTTGGTTGATGTAGTCATACATCTCCACGGCCCGACCGATCAAGCACCGAAACTACGGCACCTCCAAGTTCTAGCACACGTTCAGCTCGATGACGATCCCCGGACTCCGATCCAGCAAAGTGTCGGGGAATATTTCCGTCAGCACGACGGCATGGTGACGATCTTGATGTTCTACTGTCGCAGGGCTTCGCCTAAGCACCGCTACAATATTATCGAGGACTATGGTGGAAGGGGGCACCGCACACAGCTAAGAATATGATCACGTGGATCAACTTGTGTCTAGGGGTGCCCCCCTGCCCCCGTATATAAAGGAGCAAGGGGAGGAGGCCGGCCGGCCCCTATAGGCGCACCAGGAGGAGTCCTCCTCCTAGTAGGAGTAGGACTCCTACTAGGAGGGGGAAAGAAGTGGGGAGGGAGAGGGAAAGGGGGGCGCCGCCCCCCCTCTCCTAGTCCAATTCGGACCAGGGGGGAGGAGGTGTGCGGCCCACCTCTGGCAGCCCCTCTCTCTCCACTAAGGCCCATATGGCCCATTACTTCTCCCGGGGGGGTTCCGGTAACCCTCCGATTCTCCGGTTTTCTCCGAAATCACCCGGAACACTTCCTGTGTCCGAATATAGCCGTCCAATATATCAATCTTTATGTTTCGACCATTTCGAGACTCCTCGTCATGTCCGTGATCTCATCCGGGACTCCGAACTAACTTTGGTACATCAAAACTCATAAACTCATAATATAACTGTCATCGAAACCTTAAGCGTGCGGACCCTACGGGTTCGAGAACAATGTAGACATGACCGAGACACGTCTCCGGTCAATAACCAATAGCGGAACCTGGATGCTCATATTGGCTCCTACATATTCTATGAAGATCTTTATCGGTCAGACCGCATAACAACATATGTTGTTCCCTTTGTCATCGGTATGTTACTTGCCCGAGATTCGATCGTCGGTATCTCAATACCTAGTTCAATCTTGTTACCGGCAAGTCTCTTTACTCGTTTTGTAATACATCATCTCGCAACTAACTCATTAGTTGCAATGCTTGCAAGGCTTATGTGATGTGCATTACCGAGAGGGCCCAGAGATACCTCTCCGACAATCGGAGTGACAAATCCTAATCTCGAAATACGCCAACCCAACATGTACCTTTGGAGACACCTATAGAGCACCTTTATAATCACCCATTTACGTTGTGACGTTTGGTAGCACACAAAGTGTTCCTCCGGCAAACGGGAGTTGCATAATCTCATAGTCATAGGAACATGTATAAGTCATGAAGAAAGCAATAGCAACATACTAAACGATCGGGTGCTAAGCTAATGGAATGGGTCATGTCAATCAGATCATTCACCTAATGATGTGATCTCGTTAATCAAATAACAACTCCTTGTTCATGGTTAGGAAACATAACCATCTTTGATTAACGAGCTAGTCAAGTAGAGGCATACTAGTGACACTCTGTTTGTCTATGTATTCACACATGTATTATGTTTCCGGTTAATACAATTCTAGCATGAATAATTAACATTTATCATGATATAAGGAAATAAATAATAACTTTATTATTGCCTCTAGGGCATATTTCCTTCAGTCTCCCACTTGCACTAGAGTCAATAATCTAGATTACACAGTAATGATTCTAACACCCATGGAGCCTTGGTGTTGATCATGTTTTGCTCGTGGAAGAGGCTTAGTCAACGGGTCTGCAACATTCAGATCCATATGTATCTTGCAAATCTCTAAGTCTCCCACCTGGACTAGATCCCGGATGGAATTGAAGAGTCTCTTGATGTGCTTGGTTCTCTTGTGAAATCTGGATTCCTTTGCCAAGGCAATTGCACCAGTATTGTCACAAAAGATTTTCATTGGACCCGATGCACTAGGTATGACACCTAGATCGGATATGAACTCCTTCATCCAGACTCCTTCATTTGCTGCTTTCGAAGCAGCTATGTATTCCGCTTCACATGTAGATCCCGCAACAACGCTTTGTTTAGAACTACACCAATTGACAGCTCCACCATTTAATGTAAACACGTATCCGGTTTGCGATTTAGAATCGTCCGGATCAGTGTCAAAGCTTGCATCAACGTAACCTTTTACGATGAGCTCTTTGTCACCTCCATATATGAGAAACATATCCTTAGTCCTTTTCAGGTATTTCAGGATGTTCTTGACCGCTGTCCAGTGATCCACTCCTGGATTACTTTGGTACCTCCCTGCTAGACTTATAGCAAGGCACACATCAGGTCTGGTACACAGCATTGCATACATGATAGAGCCTATGGCTGAAGCATAGGGAACATCTTTCATATTCTCTCTATCTTCTGCAGTGGTCGGGCATTGAGTCTTACTCAACTTCACACCTTGTAACACAGGCAAGAACCCTTTCTTTGCTTGATCCATTTTGAACTTCTTCAAAACTTTGTCAAGGTATGTGCTTTGTGAAAGTCCAATTAAGCGTCTTGATCTATCTCTATAGATCTTAATGCCTAATATGTAAGCAGCTTCACCGAGGTCTTTCATTGAAAAACTCTTATTCAAGTATCCCTTTATGCTATCCAGAAATTCTATATCATTTCCAATTAGTAATATGTCATCCACATATAATATCAGAAATGCTACAGAGCTCCCACTCACTTTCTTGTAAATACAGGCTTCTCCAAAAGTCTGTATAAAACCAAATGCTTTGATCACACTATCAAAGCGTTTATTCCAACTCCGAGAGGCTTGCACCAGTCCATAAATGGATCGCTGGAGCTTGCACACTTTGTTAGCTCCCTTTGGATCGACAAAACCTTCTGGTTGCATCATATACAACTCTTCTTCCAGAAATCCATTCAGGAATGCAGTTTTGACATCCATCTGCCAAATTTCATAATCATAAAATGCAGGCAATTGCTAACATGATTCGGACAGACTTAAGCATCGCTACGGGTGAGAAGGTCTCATCGTAGTCAATCCCTTGAACTTGCCGAAAACCTTTTGCGACAAGTCGAGCTTTGTAGACAGTAATATTACCGTCAGCGTCAGTCTTCTTCTTGAAGATCCATTTATTCTCAATTGCTTGCCGATCATCGGGCAAGTCAACCAAAGTCCATACTTTGTTCTCATACATGGATCCCATCTCAGATTTCATGGCTTCAAGCCATTTTGCGGAATCTGGGCTCACCATCGCTTCTTCATAGTTCGTAGGTTCATCATGATCTAGTAGCATGACTTCCAGAATAGGATTACCATACCACTCTGGCGCGGATCTCACTCTGGTTGATCTACGAGGTTCAGTAGTATCTTGTTCTGAAGTTTCATGATCATCATCATTAGCTTCCTCACTAACTGGTGTAGGTGTCACAGAAACAGTTTTCTGTGATGCACTACTTTCCAATAAGGGAGCAGGTACAATTACCTTGTCAAGTTCTACTTTCCTCCCACTCACTTCTTTCGAGAGAAACTCCTTCTCTAGAAAGTTTCCGAACTTAGCAACAAAAGTCTTGCCTTCGGATCTTTGATAGAAGGTGTATCCAATAGTTTCCTTTGGATATCCTATGAAGACACATTTCTCCGATTTGGGTTCGAGCTTATCAGGTTGAAGTTTTTTCACATAAGCATCGCAGCCCCAAACTTTCAGAAACGACAACTTTGGTTTCTTGCCAAACCACAGTTCATAAGGCGTCGTCTCAACGGATTTTGATGGTGCCCTATTTAACATGAATGCGGCCGTCTCTAGAGCGTATCCCCAAAAAGATAGCGGTAAATCAGTAAGAGACATCATAGATCGCACCATATCTAGTAAAGTACGATTACGACATTCGGACACACCATTACACTGTGGTGTTCTGGGTGGCGTGAGTTGCGAAACTGTTCCGCATTGTTTCAAATGTACACCAAACTCGTAACTCAAATATTCTCCTCCATGATCAGATCGTAGAAACTTTATTTTCTTGTTACGATGATTTTCAACTTCACTCTGAAATTCTTTGAACTTTTCAAACGTTTTAGACTTATGTTTCATTAAGTAGATATACCCATATCTGCTTAAGTCATCTGTGAAGGTGAGAAAATAATGATATCCGCCACGAGCCTTAATATTCATCGGGCCACATACATCTGTATGTATGATTTCCAACAAATCTGTTGCTCTCTCCATAGTACCGGAGAACGGTGTTTTAGTCATCTTGCCCATGAGGCACGGTTCACAAGTACCAAGTGATTCATAATCAAGTGGTTCCAAAAGTCCATCAGTATAGAGTTTCTTCATGCGCTTTACACTGATATGACCTAAACGGCAGTGCCACAAATAAGTTGCTATCATTATCAACTCTACATCTTTTGGCTTCAACACTATGAATATGTGTGTCACTACTATCGAGATTCAATAAAAATAGACCACTCTTTAAGGGTGCATGACCATAAAAGATATTACTCATATAAATAGAACAACCATTATTCTCAGATTTAAATGAATAACACTCTCGCATCAAACAAGATCCAGATATAATGTTCATGCTTAACGCTGGCACCAAATAACAATTATTTAGGTCTAATATTAATCCTGAAGGTAGATGTAGAGGTAGCATGCCGACTGCGATCACATCGACTTTGGAACCGTTTCCCACATGCATCGTCACCTCGTCCTTAGCCAATCTTCGCTTAATCCGTAGTCCCTGTTTCGAGTTGCAAATATTAGCAACAGAACCAGTATCAAATACCCAGGTGCTACTGCGAGCATTAGTAAGGTACACATCAATAACATGTATATCACATATACCTTTGTTCACCTTGCCATCCTTCTTATCCGCCAAATACTTGGGGCAGTTCTGCTTCCAGTGACCAGTCTGCTTGCAGTAGAAGCACTCAGTTTCAGGCTTAGGTCCAGGTTTGGGTTTCTTCTCTTGAGCAGCAACTTGCTTGCCGTTCTTTTTGAAGTTCCCCTTCTTCTTCCCTTTGCCCTTTTCCTTGAAACTAGTGGTCTTGTTGACCATCAACACTTGATGCTCCTTCTTGATTTCTACCTCCGCATCTTTCAGCATTGCGAAGAGCTCGGGAATAGTCTTATTCATCCCTTGCATATTATAGTTCATCACGAAGCTCTTGTAGCTTGGTGGCAGTGATTGGAGAATTCTGTCAATGACGCAATCATCTGGAAGATTAACTCCCAATTGTATCAAGTGATTATTATACCCAGACATTTTGAGTATATGCTCACTGACAGAACTGTTCTCCTCCATCTTGCAGCTATAGAACTTATTGGAGACTTCATATCTCTCAATCCGGGCATTTGCTTGAAATATTAACTTCAACTCATGGAACATCTCATATGCTCCATGACGTTCAAAACGTCATTGAAGTCCCGATTCTAAGCCGCAAAGCATGGCACACTGAACTATCGAGTAGTCATCAGCTTTTCTCTGCCAGACGTTCATAACATCTGGTGTTGCTCCAGTAGTAGGCCTGGCACCCAGCGGTGCTTCCAGGACGTAATTCTTCTATGCAGCAATGAGGATAATCCTCAAGTTACGGACCCAGTCCGTGTAATTGCTACCATCATCTTTCAACTTTGCTTTCTCAAGGAACACATTAAAATTCAATGGAATAACAGCACGAGCCATCTATCTACAATCAAGCATAAACAAGCAAGATACTATCAGGTACTAAGTTTCATGATAAATTTAGGTTCAATTAATTTACTTAAAGAACTCCCACTTACATAGACATCCCTCTAATCCTCTAAGTGATTACGTGATCCAAATCAACTAAACCATGTCCGATCATCACGTGAGATGGAGTAGTTTCATTGGTGAACATCACTATGTTGATCATATCTACTATATGATTCACGCTCGACCTTTCGGTCTCCATGTTCCGAGGCCATATCTGTATATGCTTGGCTCGTCAAGTATAACCTGAGTATTCCACGTGTGCAACTGTTTTGCACCCGTTGTATTTGAACGTAGAGCCTATCACACCCGATCATCACGTGGTGTCTCAGCACGAAGAACTTTCGCAACGGTGCTTACTCAGGGAGAACACTTCTTGATAATTAGTGAGAGATCATCTTATAATGCTACCGTCAATCAAAGCAAGATAAGATGCATAAAAGATAAACATCACATGCAATCAATATAAGTGATATGATATGGACATCATCATCTTGTGCTTGTGATCTCCATCGAAGCACCATCGTGATCACCATCATCACCGGCGCGACACCTTGATCTCCATCGTAGCGTCGTTGTCGTCACGCCAATCTTATGCTTCCACGACTATCGCTACGCTTAGTGATAAAGTAAAGCATTACAGCGCGATTGCATTGCATACAATAAAGCGACAACCATATGGCTCCTGCCAGTTGCCGATAACTCGGTTACAAAACATGATCATCTCATACAATAAAATCATGTCTTGACCATATCACATCACAACATGCCCTGCAAAAACAAGTTAGACGTCCTCTACTTTGTTGTTGCAAGTTTTACGTGGCTGCTACGGGCTTAAGCAAGAACCAATCTTACCTACGCATCAAAACCACAACGATAGTTTGTCAAGTTGGTGCTGTTTTAACCTTCGCAAGGACCGGGCGTAGCCACACTCGGTTCAACTAAGGTTGGAGAAACTGTCACCCGCAAGCCACCTATGTGCAAAGCACGTCGGGAGAACCGGTCTCGCGTAAGCGTACGCGTAATGTCGGTCCGGGTCGCTTCGTCCAACAATACCGCCGAACCAAAGTATGACATGCTGGTAAGCAGTATGACTTATATTGCCCACAACTCACTTGTGTTCTACTCGTGCATATAACATCAACCTATAAAACCTAGGCTCTGATGCCACTGTTGGGTTTTGTAGTAATTTCAAAAAAATTCCTACGCACATGCAAGATCATGGTGATGCATATCAACAAGAGGGGGAGAGTGTGATCTATGTACCCTTGTAGATCGACAACGGAAGCGTTAACTTGGTTGATATAGTCGTACGTCTCCACGGCCCGACCGATCAAGCACCGAAACTACGGCACCTCCGAGTTCTAGCACACGTTCAGCTCGATGACGATCCCCGGACTTCGATCCAGCAAAGTGTCGGGGAAGAGTTCCGTCAGCACGACGGCGTGGTGACGATCTTGATGTTCTATTGTCACAGGGCTTCGCCTAAGCACCGCTACAATATTATCGAGGACTATGGTGGAAGGGGGCACCGCACACGGCTAAGAATATGATCACGTGGATCAACTTGTGTCTATGGGTGCCCCCTGCCCCCATATATAAAGGAGCAAGGGGAGGAGGCTGGCCGGCCCCTATAGGTGCGCCAGGAGGAGTCCTCCTCCTAGTAGGAGTAGGACTCCTACTAGGAGGGGGAAAGAAGTGGGGAGGGAGAGGGAAAGGGGGCTCCGCCCCCCCTCTCCTAGTCCAATTCGGACCAGGGGGAGGAGGCACGCGGCCAACCACTGGCAGCCCCTCTCTCTCTCCACTAAGGCCCATATGGCCCATTACTTCTCCCGGGGGGTTCCGGTAACCCTCCGGTTCTCCGGTTTTCTCCGAAATCACCCGGAACACTTCCGGTGTCCGAATATAGCCGTCCAATATATCAATCTTTATGTCTCGACCATTTCGAGACTCCTCGTCATGTCCGTGATCTCATCTGGGACTCCGAACTAACTTCAGTACATCAAAACTCATAAACTCATAATATAACTGTCATCGAAACCTTAAGCGTGCAGACCCTACGGGTTCGAGAACAATGTAGACATGACCGAGACACGTCTCCGGTCAATAACCAATAGCGGAACCTGGATGCTCATATTGGCTCCTACATATTCTACGAAGATCTTTATCGGTCAGACCGCATAACAACATACGTTCTTCCCTTTGTCATCGGTATGTTACTTGCCTGAGATTCGATCGTCGGTATCTCAATACCTAGTTCAATCTCGTTACCGGCAAGTCTCTTTACTCGTTTCGTAATACATCATCTCGCAACTAACTCATTAGTTGCAATGCTTGCAAGGCTTATGTGATGTGCATTACCGAGAGGGCCCAGAGATACCTCTCCGACAATCGGAGTGACAAATCCTAATCTCGAAATACGCCAACCCAACATGTACCTTTGGAGACACCTGTAGAGCACCTTTATAATCACCCATTTACGTTGTGACGTTTGGTAGCACACAAAGTGTTCCTCCGGCAAACGGGAGTTGCATAATCTCATAGTCATAGGAACATGTATAAGTCATGAAGAAAGCAATAGCAACATACTAAACGATCGGGTGCTAAGCTAATGGAATAGGTCATGTCAATCAGATCATTCACCTAATGATGTGATCTCGTTAATCAAATAACAACTCCTTGTTCATTGTTAGGAAACATAACCACCTTTGATTAACGAGCTAGTCAAGTAGAGGCATACTAGTGACACTCTGTTTCTCTATGTATTCACACATGTATTATGTTTCCGGTTAATACAATTCTAGCATGAATAATTAACATTTATCATCATATAAGGAAATAAATAATAACTTTATTATTGCCTCTAGGGCATATTTCCTTTAATAAATAGGGGGAGGATGGGGGCGTGGCAGAGCAAGGGCGCCCCTCCTCCATGCTATTCCTTGCTCTTCTTCCTATTCTTCCTCGCACCGCCGCGCGCCCAAGCTTCGCCGAATGCTGCGGCGATCCGCTCACGATGAGCTCTTCCTCCGCCGTCGCGCCTCCCTCGGTGCATTCCGGCACCTGGGATGGCTCAGAGGTCCATGACGACCACATCGAGTTCCTCCGCAAGACTCGTCGGCTCCCCGGCGAGGATTACGTGCGGGTACGCCTTGCGCCGAAGGGGGAGATCTCTCCGGCGCCGAGGAGGAGGGCGAGCGGGTTATCTTCCGCTCGCACTGCCTGCGCGGCCTGGGGCTGTCGGCGAGCAGCTTCTTCCACTCCTTTCTGGAGTTCTACGGCCTCCAGCTGCACCACCTCATGCCCAACACGGTGGTGTTGTTGTCCGCCTTCGTTGCCGCGTGCGAAGGCTTCCTCGGAGTCCTCCCCACCATCGAGCTCTGGGGGGAGTTCTTCTACTCCAAGCTCGGCACCCAGGCCGCAGGCGTGCCGGCTCAGTGCGGCGCGTTCATCACCGTGCGGAGGTCGGGGGCCGACAACCCCTTCCCCATCATCAAGCTGATAAAGTCGGTGAAGATGTGGCAGCGATCATACTTCTACATGAAGAGCGTCTTCGCGGAGGGCAATTGGGTCAATCTTCCGGCTTTCGAAGCCGGCCCGCCGGCTGGGAGGCTGCCCAACTGGTCATATTGGGCCAAGTCACTGACGCCTGCGGGAGCCGGCGCTGTCACGCGACTCCGAGTGTTGACGCACTCGGAGGGCTTGACTGGTCCGGATCTGCTGGCCGCCTTCGTGGCGCGCCAAGATCTCCCGCTCCAAGGTCGCCCCCACATGATATGCCAAATGAGCGGGCACCATGACCCGAGTCGGATGTGCACCAAGGACATGCCTCAAGAAGAGGTGGCCTGCATGGTGAACTACCTCCCGGACAGCAAGCTCCTGGAGGATTGGCGGTTCGGCAAGGAGCCGTACTCTCGCGCCAACCCCCGCCCATAGTGAGTTGCCTCTTTTCTTCTTTCTTTGAATTGTCTTCTTTCTTGCCGAGTTTGTCTTGTCCGACCTGACCAGTCGGCTTTGGTCAGAATCCCCTCCTCCGTCCATCAGCCGGCTCCGCGGGGCCGGCCCACGAGTTCCTCGTCGACCGGGTGGAGAGCTACGTCGACGACCCCGATCTGGGGGCAGCGGCTTTGGAAGACGACACCGAGGGAGGAGGCGGCCCGTGGCTCGGGGCTAGTCTAGAGGACTAGCCTGATGATGAGGAGGAGGTCACCCCCGCCACCGGCCAGGAGTCGGCCATCCCGGCACGGGCTCTTCTGCTGCGACGGGCGCTCCAGGCGGCAGCAAGAAGTGCAGGGCCGCGCCGACCTTGTTCGGCACTTGACCGAAGAAGCCCAAGAGTTCGGCTGCGGCGACCAAGTGGGACGAGGCGGTCGCGAAGGCCATCCGCTTCCGCAAGGAAGTAAAGAAGCCGCCACTAGTCTCCGCATGAGTATTCCATCTTAATGCCTTTATTCCTTCTTTGTGGCTTTTGTATGAGTCTTTACTTGCTTCCCATGCTTCAGGGCTCCCCTCACTCTTGAGAGGGTCGTCGCCGCCTTCGTCATGGGGTCGGTGGAGACGTCCGCCACAACTCGGCGGATTGACCTCGCCGCCGACCTCCGGGAGGCGACAGAGCGGAACGCGCAGGAGAAGCGCAATGAGGAAGAAGCCGCCCGCCTGGAGAAGGTGGAGGCCGAGAAGGCGGAGGCCTCCGCCAACAAGAAGCTGGCAGAGGCCGAAGCCGCTGTTGCAGGGAAGCCGTAGGCTGAGGAGGCCACGCACCGCCCACCGGTGGTATTCGTCATCCCACTGAACTCTGCGCCGCCGCCTCCGGAGGTCACGGGGCAGACTGGGGAAGCTGGCGGCGAGAACCCCATCATGGAGAGGGAAGGCTGCGACGCCTCCATGCTGGACGTGATCGTTCCGCCGCCGCCTCCGCCGCCGTCTGGGAGCACGCAAGGCAAACAGCCGGCGGATCCGTGGGTGCCGCCGACTGAAGACGAGGTCGTGGCGAAGCTACTCCATCAAGTCGGCTCGCCAACGCGCCGTCGTCTTGAGAAGGCGACTTCGGCGCCACGCCCCTTGGAGACCGGCAGTGCCAGCTCGGCGATCACAGACGCCGAAGCAACGAGCGTCGCGCCCATTGGGTGGGTGCGAGGAGGCGGCACGGGCCCGCTGAACCAAGCGCTTCTGGACATCCAGACAATGCTGCGAGCTGAGGGCG
This sequence comes from Triticum aestivum, assembly GCF_018294505.1. Lineage (NCBI taxonomy): Eukaryota > Viridiplantae > Streptophyta > Magnoliopsida > Poales > Poaceae > Triticum > Triticum aestivum. The sequence continues at coordinate 195,555,902 of NC_057812.1, read as the reverse complement.
ACGAGATCCAGAACTGCACCAAGGCGTACTTGGCGTCGCGGGCAGCCTTCCGGGTATGTTTTCTCTTTTGTCCTTGTTTTCTTGTAACTCTCTGTGGGGGCGCGCCAGCGCACCCACTGGGTGTAGTCCCCGAGTTTCGGGCCGGCTGCTAAGAAGGCGGCCCGGAACTCCAATTGGTGAGTTCCGGGTACTAACTTTTGTCTAAAATACTTGTCACAGGATTATCACAACCTGTGTGTCACTGCCTTCAACCGCAACGTTGAAGAGCTGGGCAAGGGGACCGCCGACTTGTCGGAGAGCCGGAGTGAGTCCTTTTTCTTCTTTGCGAGGGTGCGCTGGCGCACCCGCGGGCTGTAGTCCCCGAGATTCGGGCCGACTGCTGAGCAGTCGAGCCAGATCTTCCCGGCGACCTTCTTTGTTGATGACTTAACGCCTTTTTTCTTTTCCTTCAGAGGCCAACGCCACTCTTCAAAATCAGCTGAATGAAGCCAACTCCGCGCTGCATGCCAAGGGGGAGGAGTGCAGCAAGCTCGCCGCAGAGCGCGATCTGCTGGCTGCACAATTGGCGGAGCAGAAGGAGCTGCTTAAGAAGACGCACAAGGAGGCGGAAGAAGCGGAGACCACCCTCCTGGCCGAGTTCGCAAGTGAGCGCTCCTCCTGGTCTGACAAGGAGGCATTACTGGTCGCCCTCAGCAGGTCGCGCTCGGCCCGGAGCTTCGCATTGCTCTCATTTAGTTGCTGGATGACGTCGGTAGATTGTTCAAACGAGGCTTGCAGGTCATCCTGCAACCTCGCCCACCTGGAGATCTGATCCATCTGCCTATGGATGAGGGCTTGCATGCGCCTGTAAGAGTCCTCGCCTGCCCACGAGGCATTTTCCCAGGCTGCCGCGGCAAGGCAGGACATCTCTGCTGCATTCGCGGCGTGGCGGGACTTTTCTTCTGCTTCCGCGGCGCGGCCGGACCAGTCTATTGTATCGACGGCGCGGCGGGTCCTCCGTGCTGCTTCGGTGGCGTGGCGGGACCTCTCTGCTGCTACGGTCGTGCAGTGGGACATGTTGGCTACTATCGCGGCGAGGCGGGACATCTCTCGTGCTCCCGCTTCCAGGCTCGCCTCTCCTTGGTCGCAATCTCTCGACCCAGAACTCATGCTGGCCATGGTGGACGCAAGGGAATGATGATGAATGACTTGTTTGTTTTTGACTTTTTGTGGATGAGGAGTTGAGGAGGAATGTGCGGTCATCTTGGAGTAGTAGTATTTATAACCGCATAGTAATACGCTCCTAAGTGGTAAACCATTTAGGTTTTGATCGGTGTGAATAGGTTTGCAATTTGGAATGTGACGGGACGCATGCTCAAAATTTACTGATGGTTATAAGTTTGGCACTATTCCTGGAAGGCGTAACGTGGGCACGTACGCCTTCTTGGCCACGTACGTGGCGTTTGAACCATAGGGTGCACCGCAATAGGCAATGTCAGCACACATCTTTTAATTAGAATGGGTGTGCCCGTCTAGCGCACACACATTGATCTATCTAACTGTTTCAGTTTGTTGTGGCTAATCGCAAACAGTTCATTCATGTGAAGTGTATGCCATCAATCGCAGACACTTTGATCTACCTTACCCGTTTTTGTTATGTTGCCTAATTGCAAACAGTTAATCCTTCGGAAGTGTATGCCCTCAATCACACACACCTTGATCTGGGTGACCGTTTCTTTTGTGTTGCCTAATCACAAACAGTCCATCCGAGTGAACTGTATGTTGTATATCGCACACACCTTCATCTGGCTACCCGTTTCTTTTGTGTTGCCTAATCACAAATGGTTCATCCGAGTGAACCGTATGCTCTATATCGCACACGCCTTCATCAGGCTGCCCGTTTCTTTTGTTCCGCCTCATCGCAAACAGTTCATTGGACTGAACCGTATGCCCCGGATCGCACATGCAACTAAAGCTGAACCATGTTTGATGCATCCTCCATCGCAAACATTTTCACCTTTTTTGATGGTTTTCATATAGCACTGTTTGCAATTATGGCATCACACACAGTTTCTCGAAGGGCCTCTGATCGTAGTGTCGCGTTAGCAGCATCCTGCAGTAGTGGGTTAAGTTTCCTAACCATAGACATGTGTTTTCATTTGATGAACGGGATCACATCATTAGGAGAATGATGTGATGGACAAGATCCATCCGTTAGCTTAGCATAATGATCGTTAAGTTTTATTGCTATTGCATTCTTCATGACTTATACATATTCCTTTCACTATGAGATTATGCAACTCCCGAATACCGGAGGAATACCTTGTGTGCTATCAAACATCACAATGTAATTGGGTGATTATAAAGATGCTCTACAGGCATCTCCAAAGGTGTTTGTTGGGTTGGCATAGATCGAGATTAGGATTTGTCACTCCGAGTATCGGAGAGGTATCTCTGGGACCTCTCGGTAATGCACATCATGATAAGCCTTGCAAGCAATGTGACTAATGAGTTAGTTGCGGGATGATGCATTATGGAACGAGTAAAGATACTTGTGGGTAACGAGATTGAACTAGGTATGAAGATAACGTCAATCGAATCTCGGGCAAGTAACATACTGATGACAAAGGGAATAACGTATGTTGTCATTATGGTACGACCGATAAAGATCTTCGTAGAATATGTGGGAACCAATATGAGCATCCAGGTTCTGATGTTGGTTATTGACCAGAGAGGTGTCTCGGCCATGTCTACATAGTTCTCGAACCCGTAGGGTCCGCCCGCTTAACATTCGATGACGATTTTGTATTATATGAGTTATGTGATTTGGTGACCGAATGTTGTTCAGAGTCCCAGATGAGATCACGAACATGACGAGGAATATCGAAATGGTCGGGAGGTAAAGTTCATATATAGGACGATAGTATTTGGACAATGGAAGTGTTCCGGGGGTACCGGGTACGTATCGGGTCACCGGAAGGGGTTCCGGACTAACCCCGGCAAACTATATGGGCCTATTGGGCCAATAGGGGAAACACAGCAACTAGCATGGGCTGTTGCGCCCCCCTTCCTGGCCGAATAGGAAGGGGAAGGGAAAAGGGGAAGAGAGAAAGAAGGGGAGGCAATTCAGCCTCCCCCTTCCTTCCCTCCTATCCCCCCTTTCCTTCCCTCTCCGGAAAAGATGGTAAGGTGGGGCCGAATTGGACAAGGCCCCCAAGTAGGATTCCTCCTACTTGGGGCGCCCCATGGTTGTCCCCCTCCCCCTCCCACCTATATATATGTGGGGAGCGGGTGCCTAGAACACACAACAAACATTGTTAGCCGTGGGCGGCGCCCCCCCCCCATAGTTTATGCCTCTGGTCATATTCACGTAGTGCTTAGGCGAAGCCCTGTGCGGATCACTTCACCATTACTGTCACCATGTTGTCATGCTGACGGAACTCTCCCTCGACACTTTGCTGGATCAAGAGTTTGAGGGACATCATCGAGCTAAACGTGTGCATAACTCGGAGGTTTCTTACGTTCGCTGCTTGATCGGTCGGAACAAGAAGAAGTTCGACTACATCAACCACGTTGTCAAACACTTCCGCTTTCGGTCTACGAGGGTACGTAGACACACTCTCCCCCTCTCATTGCTATGCATCTCCTAGATAGATCTTGTGTGAGCATAGGAAATTTTTTGAAATTGCATGCTACGTTACAATCGATTCATACTAGCCAGCTCATTGTTCGTTTCGAGATTTGCAACTCCAAGTGTAGGTGCATTTCAGTTGTGCGGCCGTAGACACATATGAGGTCTTCTCCAGCGTTAATGATTGGTTGTTGGTGCAATCTATCAATCGTTGATGTTTCCATGTCATATAGTTTGCGCACGTTAATAAAACATGTAGCTCATGAGCTTATGATCGTTTCCAGGGAAGTGGTTCATTACATCATTCAAACAAAACTTCCTCAACTATAACCATTAAATGCCACCTAAATCTGAATTTCCTCTTCAATTTTTATGTTTTTCATATGTATTTATTTTTGCTTGGCATATAGATACCATTGGCATGGTGAAGAGTATTTCACAAACACTCCTGGTGTTTTCCCAAGATAGGTAACATGTAAGAGAATATTACTTTCACATTTGATAATGTCTTCATCAGATAACTTCATCATAAAAACTTTACAAAATGATACCCAAATGTAATCCTATAATAGCAAGAGTGAATGAGCAAAGATTACATATTCAATGGTTACGTCACGGGCTGACTCGATGTAACATAACTAAATTAGCATGTTTTGCACATGCTTTTCATTTTAGATTTCGGACCAACAACTTGGACTTGGCACGGGGGAAGTAACCTTTTGAATGTCTTCAGGAGACCTTAATACATGAATCAAACTATTAATTTCTCTTCCTACTAGCCTGGGTTGACCTTTCTATTTCTCTTTTCTCTTTACTTCTAATCTTGCTTCCTAACTGGTTGTTCAGTTTGTTCATTGTTGTGGATGTAAGACCATGCTTTCACAAGAAAACCACATCAATTGTTAAAATAGTATATTTCCAGTGTGCCTCTTGGTTTACATTTTATTGGTAGTAACTTCAAGTATACAAAAAGTCCAAAAGGTTTGGGTAGTTCTTCCTGAAAGTATTTTTCCAAATATAATTGTTGACGATAAAGGGTGATAATATTAATTTTATGGACTACAAATGAATAAACTCTTATTGCTTGGTGCTAGTCAATGATTTTTTGTGTGTGGTGGGAAACTAGGAGATATTTAGTTATGTATAATATATTTGCTTGACCTTACATGTTGATTGCCAGGAAATTAACAACTTTGTAAATATGTTGCGCAAAGAGAGGACCTCTTAACAGATGAAATTATTATCTACTCCCTCTGTAAACTAATATAAGAGCGCTTAGATCACTGAAGTAGTGATCTAAACACTCTTATGTTAGTTTACGGAGGGAGTGCCATTTTCTGATGACTGGTTATATCAACCAAACGTGCTCTAGACTATCTATTTTGCAGGCATAGTACACACATAATATTAAGACCTATATACCTCCTTCGTGTCAGCTTCAAAATCTTCACCAAAGTTGCTATTAATAGGCTCAACACAGTTGATGGCTGAGGGAGTCCTGGATTAGGGGGTCTCCGGACAGCCGGACTATATCTTTCGGCCGGACTATTAGACTATGAAGATACAAGATTGAAGACTTCGTCTCGTGTCCGGATGGGACTCTACTTGGCGTGGAAGGCAAGCTAGGCAATACGGATATGTATATCTCCTCCTTTGTAACCGACCTTGTGTAACCCTAGCCCCTCCGGTGTCTATATAAACCGGAGGGTTTTAGTCCGTATGACAACATACAATCATACCATAGGCTAGCTTCTAGGGTTTAGCCTCTCTGATCTCGTGGTAGATCTACTCTTGTACTACCCATATCATCAATATTAATCAAGCAGGATGTAGGGTTTTACCTCCATCAAGAGGGCCCGAACCTGGGTAAAACATTTGTGTCCCCTGCCTCCTGTTACCATCTACCTTAGACGCACAGTTCGGGACCCCCTACCCGAGATCCGCCGGTTTTGACACCAACATAGGTGCTTTCATTGAGAGTTCCTCTGTGCCGTCGCCAGAAGGAAGGATGTCTCTCTCGTCTTTAAAGACGGTACTACTGTTGGGGGAGCTTTGGCTGTCGGCCAAACTCTCCGGCTAGGCGGTTTCATCATGACAGCCTGTTCGGCCGCCGCACCGAGGATGAATTCTCGGGTCATCGAAAACAGCCTCCACGTCAAATCAGCACTTGCCAAACAGATGGATCCAATGGTGCTCTCCTCCTTAAACGAGCGCTTGGATCGCATCGCCGCCTTGGGAGTCGCTACGGACTTTGATCAGATTGGGCTTAAACCCGATCAAAGGGAGATTAACTCTCCACCGGTCACCCATCATATTGCAGTGGTGGAGGAACAATGCGCCGACCTTTCCTCTATCCTGAGGACCAACTATGTCCGGATTCCTGAGCTCTCCGAGTCGGACGCCCGTTCGCGGGAGGACAACATCCAATCCCTTAACTTAGAGTCAGATAGCGGACCAGGATTAGCGGGTAACACCCCGGAACTGGAACTTCCAAAATTGGAAACTCCTCGGCCCCTGGATCCCAGATCGGGTAGGGGTTCGGATTCAATTCCACCCACCCAAACACAAGCGATCTTTCCCATATCAGGCAAGGGCTCCAGGAAATAGTACATCATTACTAGGCCAGATTCCTCCATGCAATGAACAAGGTTAAGGACTGTCGCGAGGAAGACGCAATCTTATTTTTCTGCAATAATTGCACGGACAAGGGAATCCTTAACGCCATAAATTGTCGTGAGATAACACGCTTCGCTGACTTGGCGTCTATAGTACGAAAGTACTGTGCGATGGAAAGTGCCTGGAAAACCGAAACAAACTTTTGGGATAATCCGGCCCTAAACACAAACCCAGTCCGAAATAAAAGGGTGCATTATCACAATACACCCGAGTTAACTACCAAAAAGCAAAAACCCTCTACAGGGCAAGGAACCGTACTGGAGGGATGGCTCAACGGACCCTGCAAAATTCATAGCACCGCGGATATAATATCAACGCACAGCCTTAGAGCACGTTGGATACTCCGATAGGTGGCCAAAAGTGGTGAGGATCTTCTTATCCCACATACCACAGAGCACCATCCAGTGGATAACAATACGGTGTTAACAGTGTTCGAGACCTTTGCGTCAAATAATAGGCGCAAACGAACACTCCGCAGCATGGCCGAAATCTGCCACGTAGTAGCAACAAATCCATGGAGTGACACGGCTATTACCTTCAATGCTAGTGATGAACCCAAATTTTGAACAGCCCGAGCACCAGCCGCACTGGTCCTCAGTCCAATCGTGGACGGCTTTCGACTCACCAAAGTACTCATGGACGGCGGCAGCGGACTAAACCTCATCTATGAGGAAACTCTTCAAAAGATGGAAATAGACTGGAACCGCATCGAGCAAAGTAGCACAACCTTTAGAGGAATTATCCCCAGTCGGGAAGCACGATGTGCTGGGAAAATCACACTAGATGTGGTATTCGGCATGCCAGACAATTACAGGTCCGAAGAAATTACATTCCAAGTGGCCCCGTTCAGCAGTGGCTATCATGCTCTTTTAGGACGGGAGGCGTTCACAATCTTCCAAGCCGTACCCCATTACGGGTACATGAAGCTTAAAATGCCCGGGCCCAACGGAATCATCACTCTCGCCGGTGATCCGGACACAGCACTCCGCGCCGAAAACAAAACAGCTGCATTGGCCCTCGAGGCATTATCCGAAGCCCTCTCGGCCGAGGAATTAACCATGCTACGCTCCACAGTGGACAGGGACGATGTGATACTCGACAAGAGATCCAAGTCCACCTCTTTTAAACCAGCGGATGAAATAGTCAAATTCCAAGTCCACCCAACGGACCCTACAAAAACAGCCTCCATCGGGGCACAGTTAAACCCCGCTGTGGACGCTGCACTATGAGAGTTCCTGCGCGAGAATTGGGACATATTCGCCTGGCATCCCTCAGACATGCCAGGAATCCCACGCAGGCTGGCCGAGCATAGCCTCAATATCCTAAAGGAATTCAAGCCGGTCAAGTAAGCTCTTCGGCGTTTCTCCGAACCTAAGAGACAGTCCATGGGAGAAGAACTAGCCAAGTTATTGGAGGCCAGATTCATCAGAGAAATAAAACATCCAGACTGGTTAGCAAACCTGGTTATGGTACCAAAGAAGGACAAATCCTGGCGCCTTTGCGTCGATTTCAAAGACCTCAATAAAGCTTGCCCAAAGGATCCCTTCCCCCTCCCACGCATCGATCAAATCATTGACGCTACCGCAGGACACGAGTCATTGTGTTTCCTCGACGCATACTCCGGTTACCACCAAATCAAGATGGAAGAGTCCGACCAAGCCGCAACGGCATTCATCAGACCATACGGTCCCTTCTGTTTCAACACAATGCCTTTTGGGCTCAAAAACGCCGGCGCAACATATCAGCGCATGATTCAGACATGTCTGGAGAAACAAATTGGCAAAACAGTAGAGGCATACGTAGACGGTGTGGTCGTTAAAACCAAACACGTCGACTCTTTGATAGACGACTTGAGGCTCACATTCGATAACCTCCGAACATATGACATCAAGCTCAATCCGGAAAAATGTGTTTTCGGCGTACCAGCCGGAAAGCTCCTGTGATTCATTGTCTCCAGTAGAGGTATTGAAGCAAATCCGGCCAAAATCCGTGCTTTGTCATAGTTGGCTACCCCAACAGACCTCAAACAAATCCAGAAGTTAACTGGATGTGTGGCGGCTCTAAGCTGCTTATCTCCCACTTAGGAGAAAAGGCTTTACCCCTTTATCGCCTCCTTCGGCGCACCGAACACTTTGAGTGGACGGACGCGGCCACAGCCGGATTGGAAGAAATAAAGGCCATTCTGGCAACCAACCCGATCATGGTTGCACTAAACATCGGCGAACCAATGTTGTTGTACATTGCGGCAACTCATCAAGTTGTAAGCGCGGTGCTCGTTGTCGAGCGGGAAGCGGACGGACACAAATTCCCTCTTCAAAAGCCGGTATACTATGTATCCACTGTCCTCACTCCATGCAAATCACGGTACCCGCATTACCAAAAGATAGCATATGCGGTATTCATGGCATCGCGGAAACTGCGACACTACTTTCAAGAGTGTTCGATTACAGTAGCCTCGAAAGTGCCACTTAATGATATTATCAACAACCGCGACGCTACCGGCCGGATTGCCAAATGGGCCATTGAGCTCCTACCATTCGACATAACATACAAACCTCGCCGAGCCATTAAATCGCAAGTACTAGCCGACTTCATCGCCGAATGGACGGAGGTCGAACTCCCTAAAGAGTACGGCGCATACTCCAATTGGATCATGCACTTTGACGGTTCTAAAATGCTGGCCGATCTAGGGGCTGGGGTCGTCCTGACGTCCCCAACCGGAGATAACATTCGGTACATACTGCAAATATTGTATACAAACTCCAACAATGCAGCCGAATACGAAGCTCTGTTGCATGGTCTTCGGATGGCAGTCTCCATGGGCATTCAATGCCTGGAGGTGTGTGGGGATTCAAACCTCGCAATATCCCAAATAAACGGAGATTTTGACGCCAAGGATCCGAAAATGGCAGCATATCGAAACGCCGTCCTAAAAATGTCAGCTCAGTTCGAGGGACTCGAATTTCACCATGTGGCTCGGGAAAACAATCAGGCGGCGGATATCCTCGCCCGCATCGGCGCAAAACGCAACACGGTCCCCCCCCCCCAACATATTTTTGGAAAGGCTTTTCAATCCATCCGTAGTATGGGAAGGGGACACCGGTAACAACAGTCCGGACCCGGCCAAAATACCCGATACCGAACTCTCTGACACAATCAGAGGCTCCGCCACCGAAATGACACCTTCAGCCCATGAAATAATGGCCATTATTGCCCCTTGGACAGAACCATTCCTGGCCTACCTAACTAGATAGGAACTTCTGGAGGACCAAAATGAGGCACGCTGCATAGTGCGGCGATCCAAGGCCTACATGGTCCAAGAGGGAGAATTGTACAAAAAAAGCACTACCGGAGTCCTTCAAAGGTGCATCTCCGAAGAGGAAGGGCGGAATCTTTTGGCAGAAATTCACGCCGGACTCGGCGATCATCACGCCGCAGCCCGGGCTCTTGTAAGCAAGGCCTTCCGTACAGGATTCTATTGCCCAATGGCCCGGGCAGATGCATAGGACTTGGTCCAACGTTGCGTCGGTTGCCAGCTCTTTGCAAATCAAAGCCACATGCCACCCACCTCCCTCCAAACAATCCCCATTACATGGCCCTTTGCGGTCTAGGGGATTGACATGGTTGGACCCCTTAAAGGGGGAACCCACAAGAAAAATACTTATTGGTCATGGTGGATAAATTCACCAAATGGATAGAGGCCAAACCGGTTAAAACAGCCGAATCCGGACCAGTGATAGATTTTATATCCGGGGTTGTACACCATTATGGCGTCCCCCACAGCATCATCACTGATAATGGCACAAACTTCACGGCCGACGAGGTAAAACTCTGGTGCAGCAAAATGGGCATCAAGCTTGATTATGCCTCAGTCTATCACCCACAAACCAACGGTCAAGTAGAGCGAGCAAACGGTCTTATAATGAGCGGCATTAAACCTAGATTAGTGCATTCCTTAATGGAGTCTAACACGCACTGGGTAGAGGAGCTCAACTCCGTACTCTGGGGGCTGCGGACCACGCCGAATCGTATTACCGGATATACACCCTTCTTTATGGTGTACAGCGCAGAGGCAGTCTTGCCCTGTGACATAATTCATGACTCACCTAGAGTGCGCATGTATGAAGAAAGAGAAGCCGAGCTCGATCGGCAGGACAGTCTGGACACCTTGGAGGAGGATCACGACGTAGCCAAAGCCCATTCCACATTTTATCAGCAACAGGCTCGCAGATACGAAAGCAGAGAAGTACGAGCCAAAACTTATAACATTGGCGAACTAGTTCTACGCCTGCCGGATAAGAAAAAGAACAAGGTCGAGCCCAAATGGGAAGGTCCCATCATTATTGACCAAGTTCTGACCGGTGGAGCATACCGACTGCGGGATGCATCGACTAGTCGACTCGAGCCGAACCCATGGAACGTGGCCAGGCTCCGAAGATTCTACGCCTAAGCACCGGACTCTATGTTAGTCCCTTCCCTTTGTCCATTTTTCACAAATACATTATCTATCTTGTTTTCCTTTCTTTCTTTCTTTTCTTATTTCTCTAGGCCTTCAAGGGTCACCTTGTGCCTTGTTTGCACATTACAGATGCGCTAGCCGCACTCTTCATACCTGGGGGCTTCTTTCAAAGAAGCTTAAATTATTTATCCGGGCTTCATGCCCAACACATGTGTTATACTTCCGCAAGTACCTTTTTTCACCATTATATGCATCAATATGACTTAAGTTCTGGCCAAGCTGGGTTGCCTGGCTCTTGTATTTATGCCCTATGTTCCCGTTAATTCGGCTAGGGCATAAGAGGAGCACCTCTGCGATTGTTACTGCCGGGTCAGCCGGATGTGTACCTCAGACTGGGTGAAGCCGAAAGCTAGCGTTCTTAAGGGAATATTCGGTCGATGAACAAAAGATGATTTTTATTTTTCATATCTGCCCCCAGATGTTTTTCCTGTGTTTCCTATCATAGTCCGGACATGCACTTTAGGGCATGCTTGCCCAGGGAAAGGAACCCTTAACGGAACTATTCTCCGTGGAAGATGTTTCTTACTACCCATGTAATATAACATAACTAGTTGGGCACTTGTCTGATAAAGCACTAATGAACCCTACGCCTAGTCTCCACGCATACCCCGGTTCTTATATAACTGAGCGAGTATTCGGATACACTCCGGACTATTGGGCCCGGAGGCTGAAGCGAAAAGGTCCGCAAAGACAAATGATCTACAATCCGGCTAGAAGGCATTATACATGTCACTTCAATTACATAGTCATGCAGACTGACTAAATTCTTCTTCTATACCATCCAACAGACGGTCTAGCTTACAATCCTGTTGGGAATACTTTGCGGCTAATTCTACTTGCCCATAAACTAAGCTAACAGGGATCTCTTTTCCGTCGGGCCCCACAGGTCTGACCTCGGCAATGTGATTTGGGTCTGCTTTGGTATACCGTGTCTTCACAATGTCCCAGGCTTCTCTGGCACCCAGTCGGCAGGCTGATATCTTCCATAATCGGAAGCGCCGCCGCGCTCCTTTGAGCTTCTCCGCAAGCTCCGCAACGCCCTCTGGCAGGGAGACGGACGGACACAAGGCCTGGGCAACACCCTGCATCACCTGTCGAACTTGTTCGTGGAGATGTGACAGCTCGGACAGAAGATCACCCGCAGACTCGGGCATTTCCTCCGCGGGACGACCCGTCAGCATACCTACAGACATAACGCTGTTAGTCGGCCTCTTCGCCGAATACCTTTAAAGGATTCATTCAAGCACTTACTAAAAATGCCACGTCGAAGCCTCTTATTCTCCTTCTCGGAGTCTGCAAGCTGGCCCTGAACGTCTTTTAGTTCCACGTTCAGCTTTATATTGGTGTCTTGGAGATTGTTTTTCTCCCGCCTAACCTCAGTCAGCACGCGTTTGCCAGCTTCTAGGTGCCTCATAACATGCTGGTCCCCCGGATTTACTCCGGATTCATCTGCAAAATATATTGTTAGATCTGCAGCCACGCCACGCACTATATGGTAACCATCATTCTTTAAAATGTTACCAGCGGGACGCTTTTTCTGTTCCTGCAATGCGGCAATAGCGGCCCGCAGTTGGGTCTTGCATTCCTCCAGCTCCTGGGACAGCTTGGTATTCTTCTCTGTAAGAACCTGCACAATAAAGATGATCCTTAAATCAGTTCTGCTAACTGTTTCAAGTCGCAGGGGCTACTGATACATATAAATCGTCAGATTCACTCACCCGTACATCCTTTACATACTGATCCGTGGCTCTGGCTAGACCATCTTGAGCGGCATGGAGGTACGCCTCCCCAGAATTAAAGGCATCAAACGCCTCTGGTGAGAAACAAGCGTCACGGAGTACGGCCCGGCGGCGCCTATGATTCATGGCACTTTCCACTTCTGAGTTTGTAGCAGATAACCTATCCGCATCCTTTGTAGGGGGATTATCCAGCACCTGCCCCATATCCGCTTCTGCCTCCGTGTCCAGTCCTGGTGCCCGACTGGTGGAAGCGTGATCCGCAACATTGCCGGACATATTCCGGTGAGCGTTTTTTCTGTTAAAGAAACACGGGCGTCATTACATTTTGAGAAAGACGACAACCACAGAGCGGGGTTTGTTGTACCCTTGCGTCGGCGTCTCCGTCCTGACCGCCTTCCTTTTTGGCCTACCCGGCCTTGGTGCCTCCTGTTGGCGTGTTGCTACAGGGCGTCCCGAATGCCTTCCCTATAAAAAAGGCCATGTGAATATGGTGGGTGAAGTGTCTAAAAGGGGATCCTACTTTTTTGAGTTGGGACTTTTCGGTTTTTCTTACGTGCGATGCAGGGAGCAGTCCGGGATAGTCGGCCGTAATGGCCACCATGGCATCGTCGTAGCTTAACTGATAGAACTGCCGGTTTATCAGCTCCACCGAGATAACTGGATCTTCTTCGAGTTTGGAGTCGAGGGTCCGGTTAGGGTCCTCCAGTTGTCGAGAAGGGCTGCTGACCTCCTTTATGGCCTTTCGCAGTTCCTGCCGCAAATTGGCAAGGTGAATACTTACAACAAAAAATGCGGGAAAATGGAAGTAAGGGGATATAGCTTACCCAGCTTGGAGGATTGTACATGGAGAATCCATACCGTGGCTTGATGCGGGTGAACTCCTCCTCCTCTCCCTTGAACAGTTCGGACAGAATTTTGGCTAATGCGGCAGCATCGCCCGGACCCTTACGCCCGTAGCGGGTGGCGTCATCCTCCCCGTTGAAACACCACAAGGGGTGCCCACGATATTGAAGTGGTTGCACTCCCCGCATTATGCAAATCGACATAACTTCGGTTATTGTCAATCCTGACTGAGCCAGTGCCTTAATCTGGTTCATCAGATAGAGGACTTCTCTGTCGTTTTCCACCTGGGGGCTCCGTGGGCGCCAACTTCGGCGCTTCTTCAGAGGAGCATTGTTGAACTCAGGAAGACCCCGCCAAACAGGGTCCGGAAGGGGAACGTCCTCCATATAAAACCATTCTGAAGGCCAGTCTTCGGACGGCTTCTTCAGGGTACCAGACAGATATCCGGTATCGGCGATGCGCCATACTTCGGCTCCGCCCAGTTGATAAAGTGATTCCCTCTGTGTGCGAGGGACAAGGCAAAATAGCCTTTTCCACAGCTCGAAGTGAGCCTCGCAGCCCAGGAACAACTCGCAGAGAGCAACGTAGCCAGCGATGTGTAGAATGGAGGCAAGGGTGAGATTGTGTAGTTGGAGGCCGTAGAACTCCAGGAGCCTGAGGAGGAACGGATGAATTGGAAATCCGAGTCCCCTTAGTAAGTAAGGAACAAGGCAAACCCGTTCCCCCATGGAGGGACAGGGAAAGTTCTCTGCTTGCTCCCCGCCATTGTAGGTGGCGAGCCCGGCTCGAACGGGAACCATGTATGCCGGAAGAAGAAATCCTTTGGTCTGCAGTTCGACCAATCGACTGTGTGGGACTGAACACCTCTCCCAATCACCAAGCTTAGGGCTACGGGGGCGGGAGGAGGAGTTGCCGAGGTCGACCATGCTGGAATGGATCTTTCCGAAACGCGCTCTGATAGATTCTTGCTGAGGGGAGGATGGTGTGGATCGGATCTAAGAATCCCAATCCCTTTAATAGACAATTTATTTATCTGGCTAGGGGGGCGAATGTAAAAATTCCCTGGCGCCTTGTATTCGTTCGATGCATGAGAAATTGCCCTTATTGGGCGCAGAAGCCAAGAGGATCAACATTCATGGGGCCAGATACTATTTACAAACACTTGGAAATTGGAGAAGAACCCGCCTTGCAATGCCGAAGACAATACTGCGCGCCGGACTCGTCGTCATTGAAGCCTAGTTCGGGGGCTACTGAGGGATTCCTGGATTAGAAGATCTTCGGACAGCCGGACTATATCTTTCGGCCGGACTGTTAGACTATGAAGGTACAATATTGAAGACTTCGTCTCATGTCCGGATGGGACTCTACTTGGCGTGGAAGGCAAGCTAGGCAATACGGATATGTATATCTCCTCCTTTGTAACCGACCTTGTGTAACCCTAGCCCCTTTGGTGTCTATATAAACCGGAGGGTTTTAGTCTGTAGGACAACATACAATCATATCATAGGCTAGCTTCTAGGGTTTAGCCTCTCTGATCTCGTGGTAGATCTACTCTTGTACTACCCATATCATCAATATTAATCAAGCAGGACGTAGGGTTTTACCTCCATCAAGAGGGCCCGAACCTGGGTGAAACATTGTGTCCCTTGCCTCCTGTTACCATCCGCCTTAGACGCACAGTTCGGGACCCCCTACCCGAGATCCGCCGGTTTTGACACTAACAATGGCCATGTTGTTCGGACATCCCAAATGACTTTCATGCAAAGAAGGAACATACTCGATGGAGTAGTGATCTTACATGAGATCGTGCAAGAGCTGCATCAAAAGAACATTAGTGGAGTAGTATTCAAGATTGAATTTGGAAAGGCTTTTGATAAAGTCGAATGGACATTTCCAACCATACCTTGTGTGACGCCCGGATAATTAAGCTACAGTAATTCCCTGCTAATGATGCCATGTCATCATGATTATTGTTGTTAAACTCGCGTTGGTTCGAACCCGATCCAAATTCATATCTAAAGTAAAATCAAAATTTAAAGTTTCCAATTTCAAGTCTAAAATGTTCAAATTGTGGCAAATAATCTCTGGTTATTTTTCATGTTGGAACCAACCTCTTTTGGATTCCCAGGTGCCCCTGGAAATTTATATAGTGGTCCAGCAGCAGTTTAAACTTGACCTTTCCAATTTCTAAAAATGGTTAGACAACTCCTTTTTGGCCTCGAACTTTCTGTGATACCTAGAATTGATGTGCTTGTTTTATGAGATAAGTCTCACATCTATCAAAACTCATTTTAGTTTTATAATTTAATAGAAAATAGTAGCAAAAATTGAAAACGGTTTTAAAAATGTGAAAAGGGAAGTGAACTCCCCCCCCCCCCCACGCTGCGCCAACCGGCCCAACTACCCAACTGGCCGGTCCAGTCGGCCAGCACAGCCGCTGCCACCTTTACCCCCCCCCCCCTCCCACGACGCAAACCCTAACCACTCGATCCCCCACTCCCCCATGATTCCCACTTCCCCTCATTCCCTCCTGCCCCGATCTGGGTTGAACACCACAGCCCCCCGACACCGCTGCCTCGGCCCCGTCGATTGCCGACGCCACCTGGAGGCCTCCCCTTCCTCGCCGGACCTTGCTGGATGCCCTCACCGCCTCGAAGCGCCAGACCCCGTCATCGGATCGCCGTCGCCCGGAGCTGCCCTCACCGGACCGTCCCGCCCCGCCTCTCCTTAGACGGTCGTTGTCGAGCCTCGTCGGTCCCCGATCCCCTGCAAACAGGGGTGAGCCGCCCTCCTCCACGTCTCTCCTCTTCCCTGTAGATCGAACACGCTCGCGCCATCCCCGATCTGCCTAGGTCAACGTGCCCATCTCCATCGCCGCGGTCAACACAACGGCCTCCCCATGCCTTCCCATGCGTCGCGCCGCCGAGGCCGCCTCTGCCAGCACACGCCTCGCCTCGCTCGCTGTCGCGACGCACACGCGTACTTCGATGCAGCCACGATGTCGCTGCCTCCGCCAGCGTCGGCCGCCCTGCACCGCAGCCCGCGCCTCGCTGTGCCCCGCGCCGGCGCCAGCGTCTTGCTTCCCACCGCCTGCAGCCATGCTCGCCGTTGGCCTCTGCCTCCACAGCTTGCCCCGCACGGCCTCTCTCGCCTGCTGCCGCGCTCGAGCCCCATCCCCACTCGCTACCGCAGTCGCCTCCTGCTGCTTGCTGCCTCGCCCGCGCCTACGCCGCTGGCCACGCCGGCTCGCCTGCCGACGCTCGCCGCTCTAGGCGCCGCTGCTGCCGCCCCGCCTCTGCTCCCTACGCCACCGCTGGCCTCGCCGTGGCCGAGGCCGCCCCTCCAGCCGCTGTCGTGGCCCGTGGCCGGCGCCACTAGTGACCTTGGGCGCGGGTGCCCGTACCCGCGTGCCCGGTAAACCGCCCGCTCCGGTGGCCGGGTGTGCCACTGCCAGTGGGGCCCATGCCCTTGTGTTGTAAAAAAAGGTTTGGAAATATATATATATATATATATATATATATATAATTGATTAATTGATTAATTTAATTAATTAGGTTTAACTAAACTAATTACTAGTTAGTCTAATTAGTCATCTAATTAGTTGGTGTGTGTATGACAGGGGGGCCCACCCCTTGTTCACCAGTCAAACGGTGGCTGGTCAACTGGGACCCCCTAGCCCACCTGTCAGCCTCTAGTACTTTTCTGCGTATGCAGAGCTGGGCGCACCTAGCATTTTAGTCTTTATTTTCGAATTAATAATAAATCCAGGAAAAGTTCCAATCTTTGAAAAATCATAGAAAATAATCCGTAACTTGAATGAAAATGTTGTGTAGATGAAAGTTGCTCAGAACAACGAGATGAACCCGAATACGTTGTCCGTTCATCTGTCACACTTCCCTATCATTGCAAACATCGAACCTTTTCCCTCCGATTCGTCTGTTCGAAAATGCCAAACTTTGGGAAAACATTCCCGAATGTTTCCCCCTTCACCTGTATCGTGTAACACTGCGTTAGAACACGTCTAGCTCTGCCTGTTGTCCTGTTATGCACTTGCTTGCTATGTATTTACTGTTCCCCCCCCCCTTCTCTTCGGTAGACCCCGTGACGATTGTCGATGCCGCTATGCTTGCTAGGATGATCAAGAGTAATTTAGAAAATGGTCCAAGTCCTACCGAGTTCGTTTTTTCGATCTATTTTTTTAACCATGCGTTCGAATGCAGCAAATGATATGGCGTTAGAAAGCTTGAACAAATGCTAAACTTTTTGGTATGTATTGTTTCTCCCAATTCATTACAGTTTTAAGTCAGTTTTGAAAATGGTGAAAAATGTATTTTCGCCGTAATTTCTACAAACTTTATCGGAATGAGGCAAATAATATACCGCTGAAAAGCTACGGAAAATGTGAAACTTTTTCATGTTGATGGTTTTCTCTGATTCCTAGCCGTTTTCAAGTAATTTCGAAAATGGCGAGATCATGCGTTCTGCCTTTATCGCGAAACAGATTCTTCGAAAATGCACCGCGTGAAGAACCTGAACTTTTCGGCGCGTGTACCTGAACTTCACTCTGTTTTTCACGTGATTTTTTTGCTCGTAGGTCTCCATCCACTGCTCGTAACTCTCCCTCCATTCACCGGAATTGAGCAAGTGATATACCAGTGGAAAGCTGCTGTAAGCACATAACTTTCCCGTGTTGATCGTTTTTTCATACTCGCGACAATTTTAAAAGTTTTTCATCTCAAATTCATTCACTATAGTAGTCAAACATCCTGTTGTTTTCATGTTGAACTTCCATGACGTATTTTCATTTGTAATTTTCTCATCCATCCGTTAGTGTTACACAAATAATATTTCTTTTCTACAAACTTATCTCACAATATATTTTTTAACTTTCTTCGACCGAGGACTTGAACTTACACAAATGATATTACTGCCGTTTTGAAGTAAATTAGAACACGACGAGATAATGATTTCTTCCTTCATCGTGAATAGAAATGCACTGCGTGAAGTAGTTGAACTTCTCGGGCATGTCTGTTTGAACTTCACTCTATTTTTTGACGTGCTATTTTTTGACGTACCGTTTTTTGCACTGCGTGAAGTAGTTGAACTTTTTGGGCATGTCTGTTTGAACTTCACTTTGTTTCACTTTATTGTATTTTTCCTATATGAAATACACACCATGTAGTACGTGAACTTCCGGTTGTTATCACCTTGAACTTCTCTCTGGTTTGAGAGAATTATTTTAAAACACAAAAAACAACATATTTTTAATGTATCTTGGACATCTAAATACATGGTGAACCTCTCTCACAAGAATTTTTGAACTTTACCTCGCCGAGCACTTGAACTTCTAGCAACCATTTTTACGTTTATGAGATTGTTTTCAAAAGTGCAAAAAATGGCGTTGTGCTTTTTATTTTTTGAAAAGCTAAATCCTAGGTTTTAATAAACTCCGAACTTCTATGTTATTTCAATTTGAACTTCACCTTTTTATATTTTGAGTAAATAATTGTATTCGATTTTTATACGGAAAAAATCGACCATGAAAATACAAGATGAACCTCTCTCGTAAGAATTTTTGAACTTCCCCGGACAGAGCACGTGAACTTCTTTCAACAAACCTTTCAAGCTTTTAGTTTTCTATGCTTTTATTCTCATTCGAAATGCATTCCTTACCGTAGTTGAACTTCTCGTTGTTTTGACCTTGAACTTCGGTCACGTATTTTTGTTCAACCTCTCACAAGAATTTTTGAACTTTCCCGGGCCGAGCTCTTGAACTTCTAGCGAAAAAACTTTTTAGCCTTTGCTTTTTTATTCTTATTTTTTTCATACCAAATGCACACTATGTAGTACGTGAACTTCTGGAAGTTATCAACCTAAACTTTTCTCGGTTACGTGAGAATATCTGAGTTTTTTATTTGAGCTTCACTATGTATTTTTTAGAAATGCTGAAATTGGACTTTTTTTAGAAACTTCTTCGTTATTTGAAATTGAACTTATTGGTCTTATTCCATAACTACACACCGCACAAACAATACACCTTTGAAAATCTATTAAAATTATCCAAATTTTTCTTGTTAAAAATTTGAACTTCTTTTGTTCTAATTTTTTTGAACTTCTTGGTTTTATTCTTTTAATAATAAGAAAAAATTGAATTTTTTATAGACACCTAACTTTACCATTTTTTAAATTTGAACTTCTTAGTTTTATTGGCTAGTAACTGGAAAACCCTTTTTTATAGACATTGAAACCACATTGTTATTTTAGTTTGAAGTTCTAGTTTTTTTAGAAAGCTGAAAACCATTTTTTATTACTTATTTTTTGAAATGTTCCTCTTTCTAATTTGAACTTCTCTAAATTTATTTACAAAAAGGGAAATCCTTTTTTATAAAGAATTTTGATTTACTTTTTATATTTGAACTTCTAGACTTGTCTTTTAGGAGAAACTTTTGCATGTAAATAGTTTTTTCAAAATTCACACCCTTTCTCAAAATGCATAGCCATGTAGAGAGTTTGAATAGATCACTACTTTTTAGAACAAAAATATTGATTTTTTATAAACACAGAACTTCCCTTTTTTTAAAACATCAAACTATTTTTGTTATTTTAATTTTAACTTCTTTGTTTTATTTATTTAAGAAATTGAACAAGTCAATCTTTTTCCTATGTGTGAAGTTTTACTGATTTTATATTTGAACTTATGTGCTAATTTACATGACCTTTTTAGAAGTAAATTTTGTAGACTAACTTTCTTTCTCTTTTACATATTTGAAACTTGTATATTTTGTATATATGAACTTCTTTCCTTTTTATATAAAAAATAAAACACGCAGAGTAAAGACAATAAAATTTGGAGATCATTGACCATAAGGATCAGTAGCGAAAAGACACTGCACACCTACAAAATAAAATCTCCAGTGGCCTGGTCATACAGTAATTACATGCACTTAATCATGTTTTATACGCAAAACAAGCACTAACTTGGCGTCACTACAATTCTCCACCACAAAATTAGCATCTTCTCTCAGCTTATCCAACCAGTGCCGGTTTTTGCATTATCTTGTTTATGCTTTTCTCCAAACGCATATAGCAAGCTAAATGTTTGATTTAAGAAGGCATTGAGGCAGTATCCTTACTGAAAATAAATTAGATCTTTCCGAGATACAATAGCTGAACTTTCCAACACAACACCACACACGTACGCAGCCAAAACAGTGCTCGCACACACGAACACACTAAAAACAGAGCGCACCAGTGCATACTCGCACACACGACTAAGGCTAGTCGAGCTCGGGGTCCAGCGGTTCATGGGCAGAGGATGGACCAGAAGGGCGGCAGAGCTCGAGGGAGCCGGCGACAGGGTGCAGGACGGCCAATCGACAAAGCAGCAGCTCGGTCTACGTGATCAAGAGGAGCAGCATCGGCAACAAATTGCTAGCTTGCGAGGCGATGGACTGCTCATGACCAAGGTGATGGACTGCTCATGCGGAAGGAGCCGAAGTGTTTTGATTTCCCTGCACTGTAACAAACATCGTCAGCTCATACAACACAAAATTTCTCACCGCTGTTCCTTTATTTCTCATAGCCAGTGAGCACACCAACGGTGCAGTTGATGACCGCGGGGAACATCCAGTGGAGGAAGGCGGAGCCACCGCTGGCTCTGTGGAAGAAGGCGGCCGCCGGCTCCGGGGAAGAAGGATGGAGGGGCGGCGGCTGGCGGGGTTGATGACGGTGCGCTGAATCAGGTGGATCCAGCAGGGACGCGCGTTGGCGTGGCCGGCAACGGGGATGCGGGAGGAGGTCGCCGACGCGGTTGGGAGCTCGCGGCAGCGGCAGGTCTGCGGGATGAGCCCCGCGGCGGCGGTGGGGTCTGCGGGAGGAGGCCCGCGGCGGCGGCGGGGTCTGCGGGAGGAGGCCCGCGGCGGCGGCTATGCCTCAGCCGGATCCTTTGGGGGCGGAGGTGCGGCGCGTCACCGGTTGGGGTCGGGCCTGCGGCGTGTCGGCGGCTGGGGGCGGGGCGTCCGCGTTGGTGGTGGACAGGGGCGAGGCGGCGGCGGTGTCGCCGGGTGGTGGTGGGTGCCGTGCTTGGATAGGGGAGGGCAGCAACAGGGTGGAGGGAGGGAGGGCGGCGGCGGGATGGAGGGGAGGCCGGCCGCGCGATGGAGGGGAGGGAGTCGGGGTGGAAGGGGATGGATCAGGGGAAGGTTTTTTTTCTCTATCGCCGCGGTTTCGGGAGTTCGGGAACGTCTTCGCCGCTCCTTATAAGGTGCGCTGATCTAAATAACTATTCTGATCCTATATATATATATAAATTAATTAACTTAATTAATTAGGTTTAACTAAACTAATTACTAGTTAGTCTAATTAGTCATCTAATTAGTTGGTGTGTATGACAGGGGCCTCACCCTCTGTTGACTGGTCAACTAGGACCCCTGGCCCACTTGTCAGCTTCTGGTATTTTTCTGCGTACGCAGAGCTGGGTGCACCTAGCATTTTAGTCTATTTCCAAATTAATAATAAATCCAGGAAATGTTCAAATCTTTGAAAAATCATAAAAAATAATCCAAACTCGGATGAAAATTGTTTGTACATGAAAGTTGCTCAGAACGACAAGACGAACCCGAATACACGGTCCGTTCATCTGCAACACTTCCCTAGCATAGCGAACATCGAACCTTTCCCCTCCGATTCGCCTATCCGAAAATGCCAAACTTCAGGAAAACATTTCCGGATGTTTCCCCTCTTCACCTGTATCACGTAACGTTGTGTTAGAACACGTCTAGCTCTGTCTGTTGTCCTGTTATGCACTTGCTTGCTATGTATTTACTATTTCTCCCCCCCTCTTATCTTCAGTAGACCCCGTGACGGCTGCCGATGCCGCTGTGATCAACTACGTCACCGACGACCTGCCCTTCTCGTCTGAGCAACCAGGCAAGCCCCCCCTTTGATCATCCCGATATTGCCCATTTCATTCTCTCGTGTTTGCATTAGATTTTGCTACTGTTATTGTTTGCTCCTATTCTGATGCATAGCCTGCTTTTGTAACCTACTCATTGTACCTTACCTGCTTATCCTAAACTACTTAGCATAGGTTGGATAGTGATCCATCAGAGACCCGCACCTTGTAATTGTTGCCCCTGCTTCATCATCGACGACTTGATCAACATGATCGACGAACAGAGCCCGACACCTCACATCACATCACGCTGCTTTTGTTGCTCGACTCTGCAGAGCTACTATCGAGTGCCGAGGGCGATACCTCACAACACACTCCTGATGACAACTCTGTAGTGTAGCTATTCGGTCGTGGCCCACGGGGTGGTTCCTCCTTCACCATTCCTGATACGGCTCTGACGTGCAACACCTCAAGTGTGAACCTTGAGGGTGGTTCCTCATACATTCACCTTGATGATTACATTGAGTGGAATTCACCGAGGGTGATTCCTTAGGTTTTCCTCCTTCATGTTTTGGACACACGGTTACCCGGACTTTACTTGAGACCATTGTTGAAGTCGGGTCGGCCCTGAGGGGTACCCGTGAGTTGATGTGGAAGTCGGGCGGGCCCGTTGAGCACCTGTGAGTTTTCTACGTGGCACGACCGGGCATTCTGGGCCCTTGCCGTAAGTCCATGAGACGGGGCGACGGGGTCACATTATCGTGAGTCTCTGCTCGTCTCCGCGAGCCCCCAATGCACTAACAGGTTTGGGTATTTGTTCTGAGTTGGCCTTTGGCCTTTACGCACTAACCACCACGCAAGAATAGTTATGGGCCTCGACATCATGGTAGCAAGTGGTAAAAGTGAGCATAAATGGTATTGCAATGCTAGAAAACAAGGCCTAGGGTTCATACTTTCACTAGTGCAAGTTCTCTCAACAATAATAACATAATTGGATCATACAACTATCCCTCAACATGCAATAAAGAGTCACTCCAAAGTCACTAATACCAGAGAACAAACGAAGAGATTATTGTAGGGTACGAATCCACCTCAAAGTTATCCTTTCTGATCAATCTATTCAAGAGTTAGTAGTAAAATAACATGAAGCTATTCTTTCCGTTCAATCTATCCTAGAGTTCATACTAGAATAACACCTTAAGACACAAATCAACCAAAACCCTAATGTCACCTAGATACTCCAATGTCACCTCAAGTATCCGTGGGTATGATTATACGATATGCATCACACAATCTCCTATTCATCTATTCAACCAACACAAAGAACTTCAAAGAATGCCCCAAAGTTTCTACCGGAGAGTCATGACGAAAATGTGTGCCAACCCCTATGCATAAGTTCACGAGGTCACGGAACTCGCAAGTTGATCACCAAAACATACATCAAGTGGATCACGTGAATATCCCATTGTCACCACAGATAAGCACATGCAAGGCATACACCAAGTGTTCTCAAATCCTTAAAGACTCAATCCGATAAGATACCTTCAAAGCGAAAACTCAATCCATTACAAGAGAGTAGAGGGGGAGAAACATCATAAGATCCAACTATAATAGCAAAGCTCACGATACATCAAGATCATGCCGAACCAAGAACACGAGAGAGAGAGAGAGAGAGAGAGAGAGATCAAACACATAGCTATTGGTACATACCCTCAGCCCTGAGGGTGAACTACTCCCTCCTCGTCATGAGAGCGCCAGGATGATGAAGATGGTCACTGGAGAGGGATTCGCCCCTTCGGCAGGGTGTTGAAACGGGTCTAGATTTGTTTTCGGTGGCTGCAGAGGCTTGCGGCGGCGGAACTCCCGAACTAGGTTATTTTCTAGAGGTTTCTATATTTATAGGAATTTTTGGCATCAGGAACAAGTCAGGGGGTCCCCGAGTCGTCCACGAGATAGGGCGGCACGCCCGGGGGGTAGGGCGCCCCCCCCCCCACCCTAGTGGACGGCTCGGGACTGTCCTGGCCCAACTCTTTTGCTCCAGGGCCTTCTTTTGGTCCATCAAAAATCATCCAAAATTGGCACATCAATTGGACTCTATTTGGTATTCCTTTTCTGTAAAACTCAAAAACAAGGAAAGAACAGAAACTGGCAATGGGCTCTAGGTTTATAGGTTAGTCCCAAAAATCATATAAATGCATATAAAACATCCTAGATGGATAACATAATAGCATGGAACAATCAAAAATTATAGATACGTTGGAGACGTATCAAGCATCGCCAAGCTTAATTCCTGCTCGTCCTCGAGTAGGTAAATGATAAAAACAGAATTTTTGATGTGGAATACTACCTAACATATTCATCAATGTAATCTTCTCTATTGTGGCAAGAATATTCAGATCCATAAGATTCAAGACAAAAGTTTAATATTAACATAAAACAATAATACTGCAAGCATACTAACCAAGCAATTATGTCTTCTCAAAATAACATAGCCAAAGAAAGCTCATCCCTACAAAATCATATAGTTTGGCCATGCTTCATTTTCGTCACACAAAATGCCCCCATCATGCACAATCCCGATGACAAGCCAAGCAATTGTTTCATACTTTAGTATTCTCAAACTTTTTCAACTTTCACGCAATACATGAGCACGAGCCATGGACATGGCACTATGGGTGGAATAGAATATGATGATGGAGGTTGTGTGGAGAAGACAAAAAAGGAGAAAGTCTCACATTGACGCAGCTAATCAATGGGCTATGGAGATGCCCATCAATTGATGTCAATGCAAGGAGTAGGGAATATTGGGGAACGTAGTAATTTCAAAATTTTCCTACGCACACGCAAGATCATGGTGATGCATAGCAACGAGAGGGAGAGTGTCGTCCACGTACCCTCATAGACCGTAAGCGGAAGCATTATGAGAATGCGGTTGATGTAGTCGTACGTCTTCATGATCCGACCGATCCAAGTACCCAACGTACGGCACCTCTCAGTTCAGCACACGTTCAGCTCGGTGACGTCCCACGAACTCCGATCCAGCAGAGCTTCGAGGGAGAGTTCCGTCAACACGATGGCATGATGATGGTGATGATGATGCTACTGACGCAGGGCTTTGCCTAAACACTGCTACGATATGACCGAGGTGGATTATGGTGGAGGGGGCACCGCACACAGCTAAAAGATCAACTGATCAACTTGTGTGTCCATGGGGTGCCCCCCTCCCCCGTATATAAAGGAGTGGAGGAGGGGGAGGGTCGGCCCTCTACTATGGCGCACCCTGGGGAGTCCTACTCCCACCAAGAGTAGGATTCCCCCCCCCTTGTCGGTGTCAAAACCGACGGATCTCGGGTAGGGGGTCCCGAACTGTGCGTCTAGGATCGATGGTAACAGGAGACCGGGGAAACGATGTTTACCCAGGTTCGGGCCCTCTCTATGGAGGTAATACCATACTTCCTGCTTGATTGATCTTGATTAATATGAGTGTTACAAGAGTTGATCTACCACAAGATCATAATGGCTAAACCCTAGAAGTCTAGCCTATGAATATGGTAATGAGTATACGTGGTGTCATTTCTGGACTACCCCCTACGGTTTATATAGACACCGAGGGTATCTAGGGTTTACATGGAGTCGGTTACGTAAGAAGGAATCTTCGGTCGCCAACCTTGCCTTCCACGCCAAGTAGAGTCCAATCCGGACACGGTGCAGTCTTTGGTCTTCATGTCTTCACAGCCCATCAGTCCGGCCCATAGATAACAGGTCGGACGCCCGAGGACCCCTTAGTCCAGGACTCCCTCAGTAGCCCCCGAACCAGTCTTCAATAGCGAAGTGCTCGGCACATATGTTGTCTTTGGCATTGCAAGGCAGGTTCCCCCTTCAATGATCTCCAAGTAATGTATTCGGCCATTGACTCTAATGTCGCCTCCTTGGCTTCTGTGCGTTGAATAATCTTCATCCTCCATGTGTCGAGCGAATGTGGAAAGTTAGTGTTTTTTGCGAATAACACCCCATCCATGGGCGGAAGAGCGCCTACTTAAAGAGATTGGATCCTAGATCCATTCAGCGCTGCGCAGAAGAAATCCCCAGAGACTGCTTAGGAGAAACCATTCCAGCATGGCTACCGTCCCCAGCTCCTCCGCTCGTTCCGGCCCAGAGAAAGGTGAGTGGGAGAAGTGTTCCGTGTCTCATAGTCGTTTGACGAAGTAGCAAACACAAGGATACCTTCCCCACGCAGGTCTAGTCCCTGTTCGAATGGGGCTAGCTTCCTTCAATGAGGGGACTCAGGCAGAGGACTTCCCCAATCCGTCCGGGGGAGAGCGAGTGTGTTTTGTCCCCTACCTGTTAAGAGGCGTTGGATTTCCTATCCATTCGTTCCTCTGAGGGCTCCTGGAGTACTATGGCCTCTATTCTGCATATTGCGGGTTACGTTGCTTTATGCGAACTTTTCCTAGGCATCGAGGCTCATTTCGAGTTGTGGAGGAAGTTGTTTTGTCTCATCCCGCGTAATCACGAAGGGTCAATATTTGAAGTGGGCGGTGCCGAAGTATGGCGCGTCGTCGATACCGGATATCCATCCGGTACACCAAGGAAGGCACATGATGACTGGCCCTCCGAATGGTTTTATATAGAGGACGTTGCGCTTCCCGACCCAGTTCAAAAGGGTCTTCCCGAATTTGCGTGCGTCCCACTGAAGAAACGCCATAGTTGGTGTCCCCGGAGTCTCGAAGAGGAAGATGGCGCGGAGGTTCGTCAGCTGATGAGGAGGATGAAAGAGCTCACTCAATCCGGACACACAATAATTGAGGTTATGGCGATTTCCAAAACACGAGGGGTTCAGCCACTCCAGTACAAAGGGCTTCCAATGTGGCACTTCAATGGGGAGGACGACGCCTCTTGCTGCGGCCGGAAAGGTCCGGATACCCCTGCCGCTTTGGCTAAAACATTAGCCGAACTGTTCAAAGGGGAGGAAAAGGAACTTCTCCGCATCAAATTCAGAGATGGGTATTCTATGTACAACCCTCCCAGCTGGGTAAGGCCCGACCCCTCTGTTTTTACTCCCTCCCTCTTCGGATTGCCTTTGATAAACTTTTTAACTTTGTCTGCCTATGACAGCACTGGCGAAAAGTCACCGAGGGATTTTATAGTCCTGCCCCACAGCCGGAGGATCACAACCGAGAGCTTGATCCCAGGTTTGAAGAGGATCCGGGGATATTTGTGGTGCTTGCGGAGGGAGTGTTTTACCAGACGAGCTACGATGGCATAGAGATGGCCATCATCGCCAACTACCCAGGTCTTCTTCCAGCTTCACACGTAAGTGATCCGAACACACCTTATTCAAAAAGAGATTTCTCCTTCCTTCTTACCCACCGCACCGTCTTGTGCTCCAAAGGGGGAGGGTTCGGCGCGCCGTACTACTCCCAGGGTACCTCCGAAGAGTGCGTCCCCCACGTCGGGTGAGCCTTCCAAGAGGAAGGCAAACGAAGATACGGTCGTGCCTTCATCGAAGAGGTATGAATGCGCCAACCTGCACCTAAGCAGTCATGCCCAACCATGACCTTCCTGTTATCCATGTGTCAGGAGAAAGATGCGTCGGACTGTATCTGGAGGTTCGAGCAGCCGTACTTCCCGCAGCCAGGATTCAAATCCTACCATGAAGACGGGGGCTGATACGGAGGTGAAGCCGGACTGTCCTCCAGCCGAGGACTCGGATGATGTATCCATTACCAACTCGGAAGTGGAAAGTGTGATGAATCATCGGTGCTGCTGGGCCATTTTACAGGACCCTGGCTTTTCAGAGGAGTCGTTTAACGCCTTCAACTCGGCCAATGCGTATATCCGAGCTGCTCAAGATGGGATTAATAGGGCCACAAAGCAACATTTGAAAGATGTGCAGGTAAATTTATTTTGTCTGACTATGATAACCAGTAGCCCCCGAGACTTAAAGGAGTTGAAACAACTGATTTAAGGATCAATGTGTTACCAGGTGCTTACAGAGAAGAACACCCAGCTAGCTCAGGAGCTGGAAAAGTGTCAGCGTCGGCTGCTTGCTGCCAATGCCGAACTGGAGAAATACAAGGCATCTCCCGGTAATGTTTCCTTCTATCGAGAATTCAGAATGATACGCCGATAGTGCGGATCCGGGTGTTAATCTTTGTGTTTGGCTGTTAGACCAAGTACAAGAGCAGTTGGATGCCGCTCGAAGCGAAGAACGTGAAGCCAAAAAGCAACTAGAAGTGGGCGAGCGTGTATTAACAAAGGTCGTCCAAGAGAAGAAGAAACTCCAAGACTCGAACGCCAAACTAGGCGAAGAACTGAAAGATGTGTGAGCTCAGCTAGCTGACTCTATGAAGGAGAACAAGAAGCTACGAGGCGGCATATTCAGTATGTGTCCACTATTGTTTTATAACAGCTTTGGAGGTAACTGTAGCTGATTAAGCTGTAATTGCAGGTGTTTTGACAACCGCCCTGAAGAGGAGGTGTTTGGATCATCGAGTGATCTGCTGTAAGGGTTGTCGCGGTTGCACGAGCAAGCTCGGCAGGTGATGCGGAGTGTGGCCAAGGCTTTATGGCCATCCGACCCCCCTCCAGGAAGCATGGAGGAGCTGGTAGAGCTATTCAAGGGGGCACGGCGGCATATCCGGTTGTGGAAGATATTGGCATGCCGGGAGGGTGCGCGAGAGGCATGGGCCATGGTGAAGACATGATATACCAAGCTGGATCCTAATCACATGGCTCGTGTCGGACCGCTAGGGTCGAATGGGGAATAAATTCCCGTAAGTTTAGTGTATAACCAAGTAGAGGTGGCCGCCAAATACTCCCAACAGGATTGTAAGTTAGATTGCCTATTGGAAGGTATAGAAGAGGAGGTGTTCGAGTCCAAGTGACTATGTACTTTCCTCATCTAGCCGAATTATATATCATTTATCATGGCAGACCTTTTCGCTTCAACCTCCGGTCCCGAAGGTGCGGAGTGTTTCCAAATACCGCCGCAGCCGAATAGGCCGGGGTATGCCTGGAAAACTAGGCGTAGGGGTCATAGTTGCTTAAACAGACAAGTTGTATCCGGCTAGCTATGTTATATTACATTGATATCATAAGAAACATCTTCCAGAGAGAATACTTCCGTTAAGGGTTCCTTTCCCTGCGTGTGTATGCGTTTAATGCGCATGTCCGAATTGTGGTGTGAGCACGATGGTTTGTATAACTTCTGGGGGTGCACAATGGAGTGAGTGTAAAAAACATCTTTAATTCACTGATCGAATATTCCCTTAAGAAAGCTAGCTTTCAGCTTCACGCAGTCTGAGGTACACATCCATATGACCCGGTGGTAACAATCGCAGAGGTGCTCCCTTTATGCCCTAGCCAAACTAACGGGAACGTAGGGCATAAGCACAGGAGCCAGGCAACCCAGCTTGGCCAAAACTTAAGTCATATCGATGCATATAATGGCAAAGAAAAGGTACATATGGAAAAAAAACTCATATGTGAGGAGCTTGATGCTCAAGGAATGACAAGAACTTCTGTCCGAGAAGCCCCCAGGTACAAGTGGCGTACATGTTGAAAGATGTATGTGCCAACAGTGTGCGGTCTAGCCGCATCAAAGCTTTAAAGTGAAAAAAGAAGAAAGTAATCAGAAAAGAGAGGAAAAATAATGGGAACTATAGGGGAGGAGGAGACGAACAAGGGATGTAGCGCTAGGCGTAGAATCTCCGGAGTCTGGCCACATTCCAAGGGTTCGGCTCGAGGCGATTGTCTGATGCATTGCAAAGACGGTACGCTCCTCCAGTGAGAACTTCGACAATTATGAAGGGACCCTCCGATTTGGGCTTGAGTTTGTCCTTTTTCTTCTCCGGGAGCCGTAGAACGAGTTCGCCAACGTTGTAAGTCTTGGCCCATACTTCTATGCTTTGGTATCTTCGAGCATGTTGTTGGTAAACTACTGAACGGGCTTTTGCGACATCGCGTTCCTCCTCCAGGGCATCTAGGCTGTCCTGCCGATCGAGCTCGGCTTCTCTCTCTTCGTACATACGCACTCTAGGTGAGTCGTGAATAATATCGCAGGGCAATACGGCCTCTGCACCATACACCATGAAGAAAGGTGTGTACCCGGTAGTACGGTTGGGTGTGGTCCGCAGCCTCCAGAGTACGGAGTTGAGCTCCTCAACCCAGTGCTTGTCTAATTCTTTTAAGGACCGCACTAGCCTGGGCTTGATGCCGCTCATAATAAGACCGTTGGCACGTTCGACTTGACCGTTGGTTTGTGGGTGGTAGATGGAGGCATAATCTAGTTTAACTAGATGATACCCCGCACGTTGTTGCGGGAATATTTGCAATACATTTCGATGATATGTGATTTCTATGGAACGTGAATAGTGATACTACGAAAACTAAAATTGCAAATCCTATGCTTTATTGTGTTTGATTAATGTATTGTAAAATATCTAATATATGTTTGCATGTTGAGGTGGACATTTTCATGTGCATGAATGCATGTTGTGGTGGGCCTTTTGCCATGCATGTTACTTGATGATGTGGCATGCTTGCATGTTGAGAGAAATATGTTAGTGGGGGCTAGCTATATAGATATAGAAGATACCCAGATTAGTGCACCAGGTTTGGAGGAGTAGGAGAGGAAAGGGAAAAGAGAAGAGAAGGAAGGAGGGGGCGCCACCCCTCCCCCTAGTCCAATTCGGACTAGGCCTTGGGGGCGTGCAGCCTACCCTCTCTCTTTCCCCTAAAGCCCAATAAGGCCCATATACTCCCCGGCGAATTCCCGTAACTCTTCGGTACTCCGAAAAATACCCGAATCACTTGGAACCTTTCCGATGTCCAAATATAGTCGTCCAATATATCGATCTTTACGTCTCGACCATTTCGAGACTCCTCGTCATGTCTCCGATCTTATCCAGGACTCTGAACTACCTTCGGTACATCAAAACACATAAACTCATAATACTGATCGTCACCGAACATTAAGCGTGCGGACCCTATGGGTTCGAGAACTATGTAGACATGACCGAGACTCATCTCTGGTCAATAACCAATAGCGGAACCTAGATGCTCATATTGGTTCCTACATATTCTACGAAGATCTTTATCGGTCAACCCGCATAACAATATACGTTGTTCCCTTTGTCATCGGTATGTTACTTGCCCGAGATTCGATCATCGGTATCTCAATACCTAGTTCAATATCGTTACCGGCAAGTCTCTCTACTTGTTTCGTAATACATCATCCCGCAACTAACTCATTGGTTGCATTGCTTGCAAGGCTTATAGTGATGTGCATTACCGAGATGGCCCAAAGATACCTCTCCGACAATCGAAGTGACAAATCCTAATCTTGATCTATGCCAACTCAACAAGTACCATCAGAGACACCTGTAGAGCACCTTTATAATCACCCAGTTATGTTGTGACGTTTGGTAGCACACAAAGTGTTCCTCCAGTATCCGGGAGTTGCATAATCTCATAGTCATAGGAACATGTATAAGTCATGAAGAAAGCAATAGCAACAAACTAAACGATCATCGTGCTAAGCTAACGGATGGGTCAAGTCAATCACATCATTATCTAATGATGTGATCCCGTTAATCAAATGACAACTCATGTCTATGGCTAGGAAACTTAACCATCTTTGATTCAATGAGCTAGTCAAGTAGAGGCATACTAGTGACACTCTGTTTGTCTATGTATTCACACATGTACTAAGTTTCCGGTTATTACAATTCTAGCATGAATAATAAACATTTATCATGATATAAGGAAATATAAATAACAACTTTATTATTGCCTCTAGGGCATATTTCCTTCAGTCTCCCACTTGCACTAGAGTCAATAATCTAGTTCACATTGTTATGTGATTTAACACCAATTGTTTACATCTTTATGTGATTAGTTCGCATCTCCATGTGACTAACACCCAAAGGGTTTACTAGAATCGATAATCTAGTCCACATTGCTATGTGATTTAACACCCAAAGAGTGATCATGTTTTGCTTGTGAGAGAAATTTAGTCAACGGGTCTGCCACATTCAGAGTTGTATGTATTTTACAAATTTTCTATGTCTATAATTCTTTGCACGGAGTTACTCTAGCTAATTGCTCCCATTTTCAATATGTATCTAGATCGAGACTTAGAGTCATCCAGATTGGTGTCAAAGCTTGCATCGACGTAACTCTTTACGACGAACTCTTTGTCACCTCCATAACCGAGAAACATTTCCTTATTCCACTAAGGATATTTTTTACCGTTGTCCAGTGATCCACTCCTGAATCACTATTGTACCCTCTAGCCAAACTTATGGTGAGGTACACGATAGGTCTGGTACACAGCATGGCATACTTTATAGAACCTATGACTGAGGCATAGGGAATGACTTTTCATTCTCTTTCTATTTTCTGCCGTGGTCGGGTTTTGAGTCTTTACTCAATTTCACACCTTGCAACACAGGCAAGAACTCCTTCTTTGATTGTTCCATTTTAAACTACTTCAAATCTTGTCAAGGTATGTACTCATTGAAAATATATCAAGCGTCTTGATCTATCTCTATAGATCTTGATGCTCAATAAGTAAGTAGCTTCACCGAGGTATTTCTTTGAAAAACTCCTTTCAAACACTCCTTTATGCTTTCCAGAAAATTCTACATTATTTCTGATCAACAATATGCCATTCACATATACTTATCAGAAATGTTGTAGTGCTACCACTCACTTTCTTGTAAATACAGGCTTCACCGCAAGTCTGTATAAAACCGTATGCTTTGATCACTTTATCAAAGCATATATTCCAACTCCGAGATGCTTGCACCAGTCCATAGAAGGATCGCCGGAGCTTTCTCACTTTGTTAGCACCTTTAGGATCGACAAAACCTTCTAGTTGCCTCATATACAACTCTTCTTTGAGAAATCCATTAAGGAATGCAGTTTTGACATCCATTTGCCAGATTTCATAAAATGCGGCAACTGCTAACATGATTCGGACAGACTTTCGAGCATCGATACGAGTGAGAAAATCTCATCGTAGTCAATACCTTGAATTT
Source organism: Triticum aestivum (assembly GCF_018294505.1). Taxonomy (NCBI): domain Eukaryota; kingdom Viridiplantae; phylum Streptophyta; class Magnoliopsida; order Poales; family Poaceae; genus Triticum; species Triticum aestivum. The sequence continues at coordinate 195,522,577 of NC_057812.1, read as the reverse complement.
GTCGAAAACATTTTGCGACAATTCGAGCTTTGTAGATAGTAACACTACTATCAGCGTCCGTCTTCCTCTTGAAGATCCATTTATTCACAATGACTCACCGATCAACGGGCAAGTCAATCAAAGTCCATATTTTATGTTCACCACAGATAAGCACATGCAAGACTTACATCAAGTGTTCTCAAATCCTTAAAGACTCAATCCGATAAGATAACTTCAAAGGGAAAACTCAATCCATTACAAGAGAGTAGAGGGGGAGAAACATAATAAGATCCAACTATAATAGCAAAGCTCGCGATACATCAAGATTGTGCTGAATCAAGAACACGAGAGAGAGAGAGAGAGAGATCAAACACATAGCTACCGGTACATACCCTCAGCCCCAAGGGTGAACTACTCCCTCCTCATCATGGAGAGCGCCGGGATGATGAAGATGGCCACCGGAAAGGGATTCCCCCTCCGGCAGGGTGCCAGAACGGGTCTAGATTGGTTTTCAGTGGCTATAGAGGCTTGCGGTGGCGGAATTCCCGAACTAGGTTATTTTCTGGAGGTTTCTGTATTTATAGGAATTTTTGGTGTCGGGAACAAGTCAGGGGGTCCCCGATTCGTCCACGAGATAGGGCGGCGCGCCCTACCCCACCCTCATGGACCGCTCGAGACTCTTTTGGTCCAACTCTTTTACTCCAGAGGCTTCTTTTGGTCCATAAAAAATCATCAAAAATTGGCACGTCAATTGGACTCCGTTTGGTATTCCTTTGCTGTAAAACTCACAAACAAGAAAATAAACAGAAACTGGCACTAGGCTCTAGGTTAATAGGTTAGTCCCAAAAATCATATAAAATAGCATATAAATGCATATAAAACATCCTAGATGGATAATATAATAGCATGGAACAATCAAAAATTATAGATACATTGGAGACGTATCATGGGCCCAAGACCCTGGAGCGCTTAGGATGTAGACCGTCGGGGACCTCTCAGCTGAGCCTAGGTAGGGCTGCAACGTGTTGATATTTCGAGGCTGGGCATGACCTAGGAAAGTGTGTCCGACCAGAGTGATCGAGCGTGTTGGGTAACGTGGTGCACCCCTGCAGGGAAGATGTCTATTCGAATACCGTGTCCACGATAATGGACGTTCAGACTTGTATCCTGATCTATTACAACTAGAACTAGTTACTTGAGACATGTGATGGATATGTGGCTCCGAGATTGCTTTCTCGTAGGGAGTCGAGGAAGGATCTCTGGGCGTTAATGTTACAACATGTTTGTTAAATATAAACAGCTATTCTTTACTCTTCTACATGTTGCAAGATGCTTGGAGCTGCTTGAAGATGCTAGTCTTGGATAGGCTAGGCCTTCTCCTCTATTCTGGCATTCTGCAGTTCAGTCCACAGATACAACCCTTCCATTTGATACCAATGCATACTTAGTATAGATCTGATGCTCGCGAGTACTTTGGATAAGTACTCACGGTTGCTTTGCTACCCCTTTTCCCCCTTCTTTCTTCTTTCCGACTGTTGCAACCAGATGGTGGATCCCAGGAGCCAGATGCCACCCCGACGACTACTACTACCACCCGGAGGATGCCTACTTCTACACGGAGGCCGCCGAACACCAGGAGTAGTTAGGAGGTCCCAGGCAGGAGGCCTTGCTTCTTCGATCGTTGTTGTTTTTGTGTTTGCCTTCTTAAGGCAGTCGTGTTTAATTTATGTCTGTACTCAGATATTATTGCTTCCACTGACTCTTGTGTATCGAGCTATGTATTCGAGCCCTCGAGGCCCTGGGCTAGTAATATAAAGCTTGTATTATTTTTGATTTGTGTCTAGAGTTGTGTTGTGATATCTTCCTATGAGTCCCTAATCTTGATCGTACACATTTGCGTGCATGATTAGTGTACGGTCGAATTGGGGGCGTCACACCTTGAGACCAAAAAGTATCTTTGAGAAATGGAGCGAGGGGATCCAAAATTTCATTACCAGAGGCAGTCTGGCTACCAAAGTCATTGATGGTGTAGGTCATCACTTCTAGACTAAAAAGGGACTATGTCTGGGTGACCCTCTATCTTAATTGTTATTTAACATTGTCGCTGACATGTAGGCTACTCTGACTGATCGCGCCAAATGGGAAAACCAAATTGCAGGAGTAGCGCTGCACCTTGTGGATGGGAGGATCTCTATCTTGCAATATGCCGATGATATAGTTCTTTTTATAGAACAAGGCCTGGATAAGGCTAGGAATTTGAAACTCTTTCTTTTAGATTTCGAGCAGTGATAGGTCCGAAAATTAACTTCCATAAAAGTGAAGTGTTCTGTTTCGGAGAAGCCAATTAGGCTGCTTCACAATACACTGGACCTTTTGGTTGTGCACAAGGCCAAGTCCTAATTAATATTTGATAATTCTGATTCATTATTGGCATCTCACTAATGGGAGGCGGAAGTATGTGTTGGAAATATGCCCTAAAGGCAATAATAAAATGATTATTATATTTCCTTGTTCATGATAATTGTCTATTATTCATGCTATAATTGTATTATCCGGAAATCGTAATACATGTGTGAATACATAGACCACAATGTGTCCCTAGTGAGCCTCTAGTTGACTAGCTCGTTGATCAACAGATAGTCATGGTTTCCTGGCTATGGACATGGGGATGTCATCGATAACGGGATCACATCATTAGGAGAATGATGTGATGGACAAGACCCAAACATAAGCATAGCACAAAGATCGTGTAGTTCGTTTGCTGTAGCTTTTCTGGATGTCAAGTATCATTTCCTTAGACCATGAGATTGTGCAACTCCCGGATACCGTAGGAGTGCCTTGGGTGTGCCAAATGTCACAACGTAAGTGGGTGACTATAAAGGTACATTACAGGTATCTCCGAAAGTATCTGTTGGGTTGGCACGAATCGAGACTGGGATTTGTCACTCCGTATGACGGAGAGGTATCTCTGGGCCCACTCAGTAATGCATCATCATAATGAGCTCAATGTGATCAAGTGGTTGATCACGGGATCATGCATTACGGTACGAGTAAAGTGACTTGCCGGTAACGAGACTGAACAAGGTATTGGGATACCGACGATCGAGTCTCGAGCAAGTAATGTACCGATTGACAAAGGGAATTGAGTACGGGATTGATTAGGTCCCCGACATCGTGGTTCATCAGATGAGATCATCGAGGAGCATGCGGGAGCCAACATGGGTATCCAGATCCCGCTGTTGGTTATTGACCAGAGAGTCGTCTCGGTCATGTCTCCTTGTCTCCCGAACCCGTAGGGTCTACACACTTAAGGTTCAGTGACGCTAGGGTTGTATAGATATGAGTATGCAGTAATCCGAAAGTTGTTCGGAGTCCCGGATGATATCCTGGACGTCACGAGGAGTTCCGGAATGGTCCGGAGGTGAAGAATTATATATAGGAAGTGTAGTTTCGGCCATCGGGAAAGTTTCGGGGTCACCGGTATTGTACCGGGACCACCGCCTAGGGGGCCTATATAAAGGGGGGAGGGAGGGAAGCCGCACCTCAAGTCTTGGCGCCTCCCTTTCCCCTACTACACCTCTCCCTCTCGCAGAAGCTCGGCGAAGCCCTGCTGCGATCACTGCTGCATCCACCACCACGTTGTCGTGCTGCTGGATCTTCATCAACCTCTCCTTCCCCCTTGCTGGATCAAGAAGGAGGAGACGTCATCCGCTCCGTACGTGTGTTGAACGCGGAGGTGCCGTCCGTTCGGCACTTGGTCATCCGTGATTTGGATCACAGCGAGTACGACTCCATCATCCCCGTTCTCTTGAACGCTTCCGCTCGCGATCTACAAGGGTATGTAGATGCACTCTCCTCTCGTTGCTAGTTGACTCCATAGATTGATCTTGGTGAAACGTAGGAAAATTTTTGTTTTCTGCAACGTTCCCCAACAGTGGTATCAGAGCTAGGTCTATGTGTAGTTACTATGCACGAGTAGAACACAAAGTAGTTGTGGGCGTCAATATTGTCAATTTGCTTGCCGTTACTAGTCTTATCTTGATTCAGCGGCATCGTGGGATGAAGCGGCCCGGACCAACCATACACGTACGCTTACGTGAGACTGGTTCCACCGACTGACATGCACTAGTTGCATAAGGTGGCTGGCGGGTGTCTGTCTCTCCCACTTTAGTCGGATCGGATTCGATGAACAAGGTCCTTATGAAGGGTAAATAGAAATTGGCAATTCACGTTGTGGTTTTGGCGTAGGTAAGAAACGTTCTTGCTAGAAACCTATAGCAGCCATGTAAAAACTTGCAACAACAATTAGAGGACGTCTAACTTGTTTTTGCAGCAAGTGTTTTGTGATGTGATATGGCCAAAGGTTGTGATGAATGATGAATGATATATGTGATGTATGAGATTGATCATGTTCTTGTAATAGGAATCACGACTTGCATGTCGATGAGTATGACAACCGACAGGAGCCATAGGAGTTGTCTTTATTTATTTATGACTTGCGTGTCAACATAAACGTCATGTAATTACTTTACTTTATTGCTAAAGCGTTAGCCATAGTAGTAGAAGTAATAGATGACGAGACAACTTCAAGAAGACACGATGATGGAGATCATGATGATGGAGATCATGGTGTCATGCCGGTGACAAGATGATCATGGAGCCACAAGATGGAGATCAAAGGAGCTATATGATATTGGCCATATCATGTCACTATTATTTGATTGCATGTGATGTTTATCATGTTTTTGCATCTTGTTTACTTAGAACGACGGTAGTAAATAAGATGATCCCTCATAATAATTTCAAGAAAGTGTTCCCCCTAACTATGCGCCATTGCGACAGTTCGTTGTTTCGAAGCACCACGTGATGATCGGGTGTGATAGATTCCAACGTTCACATACAACGGGTGTAAGACAGATTTACACACGCAATACACTTAGGTTGACTTGACGAGCCTAGCATGTACAGACATGGCCTCGGAACACAGAAGACCGAAAGGTCGAGCATGAGTCGTATAGAAGATACGATCAACATGAAGATGTTCACCGATGTTGACTAGTCCGTCTCACATGATGATCGGACACGGCCTAGTCAACTCGGATCATGTTATACTTAGATGACTGGAGGGATGTCTATCTAAGTGGGAGTTCATTAAATAATTTGATTAGATGAACTTAATTATCATGAACTTAGTCTAAAATCTTTATAATATGTCTTGTAGATCAAATGGCCAACGTTGTCCTCAACTTCAACGCGTTCCTAGAGAAAACCAAGCTGAAAGACGATGGCAGCAACTATACGGACTAGGTCCGGAACCTGAGGATCATCCTCATAGCTGCCAAGAAAGATTATGTCCTAGAAGCACCGCTAGGTGACGCACCCGTCCCACAGAACCAAGACGTTATGAACGCTTGGCAGACACATGCTGATGATTACTCCCTTGTTCAGTGCGGCATGCTTTATAGCTTAGAACCGGGGCTCCAAAAGCGTTTTGAGCGACACGGAGCATATGAGATGTTTGAAGAGATGAAAATGGTTTTCCAAGCTCATGCCCGAGTCGAGAGATATGAAGTCTCTGACAAGTTCTTCAGCTGTAAGATGGAGGAAAATAGTTCTGTCAGTGAGCACATACTCAAGATGTCTGGGTTGCATAACCGCTTGACTCAGCTGGGAGTTAATCTCCCGGATGACGCGGTCATTGGCAGAATCCTTCAGTCGCTTCCACCAAGCTACAAGAGCTTTGTGATGAACTTCAATATGCAGGGGATGGAAAAGACCATTCCGGAAGTATTTGCAATGCTGAAATCAGCAGAGGTAGAAGTCAAAAAGGAACATCAAGTGTTGATGGTGAATAAAACCACTAAGTTCAAGAAAGGCAAGGGTAAGAAGAACTTCAAGAAGGATGGCAAGGGAGTTGCCGCGCCCGGTAAGCAAGCTGCCGGGAAGAAGCCAAAGAATGGACCCAAGCCCGAGACTGAGTGCTTTTATTGCAAGGGAAGTGGTCACTGGAAGCGGAACTGCCCCAAATACTTAGCGAACAAGAAGGCCGGCATCACAAAAGGTATATGTTATATACATGTACTTAATGTGTACCTTACCAGTACTCGTAGTTGTTGGAAATATGCCCTAGAGGCAATAATAAATTGGTTATTATTATATTTCCTTGTTCATGATAATCGTTTATTATCCATGCTAGAATTGTATTGATAGGAAACTCAGATACATGTGTGGATACATAGACAACACCATGTCCCTAGTAAGCCTCTAGTTGACTAGCTCATTGATCAATAGATGGTTACGGTTTCCTGACCATGGACATTGGATGTCATTGATAACGGGATCACATCATTAGAAGAATGATGTGATGGACAAGACCCAATCCTAAGCATAGCACAAGATCGTGTAGTTCGCATGCTAAAGCTTTTCTAATGTCAAGTATCATTTCCTTAGACCATGAGATTGTGCAACTCCCGGATACCGTAGGAATACTTTGGGTGTGCCAAACGTCACAACGTAACTGGGTGGCTATAAAGGTGCACTACGGGTATCTCTGAAAGTGTCTGTTGGGTTGGCACAAATCGAGACTGGGATTTGTCACTCTGTGTAACGGAGAGGTATCTCTGGGCCCACTCGGTAGGACATCATCATAATGTGCACAATGTGACCAAGGAGTTGATCACGGGATGATGTGTTATGGAACGAGTAAAGAGACTTGCCAGTAACGATATTGAACAAGGTATCGGGATACCGACGATCGAATCTCGGGCAAGTATCGTACCGCTAGACAAAGGGAATTGTATACGGGATTGATTAAGTCCTTGACATCGTGGTTCATCCAATGAGATCATCGTGGAACATGTGGGAGCCAACATGGGTATCCAGATCCCGTTGTTGGTTATTGACCGGAGAGTTATCTCGGTCATGTCTGCATGGTTCCCGAACCCGTAGGGTCTACACACTTAAGGTTCGATGACACTAGGGTTATAGGGAATAGATATACGTGGTTACCCAATGTTGTTCGGAGTCTCGGATGAGATCCCGGACGTCACGAGGAGTTCTGGAATGGTCCGGAGGTAAAGATTTATATATGGGAAGTCCTGTTTTGGTCGCCGGAAAAGTTTCGGATTTTATCGGTAATGTATCGGGACCACCGGGAGGGTCCCGGAGGTCCACCAAGTGGGGCCACCAGCCCCGGAGGGCTCCATGGGTCAAGTGTGGGAGGGGACCAGCCCCAGGTGGGCTGGTGCGCCCCCCCACCAAGGCCCAAGGCGCAAGGGAGAGTGGAAGGGGGCAAACCCTAGGCTCAGATGGGCCTAAGGCCCACCTAGTGGTGCGCCCCCCTCTCTACCCCCTTGGCCGCCCCCCTAGATGGGATCTAGGGCTGGCCGCCACCCCTAGGGGTGGAAACCTAGGTGGGGGCGCACCCCCTCCCCTCCCCCTATATATACTTGAGGTTTTGGGCTGCCATAGACACGATTCAATCTCCATCTTGGCGCAGCCCTACCCCTCTCCCTCCTCGTCTCTTGCGGTGCTTGGCGAAGCCCTGCTGGAGTCCCGCGCTCCTCCACCACCACCACTCCGTCATGCTGCTGCTGGATGGAGTCTTCCCCAACCTCTCCTTCTCCCCTTGCTGGATCAAGGCGTAGGAGACGTCACCGGGCTGTACGTGTGTTGAACGTGGAGGTGCCGTCCGTTCGGCACTAGGATCATCGGCGATTTGAATCACGACGAGTACGACTCCATCAACCCCGTTCACTTGAACGCTTCCGCTTAGCGGTCTACAAGGGTATGTAGATGCACTCTCCTTCCCTTCGTTGCTAGATTACTCCATAGATTGATCTTGGTGATGCATAGAAAATTTTGAATTTCTGCTACGTTCCCAAACAGTGGCATCATGAGCTAGGTCTATGCGTAGTTTCTATGCACGAGTAGAACACAAAGTAGTTGTGGGCGTTGATTTTGTTCAATATGCTTACCGTTACTAGTCCAATCTTGATTCGGCGGCATTGTGGGATGAAGCGGCCCGGACCGACCTTACACGTACTCTTACGTGAGACTGGTTCCACCGACTGACATGCACTAGTTGCATAAGGTGGCTAGCGGGTGTCTGTCTCTCCCACTTTAGTCGGATCGGATTCGATGAAAAGGGTCCTTATGAAGGGTAAATAGCAATTGGCATATCACGTTGTGGTTTTTGCGTAGGTAAGAAACGTTCTTGCTAGAAACCCATAGCAGCCACGTAAAACATGCAAACAACAATTAGAGGACGTCTAACCTGTTTTTGCAGGGTATGCTATGTGATGTGATATGGCCAAGAAGAATGTGATGAATGATATGTGATGTATGAGATTGATCATGTTCTTGTAATAGGAATCACGACTTGCATGTCCATGAGTATGACAACCGGCAGGAGCCATAGGAGTCATATTTATTTATTGTATGACCTGCGTGTCATTGAACAATGCCATGTAATTACTTTACTTCATTGAACCGGTAGCCATAGTAGTAGAAGTAATAAGTTGGCGAGACAACTTCATGGAGACACAATGATGGAGATCATGATGATGGAGATCATGGTGTCATGCCGGTGACGATGATGATCATGGAGCCCCGAAGATGGAGATCAAAAGGAGCAATATGATATTGGCCATATCATGTCACTATTTGATTGCATGTGATGTTTATCATGTTTATACATCTTATTTGCTTAGAATGACGGTAGCTTAAATAAGATGATCCCTCACTAAAATTTTAAGAGAAGTGTTCTCCCTAACTATGCACTGTTGCGAAAGTTCGTCGTTTCGAAGCACCACGTGATGATCGTGTGTGATAGATTCTTACGTTCGAATACAACGGGTGTTGACCAGCCTAGCATGTACAGACATGGCCTCAGAACACATGCGAAACACTTAGGTTAACTTGACGAGCCTAGCATGTACAGACATGGCCTTGGAACACAAGAGACCGAAAGGTCGAGCATGAGTCGTATGGTAGATACGATCAACATGAAGATGTTCACCGATGATGACTAGTCCGTCTCACGTGATGATCGGACACGGCCTAGTTGACTCGGATCATGTAATCACTTAGATGACTAGAGGGATGTCTATCTGAGTGGGAGTTCATAAGATGAACTTAATTATCCTGAACATAGTCAAAAGGTCTTCGCAAATTATGTCGTAACTCGCGCTTCAGTTCTACTGTTTAGATATGTTCCTAGAGAAAATTTAGTTGAAAGTTGATAGTAGCATTTATGCGGACTAGGTCCGTAAACTGAGGATTGTCCTCATTGCTTCATAGAAGGCTTGTGTCCTTAACGCACCGCTCAGTGTGCTGAACCACGAACGTCGTCTGTGGATGTTGCGAACATCTGACATACACATTTTGATAACTACGTGATAGTTCAGTTAAACGGTTTAGAGTTGAGGCACCAAAGACGTTTTGAAACATCGCGAAACATATGAGATGTTTCGAGGACTGAAATTGGAATTTCAGGCTCGTGCCCACGTCAAGAGGTATAAGACCTCCGACGATTTTCTTAGCCTGCAAACTAAGGGAGAAAAGCTCAATTGTTGAGCTTGTGCTCAGATTGTCTGAGTACAACAATCGCTTGAATCGAGTGGGAGTTGATCTTCCAGATGAAATAGTGATGGTTCTCCGAAGTCATTACCACCAAGCTGCTAGAGCTTCATGATGAACTATAATATATTAGGGACATATATGATGATCCTTGAGATATTCGCGATGTTTGACACCACAAAAGTAGAAATCAAGAAGGAGCATCAATTGTTGATGGTTGGTGAAACCACTAGTTTCAAGAAGGGCAAGGGCAAGAAGGGATACTTCTTGAAACGGTGAATCAACTGCTGCTCTAGTGAAGAAACCCAAGATTAAACCCCAAACCCGAGACTAAGTGCTTCTGTAATAAGGGGAACAGCCACTGGAGCAGAATTACCCTAGATACTTGGTAGATGAGAAGGCTGGCAAGGTCGATAGAAGTATATTGGATATACATTGTGTTAATGTGTACTTTACTAGTACTCCTAGTAGCACCATGGTATTAGATACCGGTTCGGTTGCTAAATGTTCGTAAACTCGAAATAAAAGGTTGTGGAGTAAACAGAGACTAGCTAAAGGTGAGCTGGCAATATGTGTTGGAAGTTTTTCCAAGCTTGATGTGATCAAGCATCGCATGCTCCCTCTACCATCGAGATTGGTGTTTGCGTTGAGCATAGACATGATTGGATTATGTCTATCGCAATACAGTTATTCATTTAAGGAGAATAATGGTTACTCTGTTTATTTGAATAATACCTTCAATGGTCTTGCACCTAAAATGAATGGTTTATTGAATCTCGATCGTAGTGATACACATGTTCATGCCAAAAGATATAAGATAGTAATGTTAGTACCACCTACTTGTGGCACTGCCACGTAAGTCATATCGGTATAAAACGCATGAAGAAGCTCCATGTTGATGGATCTTTGGGCTCACTCGTTTTTGAAAAGTTTGAGACATGCGAACCATGTCTATTGGTGTATATGCATGAAGAAACTCCATGCAAATGGACCGTTTGGACTCACTTGATTTTGAATCACTTGAGACATGCAAATCATACCACATGGGCAAGATGATTGAAAGCCTCGTTTTCAGTAAAATGGAACTAGAAAGCAACTTGTTGGAAGTAATACATTTTGATGTGTGCAGTCCAATGAGTGCTGAGGCGTGTAGTGGATATCGTTATGTTCTTACTTCACAGATGATTTGAGTAGATGTTGAGTATATTTACTTGATGAATCATAAGTCTGAATTATTGAAAGGTTCAAGTAATTTCAGAGTGAAGTTGAACATCGTCGTGACAAGAGGATAAAATGTCTATGATATGATCGTAGAGATGAATATCTGAATTACGAGTTTGGCACAGAATTAAGACATTGTGGAAATTGTTTCACAACCAATACAGCCTGGAACACCGTAGTGTGATGGTGTGTCCGAACATCATAACTGCACCCTATTGGATATGATGCATACCATGATGTCTCTTATCGAATTACCACGATAGTTTATGGGTTAGGCATTAGAGACAACCACATTCACTTTAAATAGGGCACCACGTAATTCCGATGAGATGACACCATATGAACTATGGTTTAGAGAAACCTAAGCTGTCATTTCTTAAAAGTTTGGGACTGCGACGCTTATGTGAAAAGTTTCAGGCTGATAAGCTCGAACCGAAAGCGGATAAATGCATCTTCATAGGACACCCAAAACAGTTGGGTATACCTCCTGTCTCAGATCCGAAAGCAATAAGGGATTGTTTCTAGAATCGTGTCCTTTCTCGAGGAAAAAGTTTCTCTCGAAAGAATTGAGTGGGAGGATGGTGGAGACTTGATGAGGTTATTGAACCGTCTCTTCAACTAGTGTGTGGCAGGGCACAGGGAGTTGTTCCTATGGCACCTACACCAATTGAAGTGGAAGCTTATAATAGTGATCATGAAACTTCAGATCAAGTCACTACCAAACCTCGTGGGATGACAAGGATGCGTACTAATTCAGAGTGGTACGTAATCCTGTCTTGGAAGTCATGTTGCTAGACAACAATGAACCTACGAGCTATGGAGAAGCGATGGTGGGCCTGGATTCCAAAATAGCTCGAGGCCATATAATCCGAGAGAGGATCCATATATGAAAACAAAGTGTAGACTTTGGAAGAACTACTTGATGGTCGTAAGGCTGTTAGGTAAATATGGATTTTAAAAGGAAGACGGACAATGATGGTAAGTATCACCATTAAGAAAGCTCGACTTGTCATTAAGATGTTTTCCGACAAGTTCAAGGAGTTGACTACGATGAGACTTTCTCACTCGTAGCGATGCTAAGAGTCTGTTGGAATTATATTAGTGATTACTGCATTATTTATGAAATCTTGCAGATAGGATGTCAAAACATTGTTTCCTCGACGATTTTCTTGAGGAAAGGTTGTATGTGATACAACCGGAAGGTTTTGTCAATCCTGAAAGATGCTAACAAGTATGCAAAGCTCCAGCAATCCTTCTAAGGACTGGAGTAAGCATCTCGGAGTTGGAATGTATGCTTTGATGAGATGATCAAAGTTTTGGGTGTATACAAAGTTTATGAGAAACTTGTATTTCCAAAGAAGTGAGTGGGAGCACTATAGAATTTCCGATGATTATATGTTGTTAACATATTGTTGATCGGAAATGATGTAGAATTTCTAGAAAGCATGCAGAGTTATTTGAAAAGTGTTTTTCAATGGAAAACCTGGATTAGGCTACTTGAGTATTGAGCATTAAGATCTATAAGGATAGATAAAAACGCTTAATAGTACTTTCAAATGAATACATACCGTGACAAGATTTTGAAGGAGTTTAAAATGGATCGGCAAAGAAGGAGTTCTTGGCTGTGTTATAAGGTGTGAACATTGAGTAAGACTCGAAACCTGACCGCAGCAGAATAGAGAGAAAGGACGAAGGCCGTCCCCTATGCTTTAGACGTAGGCTCTATAGTATGCTATGCTGTGTACCGCACCTGAAGTGTGCCTTGCCATGAGTCAGTCAAGGGGTACAAGAGTGATCCAAGAATGGATCATAGAACAGCGGTCAAGTTATCCTTAGTAACTAGTGGACTAAGGAATTTTCTCGATTATGGAGGTGTTAAAAGAGTTCATCGTAAAGGGTTACACCGATGCAAACTTTGACACTAATCCAGATTATTCTGAGTAGTAAACTGGATTTGTATAGTAGAACAGTTATTTGGAATAGCTCCAAATAGAACATGGTAGCTGCATCTAGGAGATGACATAGAGATTTGTAAAGCACACACGGATCTGAAAGATTCAGACCCGTTGACTATAACATCTCTCACAAGCATAACATGATCAAACCCAGAACTCATCGAGTGTTAATCACATGGTAATGTGAACTAGATTATTGACTCTAGTAAACTCTTTGGGTGTTAGTCACATGGGGATGTGACCTTGAGTGTTAATCACATAGCGATGTGAACTGGATTATTGACTCTAGTGCAAGTGGGAGACTGCTGGAAATATGCCCTAGAGGCAATAATAAATTGGTTATTATTATATTTCCTTGTTCATGATAATCGTTTATTATCCATGCTAGAATTGTATTGATAGGAAACTCAGATACATGTGTGGATACATAGACAACACCGTGTCCCTAGTAAGCCTCTAGTTGACTAGCTCGTTGATCAATAGATGGTTACGGTTTCCTGACCATGGACATTGGATGTCATTGATAACGGGATCACATCATTAAAAGAATGATGTGATGGACAAGACCCAATCCTAAGCATAGCACAAGATCGTGTAGTTCGCATGCTAAAGCTTTTCTAATGTCAAGTATCATTTCCTTAGACCATGAGATTGTGCAACTCCCGGATACCGTAGGAATACTTTGGGTGTGCCAAACGTCACAACGTAACTGGGTGGCTATAAAGGTGCACTACGGGTATCTCCGAAAGTGTCTGTTGGGTTGGCACGAATCGAGACTGGGATTTGTCACTCCGTGTAACGGAGAGGTATCTCTGGGCCCACTCGGTAGGACATCATCATAATGTGCACAATGTGACCAAGGAGTTGATCACGGGATGATGTGTTACGGAACGAGTAAAGACACTTGCCAGTAACGAGATTGAACAAGGTATCGGGATACCGACGATCGAATCTCGGGCAAGTATCGTACCGCTAGACAAAGGGAACTGTATACGGGATTGATTAAGTCCTTGACATCGTGGTTCATCTGATGAGATCATCGTGGAACATGTGGGAGCCAACATGGGTATCCAGATCCCGCTATTGGTTATTGACCGGAGAGTTATCTCGGGCATGTCTGCATGGTTCCCGAACCCGTAGGGTCTACACACTTAAGGTTCGATGACGCTAGGGTTATAGGGAATAGATATACATGGTTACCGAATGTTGTTCGGAGTCCCGGATGAGATCCCGGACGTCACGAGGAGTTCCGGAATGGTCCAGAGGTAAAGATTTATATATGGGAAGTCCTGTTTTGGTCGCCGGAAAAGTTTTGGGTTTTATCGGTAATGTACCGGGACCACCGGGAGGGTCCCGGAGGTCCACCAAGTGGGGCCACCAGCCCCGGAGGGCTGCATGGGCCAAGTGTGGGAGGGGACCAGCCCCAGGTGGGCTGGTGCGCTCCCCCCCCCACCAAGGCCCAAGGCGCAAGGGAGAGTGGAAGGGGGCAAACCCTAGGCTCAGATGGGCCTAAGGCCCACCTAGTGGTGCGCCCCCTCTCTCCCCCCTTTGGCCGCCCCCTAGATGAGATCTAGGGCTGGCCGCCACCCCTAGGGGTGGAAACCTAGGTGGGGGCGCACCCCCTCCCCTCCCCCTATATATACTTGAGGTTTTGGGCTGCCATAGACACGATTCAATCTCCATCTTGGCGCAGCCCTACCCCTCTCCCTCCTCGTCTCTTGTGGTGCTTGGCGAAGTCCTGCTGGAGTCCCGCGCTCCTCCACCACCACCACGCCGTCGTGCTACTGTTGGATGGAGTCTTCCCCAACCTCTCCTTCTCCCCTTGCTGGATCAAGGCGTAGGAGACGTCACCGGGCTGTACGTGTGTTGAACGCGGAGGTGCCGTTCGTTCGGCACTAGGATCATCGGCGATTTGAATCACGACGAGTACGACTCCATCAACCCCGTTCACTTGAACGCTTCCGCTTAGAGATCTACGAGGGTATGTAGATGCACTCTCCTTCCCTTCGTTGCTAGATTACTCCATAGATTGATCTTGGTGATGCGTAGAAAATTTTGAATTTCTACTACGTTCCCCAATAGTAGTAGCTCCTGGGTATTTGATACCAGTGCGGTTGCTCACATTTGTAACTCAAAGCAGGAGCTGCGGAATAAGCGGAGACTGGCAAAGGACGAGGTGACGATGCGCGTCGGGAATGGTTCCAAGGTCGATGTGATCGCCGTCGGCACGCTACCTCTACATTTACCTATGGGATTGGTTTTAAACCTCAATAATTGTTATTTAGTGCCAGCTTTGAGCATGAACATTGTATCAGGATCTCGTTTAATACGAGATGGCTACTCATTTAAATCTGAGAATAATGGTTGTTCTATTTATATGAGAGATATGTTTTATGGTCATGCTCCGATGGTGAATGGTTTATTCTTAATGAATCTCGAGCGTAATGCTACACATATTCATAGTGTGAATACCAAAAGATGTAAGGTTGATAATCATAGTCCCACATACTTGTGGCATTGCCGCCTTGGTCACATAGGTGTCAAACGCATGAAGAAGCTCCATGCAGATGGACTTTTAGAGTCTCTTGATTACGAATCATTTGACACGTGCGAACCATGCCTCATGGGTAAAATGACCAAGACTCCGTTCTCAGGAACAATGGAGCGAGCAACCAACTTATTGGAAATCATACATACTGATGTGTGCGGTCCAATGAGTGTTGAGGCTCGCGGTGGCTATCGTTATGTTCTCACCCTCACTGATGACTTGAGTAGATATGGGTATGTCTACTTAATGAAACACAAGTCTGAGACCTTTGAAAAGTTCAAGGAATTTTAGAGTGAGGTTGAGAATCAACGTGACAGGAAAATCAAGTTCTTGCGATCAGATCATGGGGGAGAATACTTGAGTCACGAATTTGGCACACACTTAAGAAAATGTGGAATAGTTTCACAACTCACGCTGCCTGGAACACCTCAGCGTAATGGTGTGTCCGAACGTCGTAATCGCACTCTATTAGATATGGTGCGATCTATGATGTCTCTTACTGATTTACCGCTATCATTTTGGGGCTATGCTTTAGAGACTGCCACATTCACTTTAAATAGGGCTCCGTTGAAATCCGTTGAGACGACACCGTATGAATTATGGTTTGGGAAGAAACCTAAGCTGTCGTTTCTAAAAGTTTGGGGATGCGATGCTTATGTCAAGAAACTTCAACCTGAAAAGCTCGAACCCAAGTCGGAAAAATGCGTCTTCATAGGATACCCTAAAGAAACTGTTGGGTATACCTTCTACCTCAGATCCAAAGGCAAGATCTTTGTTGCCAAGAATGGGTCCTTTCTAGAGAAGGAGTTTCTCTCGAAAGAAATAAGTGGGAGGAAGGTAGAACTTGATGAAGTATTACCTCTTGAACCGGTAAGTGGCGCAGCTCAAGAAAATATTCCTGAGGTGCCTGCACCGACTAGAGAGGAAGTTGATGATGATGATCATGAAACTTTAGATCAAGTTGCTACTGAACTTCGTAGGTCCACAAGGACACGTTCCGCACCAGAGTGGTACGGCAACCCTGTCTTGGAAATCATGTTGTTAGACAACGGTGAACCTTCGAACTATGAAGAAGCGATGGCGGGCCCGGATTCCGACAAATGGCTGGAAGCCATGAAATCCGAGATAGGATCCATGTATGAAAACGAAGTATGGACTTTGACTGACTTGCCCATTGATCGGCGAGCCATAGAAAATAAATGGATCTTTAAGAAGAAGACAGACGCGGATGGTAATGTGACCATCTATAAAGCTCGGCTTGTCGCTAAGGGTTATCGACAAGTTCAAGGGGTTGACTACGATGAGACTTTCTCACCCGTAGCGAAGCTGAAGTCCGTCCGAATCTTGTTAGCAATTGCCGCATTCTATGACTATGAGATATGGCAAATGGACGTCAAAACGGCATTCCTTAATGGTTTCCTTAAGGAAGAATTGTATATGATGCAGCCGGAAGGTTTTGTCGATCCTAAGAATGCTGACAAGGTGTGCAAGCTCCAACGCTCGATTTATGGGCTGGTGCAAGCATCTCGGAGTTGGAACATTCGCTTTGATGAGATGATCAAAGCGTTTGGGTTTATGCAGACTTATGGAGAAGCCTGCATTTACAAGAAAGTGAGTGGGAGCTCTGTAGCATTTCTCATATTGTATGTGGATGACATACTGTTGATGGGAAATGATATAGAATTCTTGGAAAGCATAAAAGCCTATTTGAACAAGTGTTTTTCAATGAAGGACCTTGGAGAAGCTGCTTATATATTAGGCATCAAGATCTATAGAGATAGATCGAGACGCCTCATTGGTCTTTCACAGAGTACGTACCTTGACAAGATTTTGAAGAAGTTCAAAATGGATCAGTCAAAGAAGGGGTTCTTGCCTGTATTGCAAGGTATGAGATTGAGCTTGGCTCAATGCCCGACCACGGCAGAAGATAGAGAAAAGATGAGCGTCGTCCCCTATGCCTCGGCCATAGGGTCTATCATGTATGCTATGCTGTGCACCAGACCTGATGTAAACCTTGCCGTGAGTTTGGTAGGAAGGTACCAAAGTAATCCCGGCATGGAACACTGGACTGTGGTCAAAAATATCCTGAAGTACCTGAAAAGGACTAAGGAAATGTTTCTCGTTTATGGAGGTGACGAAGAGCTCGTCGTAAAGGGTTACGTCGATGCTAGCTTCGACACAGATCTGGATGACTCTAAGTCACAAACCGGATACGTGTATATTTTGAATGGTGGGGCAGTAAGCTGGTGCAATTGCAAGCAAAGCGTTGTGGCGGGATCTACATGTGAAGCGGAGTACATGGCAGCCTCGGAGGCAGCACACAAAGCAGTCTGGGTGAAGGAGTTCATTACCGACCTAGGAGTCATACCCAATGCGTCGGGCCCGATGACTCTCTTCTGTGACAACACTGGAGCTATTGCCCTTGCCAAGGAGCCCAGGTTTCACAAGAAGACCAGGCATATCAAGCGTCACTTCAACTCCATTCGTGAAAGTGTTCAAAATGGAGACATAGAGATTTGTAAAGTACATATGGACCTGAATGTAGCAGATCCGTTGACTAAACCTCTCCCTAGAGCAAAACATGATCAACACCAGAATTCCATGGGTGTTCAATTCATCACAATGTAACTAGATGATTGACTCTAGTGCAAGTGGGAGACTGTTGGAAATATGCCCTAGAGGCAATAATAAAATGATTATTATATTTCCTTGTTCATGATAATTGTCTATTATTCATGCTATAATTGTATTATCCGGAAATCGTAATACATGTGTGAATACATAGACCACAATGTGTCCCTAGTGAGCCTCTAGTTGACTAGCTCGTTGATCAACAGATAGTCATGGTTTCCTGGCTATGGACATGGGGATGTCATTGATAACGGGATCACATCATTAGGAGAATGATGTGATGGACAAGACCCTGTTGGAAATATGCCCTAGAGGCAATAATAAATAAGTTATTATTATATTTCTTTGTTCATGATAATAGTCTTTTATTCATGCTATAACTGTATTATCCGGAAATCGTAATACACGTGTGAATACATAGACCACAGTATGTCCCTAGTGAGCCTCTAGTTGACTAGCTCGTTGTGATCAACAGATAGTCATGGTTTCCTGGCTATGGACATTGGATGTCGTTGATAACGGGATCACATCATTAGGAGAATGATGTGATGGACAAGACCCAATCCTAAGACTAGCACAAAAGATCGTGTAGTTCATTTGCTAGAGCTTTGCCAATGTCAAGTATCTCTTCCTTTGACCATGAGATTGTGCAACTCCCGGATACCGTAGGAATGCTTTGGGTGTACCAAACGTCACAACGTAACTGGGTGGCTATAAAGGTGCATTACAGGTATCTCCGAAAGTGTCTGTTGGGTTGGCACGAATCGAGACTGGGATTTGTCACTCCGTGTAAACGGAGAGGTATCTCTGGGCCCACTCGGTAGGACATCATCAAATGCGCAATGTGACCAAGGAGTTGATCACGGGATGATGTGTTACGGAACGAGTAAAGTGACTTGCCGGTAACGAGATTGAACAAGGTATCGGTATACCGACGATCGAATCTCGGGCAAGTAACATACCGATAGACAAAGGGAATTGAATACGGGATCGATTGAGTCCTTGACATCGTGGTTCATCCGATGAGATCATCGTGGAACATGTGGGAGCCAACATGGGTATCCAGATCCCGCTGTTGGTTATTGACCGGAGAACGTCTCGGTCATGTCTGCATGTCTCCCGAACCCGTAGGGTCTACACACTTAAGGTTCGATGACGCTAGGGTTATAAAGGAAGCTTGTATGTGGTTACCGAATGTTGTTGGGAGTCCCGGATGAGATCCCGGACGTCACGAGGAGTTCCGGAATGGTCTGGAGGTAAAGATTTATATATAGGAAGTCCTGTTTCGGCCATCGGGACACGTTTCAGGGTCATCGGTATTGTACCGGGACCACCGGAAGGGTCCCGGGGGGCCACATGAGCTGTAGGGGGTGCGCCTTGGCCTACATGGGCCAAGGGCACCAGCCCCTAGAGGCCCATGCGCCAAGATATAGGAAAAAGGGGAGAGTCCTAAAGGGGGAAGGCACCTCCGAGGTGCCTTGGGGAGGATGGACTCCTCCCCCCCTCTTAGCCGCACCCCTTCCTTGGAGGAAGGGGCAAGGCTGCGCCTCCCCCCTCTCCCCTGCCCCTATATATAGTGGAGGGGAGGGAGGGCATCCATACCTGAGCCCTTGGCGCCTCCCTCCCTCCCGTGACACCTCCTCCTCTCCCGTAGGTGCTTGGCGAAGCCCTGCAGGATTGCCACGCTCCTCCACCACCACCACGCCGTTGTGCTGCTGTTGGATGGAGTCTTCCTCAACCTCTCCCTCTCTCCTTGCTGGATCAAGGCGTGGGAGACGTCACCGGGCTGTACGTGTGTTGAACGCGGAGGTGCCGTCCGTTCGGCACTAGGATCATCGGTGATCTGAATCACGACGAGTACGACTCCATCAACCCCGTTCACTTGAACGCTTCCGCTTAGCGATCTACAAGGGTATGTAGATGCACTCTCTTTCTACTCGTTGCTGGTCTCTCCATAGATAGATCTTGGTGTTACGTAGGAAAATTTTTGAATTTCTGCTACGTTCCCCAACAGTGGCATCATGAGCTAGGTCTATTGCGTAGATTCTTTGCACGAGTAGAACACAAAGTAGTTGTGGGCGTCGATATTGTTCAATATGCTTGCCGTTACTAGTCTTATCTTGATTCGGCGGCATCGTGGGATGAAGCGGCCCGGACCAACCTTACACGTACGCTTACGTGAGACCGGTTCCACCGACAAACATGCACTAGTTGCATAAGGTGGCTGGCGGGTGTCTGTCTCTCCCACTTTAGTCGGATCGGATTCGATGAAAAGGGTCCTTATGAAGGGTAAATAGCAATTGGCATATCACGTTGTGGTTCATGCGTAGGTAAGAAACGTTCTTGCTAGAAACCCATAGCAGCCACGTAAAACATGCAAACAACAATTAGAGGACGTCTAACTTGTTTTTGCAGGGTATGATATGTGATGTGATATGGCCAAAGGATGTGATGAATGATATATGTGATGTATGAGATTGATCATGTTCTTGTAATAGGAATCACGACTTGCATGTCGATGAGTATGACAACCGGCAGGAGCCATAGGAGTTGTCTTTATTTATTTGTGACCTGCGTGTCAACTTAAACGTCATGTAATTACTTTACTTTATTGCTAACCGTTAGCCATAGTAGTAGAAGTAATAGTTGGCGAGGCAACTTCATGAAGACACGATGATGGAGATCATGATGATGGAGATCATGGTGTCATGCCGGTGACGATGATGATCATGGAGCCCCGAAGATGGAGATCAAAAGGAGCAAAGTGATGATGGCCATATCATGTCACTATTTGATTGCATGTGATGTTTATCATGTTTATACATCTTATTTGCTTAGAACGACGGTAGTAAATAAGATGATCCCTTACAAAAATTTCAAGAAGTGTTCTCCCCTAACTGTGCACCGTTGCTACAGTTCGTCGCTTCTAAGCACCACGTGATGATCGGGTGTGATGGATTCTTACGTTCACATACAACGGGTGTAAGACAGATTTACACAGCAATACACTTAGGGTTAACTTGACGAGCCTAGCATGTACAGACATGGCCTCGGAACACGGAGACCGAAAGGTCGAGCATGAGTCGTATAGTAGATATGATCAACATGAAGATGTTCACCGATGATGACTAGTCCGTCTCACGTGATGATCGGACACGGCCTAGTTTGACTCGGATCATGTAATCACTTAGATGACTAGAGGGATGTCTATCTGAGTGGGAGTTCATAAGATGAACTTAATTATCCTGAACATAGTCAAAAGACTTTTTGCAAATTATGTCGTAGCTCACGCTATAGTTCTACTGTTTAGATATGTTCCTAGAGAAAATATAGTTGAAAGTTGATAGTAGCAATTATGCGATCAGTAGAAAGCTTATGTCCTTAATGCACCGCTTAGTGTGCTGAACCCCAAACGTCGTTTGTGGATGTTTCGAACATCGAACATACACGTTTTGATAACTACGTGATAGTTCAGTTAAATGGTTTAAGTAGAGGCACCAAAGACGTTTTCGAAACGTCGCGGAACATATGAGATGTTTCGAGGGCTGAAATTGGGATTTCAGGCTCATGCCCACGTCAAGAGGTATGAGACCTCCGGCGATTTTCTTAGCCTGCAAACTAAGGGAGAAAAGCTCAATCGTTGAGCTTGTGCTCAGATTGTCTGAGTGCATCAATCACTTGAATCGAGTGGGAGTTGATCTTCCAGATGAGATAGTGATGTTTCCCCAAAGTCATTGCCACCAAGCTGCTAGAGCTTCGTGATGAACTATAACATATCAGGGATGGATATGATGATCCTTGAAACATTCGTGATGTTTGACACCGCGAAAGTAGAAATCAAGAAGGAGCATCAATTGTTGATGGTTGGTGAAACCACTAGTTTCAAGAAGGGCTAGGGAACAAAGGGATACTTCATGAAACGGCAATTCAGCTGCTGCTCCGGTGAAGAAACCCGAGGTTGAACCCAAACCCGAGACTAAGTGCTTCTGTAATAAGGGGAACAACCACTGGAGCAGCATTACCCTAGATACTTGGTAGATGAGAAGGCTGGCAAGGTCGATAGAAGTATATTGGATATACATTATGTTAATGTGTACTTTACTAGTGCTCCTAGTAGCACCAGGGTATTAGATACCGGTTCGGTTGCTAAGTGTTAGTAACTCGAAATAAAAGCTACGGAATAAAGCGGAGACTAGCTAAAGGTGAGCTGACGATACGTGTTGGAAGTGTTTCCAAGTTTGATGTGATCTAACATCGCACGCTCCCTCTACCATCAAGATTAGTATTAAACCTAAATAAGTGCTCCTACACCTAAAGGAATGTTTTATTGAATCTTGATCGTAGGGATACACATTTTCATGCCAAAAGATATAAGATAGTAATGATAGTACCACTTACTTGTGGCACTGCCATGTAAGTCATAATGGTATAAAACGCATGAAGAAGCTCCATGTTGATGGATCTTTGGACTCACTCATTTTTGAAAAGTTTGAGACATGCGAACCATGTCTATTGGTATATATGCATGAAGAAACTCCATGCAAATGGACCGTTTGAACTCACTTGATTTTGAATCACTTGAGATATGCAAATCATACCACATGGGCAAGATGACTGAAAAGCCTCGGTTTCAGTAAGATGGAACAAGATAGCAACTTGTTGGAAGTAACACATTTTGATGTGTGCAGTCGAATGAGTGTTGAGGCATGCAGTGAATATCATTATGTTCTTACTTCACAGATGATTCGAGTAAATGTTGAGTATATTTACTTGATGAAACACAAGTCTGAATTATTGAATGGTTCAAATAATTTCAGAGTGAAGTAGAAGATCATTGTGACAAGAGGATAAAATGTCTATGATATGATCATAGAGATGAATATCTGAGTTACAAGTTTTGGCACACAATTAAGACATTGTGGAAATTGTTTCACAATTAATACCGCCTGGAACACCATAGTGTGATGGTGTGTCCGAACATCATAGTTGCACCCTATTGGATATGGTGCGTACCATGATGTCTCTTATCGAATTACCACTATCGTTCATGGGTTAGGCATTAGAGATAACCACATTCACTTTAAATAGGGCACCACATAATTCCGTTGAGACGACACCGTTTGAATTATGATTTAGAGAAACCTAAGTTGTCGTTTCTTAAAGGTTTGGGGCTGCTTATGTGAAAAAGTTTCAGGATTAAGCTCGAACCCAAAGCGGATAAAATGCATCTTCATAGGACACCCAAAACAGTTGGGTATACCTCCTAATTCAGATCCGAAAGCAATATGGATTGTTTCTTGAATCGGGTCCTTTCTCGAGGAAAGGTTTCTCTCGAAAGAGTTGAGTGGGAGGATGGTGGAGACTTGATGAGGTTATTGAACCGTCTCTTCAACTAGTGTGTGACAGGGCACAGGGAGTTGTTCCTGTGGCACCTACACCAATTGAAGTGGAAGCTTATGATAGTGATCATGAAACTTCGGATCAAGTCACTACCAAACCTCGTAGGATGACAAGGATGCGTACTACTTCAGAGTGGTATGTAATCCTGTCTTGGAAGTCATGTTGCCAGACAACAATGAGCCTACGAGCTATGGAGAAGCGATGGTGGGCCCAAATTCTGACGAATGGTTAGAAGCCATGAAATCCGAGATAGGATTCATGTATCAGAACAAAGCATGGACTTTGGTGGACTTGCCCGATGATCGGCAAGCCATTGAGATAAATGGATCTTTAAGAAGAAGACGGACGTGGATGGTAATGTCACCATCTATGAAGCTCGACTTGTGGCGAAGAGTTTTTCACAAGTTCAAGGAGTTGACTACGATGAGATTTTCTCATACGTAGCGATGCTTAAGTCCGTCAGATTCATGTTAGCATTAGCTGCATTTATGAAATCTGGCAGATGGATATCAAAACGAGTTTCCTTACCAGTTTTCGTAAGGAAAGGTTGTATGCAATACAATCAGAAAAGTTTTGTCGATCCTAAGGATGCTAAAAGGTATGCAAAGCTCCAGCGATCCTTCTAAGGACTGGAGTAAGCATCTCGGAGTTGGAATGTACACTTTGATGAGATGATCAAAGATTTTGGGTTTGTACAAAGTTTTATGAAAAACTTGTATTTCCAAAGAAGTGAGTGGGAGCACTATAGAATTTCTGATGAGTATGTGTTGATCAGAAATGATGTAGAATTTCTAGAAAGCATATAGGGTTATTTTGAAAGTGTTTTTCAATGGAAGGCCTGGATTAAGCTACTTGAACATTGAGCATCAAGATCTATAAGGATAGATCAAAATGCTTAATAATACTTTCAAATGAGCATATACCTTGACATGATCTTGAAGGTGTTCAAGATGGACCAGTCAAAGAAGGAGTTCTTTCCTGAGTTGTAAGGTACGAAGTTAAGACTTAAAGCTCGACCACGGCAGAATAGAGAGAAAGGACGAAGGTCGTCCCCTATGCTTAAGACGTATGCTCTTCAGTATGCTATGCTGTGTACCGCATCTGAAGTGTGCCTTGCCATGAGTCAGTCAAGGGGTACAAGAGTGATCCAAGAATGGCTCACAGGACAGCGGTCAAAGTTATCCTTAGTAACTAGTGGACTAAGGAATTTTCTCGATTATGGAGGTGGTAAAAGAGTTCGTCGTAAAGGTTACGACGATGCAAGCTTGACACCTATCCGGATAGCTCTGAGTAGAGAGACCGGATGCATATAATGGAGCAATAATTTAGAATAGCTCCAAGTAGAACAGTTATTTGGAACAGCTCCAAATAGAGCGTGGTAGCTGCATCTAGGAGATGACATAGAGATTTGTAAAGCACACACAGATCTGAAAGGTTCAGACCCGTTGACTAAAACCTCTCTCACAAGCAACATGATCAAACATAAAACTCATTGAGTGTTAATCACATAGTGATGTGAACTAGACTACTGACTCTAGTAAACTCTTGGGTATTAGTCACATGGTGATGTGACCTGTGAGTGTTAATCACATGGCGATGTGAACTAGATTATTGACTCTAGTGCAAGTGGGAGACTGTTGGAAATATGCCCTAGAGGCAATAATAAATAAGTTATTATTATATTTCTTTGTTCATGATAATAGTCTTTTATTCATGCTATAACTGTATTATCCGGAAATCGTAATACACGTGTGAATACATAGACCACAGTATGTCCCTAGTGAGCCTCTAGTTGACTAGCTCGTTGTGATCAACAGATAGTCATGGTTTCCTGGCTATGGACATTGGATGTCGTTGATAACGGGATCACATCATTAGGAGAATGATGTGATGGACAAGACCCAATCCTAAGACTAGCACAAAAGATCGTGTAGTTCATTTGCTAGAGCTTTGCCAATGTCAAGTATCTCTTCCTTTGACCATGAGATTGTGCAACTCCCGGATACCGTAGGAATGCTTTGGGTGTACCAAACGTCACAACGTAACTGGGTGGCTATAAAGGTGCATTACAGGTATCTCCGAAAGTGTCTGTTGGGTTGGCACGAATCGAGACTGGGACTTGTCACTCCGTGTAAACGGAGAGGTATCTCTGGGCCCACTCGGTAGGACATCATCAAATGCGCAATGTGACCAAGGAGTTGATCACGGGATGATGTGTTACGGAACGAGTAAAGTGACTTGCCGGTAACGAGATTGAACAAGGTATCGGTATACCGACGATCGAATCTCGGGCAAGTAACATACCGATAGACAAAGGGAATTGAATACGGGATCGATTGAGTCCTTGACATCGTGGTTCATCCGATGAGATCATCGTGGAACATGTGGGAGCCAACATGGGTATCCAGATCCCGCTGTTGGTTATTGACCGGAGAACGTCTCGGTCATGTCTGCATGTCTCCCGAACCCGTAGGGTCTACACACTTAAGGTTCGATGACGCTAGGGTTATAAAGGAAGCTTGTATGTGGTTACCGAATGTTGTTGGGAGTCCCGGATGAGATCCCGGACGTCACGAGGAGTTCCGGAATGGTCTGGAGGTAAAGATTTATATATAGGAAGTCCTGTTTCGGCCATCGGGACAAGTTTCAGGGTCATCGGTATTGTACCGGGACCACCGGAAGGGTCCCGGGGGCCCACCGGGTGGGGCCACCTGCCCCGGGGGGCCACATGAGCTGTAGGGGGTGCGCCTTGGCCTACATGGGCCAAGGGCACCAGCCCCTAGAGGCCCATGCGCCAAGATATAGGAAAAAGGGGAGAGTCCTAAAGGGGGAAGGCACCTCCGAGGTGCCTTGGGGAGGATGGACTCCTCCCCCCCTCTTAGCCGCACCCCTTCCTTGGAGGAAGGGGCAAGGCTGCGCCTCCCCCCTCTCCCCTGCCCCTATATATAGTGGAGGGGAGGGAGGGCATCCATACCTGAGCCCTTGGCGCCTCCCTCCCTCCCGTGACACCTCCTCCTCTCCCGTAGGTGCTTGGCGAAGCCCTGCAGGATTGCCACGCTCCTCCACCACCACCACGCCGTTGTGCTGCTGTTGGATGGAGTCTTCCTCAACCTCTCCCTCTCTCCTTGCTGGATCAAGGCGTGGGAGACGTCACCGGGCTGTACGTGTGTTGAACACGGAGGTGCCGTCCGTTCGGCACTTGGTCATCGGTGATTTGAATCACGACGAGTACGACTCCATCAACCCCGTTCACTTGAACGCTTCCGCTTAGCGATCTACAAGGGTATGTAGATGCACTCTCTTTCTACTCGTTGCTGGTCTCTCCATAGATAGATCTTGGTGATTCGTAGGAAAATTTTTGAATTTCTGCTACGTTCCCCAACAGACCCAAACATAAGCATAGCACAAAGATCGTGTAGTTCGTTTGCTGTAGCTTTTCTGGATGTCAAGTATCATTTCCTTAGACCATGAGATTATGCAACTCCCGGATACCATAGGAGTGCCTTGGGTGTGCCAAACGTCACAACGTAACTGGGTGACTATAAAGGTACATTACAGGTATCTCCGAAAGTATCTGTTGGGTTGGCACGAATCGAGACTGGGATTTGTCACTCCGTATGACGGAGAGGTATCGCTGGGCCCACTCGGTAATGCATCATCATAATGAGCTCAATGTGATCAAGTGGTTGATCATGGGATCATGCATTACGGTACGAGTAAAGTGACTTGCCGGTAACGAGACTGAACAAGGTATTGGGATACCGACGATCGAGTCTCGGGCAAGTAACGTACCGATTGACAAAGGGAATTGAGTACGGGATTGATTAGGTCCTCGACATCGTGGTTCATCCGATGAGATCATCGAGGAGCATGTGGGAGCCAACATGGGTATCCAGATCCCGTTGTTGGTTATTGACCAGAGAGTCGTCTCGGTCATGTCTGCTTGTCTCCAGAACCCGTAGGGTCTACACACTTAAGGTTCGGTGACGCTAGGGTTGTATAGATATGAGTATGCAGTAATCCGAATGTTGTTTGGAGTCCCGGATGGGATCCTGGACGTCACGAGGAGTTCCAGAATGGTCCAGAGGTGAAGAATTATATATGAAGTGTAGTTTCGGCCATCGGGAAAGTTTCGGGGTCACCGGTATTGTACCGGGACCACCGGATGGGTCCCGGGGGTCCATCGGGAGGGGCCACCATCCCGGAGGGCTCCATGGGCTGAAGTGGGGAGGGGAACCAGCCCATAGTGGGCTGGTGCGCCCCCCCCCCTTGGGCCCCCCATGCGCCTAGGGTTGGGAACCCTAGGGGAGGGGGCGCCTCCACTTGCCTTGGGGGGTACTCCACCTCTTGGCCGCCCCCCCCCCCTAGGAGATCCCATCTCCTAGGGCCGGTGCACCCCCCTAGGGGGCCTATATAAAAGGGGGGAGGGAGGGCAACCGCACCTCAAGTCTTGGCGCCTCCCTCTCCCCTGCTACACCTTTCCCTCTCGCAAAAGCTCGACGAAGCCCTGCTGCGATCACTGTTGCATCCACCACCACGCCGTCGTGCTACTGGATCTTCATCAACCTCTCCTTCCCCCTTGCTGGATCAAGAAGGAGGAGACGTCATCCACTCCGTACGTGTGTTGAACGCAGAGGTGCCGTCCGTTCGGCACTTGGCCATCGGTGATTTGGATCACGGCGAGTACGACTCCATCATCCCCGTTCTCTTGAATGCTTCCGCTCGCGATCTACAAGGGTATGTAGATGCACTCTCCTCTCGTTGCTAGTTGACTCCATAGATTGATCTTGGTGAAACGTAGGAATTTTTTTTGTTTTCTGCAACGTTCCCCAACAGTATGTAGAAGAGCACTTGGAGAAAAGGTTGAGCAGTGGAAAGAAAAGTTGCTCTCTATTAAAGGATGACTGATCTTGATCAATTATGTACCCATAAATCTGGTTCTCTAGATGCTCTTATTTTTTCAACTTACAAAAGGGGTCCTGCAAAGGCTGGGTTATTTCACATCCAAATTCATTTGGCAAGGAGACCGTGAGAAAACAAGGTATATGCTAACCAAATGGAGTGTGGTTTTTTGACCAAAAGACCAGGGAGGTTTATGCATTCAGGACCTCCAGGTCAAGAATGATGCTTTACTTACTAAAGGGTGGTTCAAGCTACTTACTGAGGATGACGATTGGCAAACCCTATTGCACAGTAAGTATCCAGGCCAAAAAGTTATGTCTCACGCATATTGGAAACATGGAGATTCACACTTTTTGTTTGGGTTGATGGCGCCAGAGAGAAACGCCTTTTCACTCTAGATCTTTGGTGATAAAGAACGGCTCAAAAATACATTTCTAGAAGGAAAATTGACCTGGAAATGCCACTCTCGCAGAAAAGTATCCACCCTTGTACCACACTGTACGCAATAAGAATGATACTCTAGCACATGTGCTTAGTTCCTCCATGTTGAATGTATCGTTCAGACATGATTTGATTGGCCCTCGCACTATGTCATCGCAATATCTGCTATCCCGGTTGGATTCAGTTAGCCCGACACATAGGCAGGACGTGTTTCACTAGAATTTCACTACATCTGAGTTTTTCACAGTTTACCCTATGTACCTTGCCTTGGTGCAATCAGAGATTTTCATATGATGCCAAAGATGCCACTAAAAGTTAAGATTTATATGTGATATCTTCGAAGGGGGGTTATGGTAGGCAAAGACAACCTCGCTCACCACAATTGGCATGACAACAAGGAGTGTAGTTTTTGTACGTGCAATGATACAATCAAAGACCTCTTCTTCAAGTGCAAGTTTGCATGTTCTACATGGTCAGCCATTCAAATAGCATCAAATTTGTATCCTTCCACAAGTTTTGTCAATATTTATGGTCATTGTCTGGATGAAATACCAAATAGGTTTAGAATGCTAATAAGAGTGTGAACGTCTGTCTTATTATGGTCGCTTTGACTATATACAAATGATATTATTTTAATGGCAAAAACTCTTTTGATAGGAAGGTTATATAGTGTTGTATGCACTAGTTTCCTACGTGATTTATGCGTCACCGAACGGAGTACCAACCGATGTTCAAGATGGAGTGTATGCAGTTGGAGCATGTGGCCAGGGTCGTTTTTATCCAACATGGGTGGCAGAATAATCTTCCAATTAGTCCACCATCTCCTTTGACATAGGCATAGAGTCAGTCTGGTAAGTCTTTATTTTTTGGCAATATGTCATTTTTTATTTGTTTTAGACTGTGTGTGTTGCCGGTCAAGAGGCCGAATATCGATCATCAACGTTTATTTCCTCACATTCGACAATAGTTTTTCTAGCCAACCTTGTATCTTATGTCATATTGCTTCCTTTATATACTCTATTTTTTTTTGCTCTTTGCAGCTGCAAGATGAACTGGCAAACCAAGATACCTTTCGTTATGTGACTCGGCAAGGATGCCAAGCACTTGGAGCACTTGTTGTTTGGTGTGGGTGCCGGTCTTCTTGTTGAAGAAGGTCGAAGATTTGTCCATGTTTATTTTATGTTTCGACTGTATCTCATACATCGCAAGAATATCCTGAAGCCTTGCTGCACTAGTTGTTGTTGCTTCTATAACTATCAAGGAGTCATTTGTGAAAAAGAGGTGATTTATGCTTAGCGCACTTCGTCTTTCAATCTCGGCTTGCTGCAACATAATGGAGAAGGCATCCGCGCAAATAATGAACAAGTATTGAGATAAAGGATTGCCTTGACCCAATCCCCTCCGTGGAAGAAAAGGCCTCGTTAATTGCTTATTAACCTTCACTCGGTAAGAGATGGACCGTATACACTTTATTACCAGACTCACCCACGCAGGAGCAAAACCTGTAGTGTTCATCATCCTCTCAAGGAAACTCCACTCCACATGATCATACGCTTTACTCATGTCCAGCTTGGCCGCTATCAACCGCCTATCCCATTTCCTCTTGTCATCAAATGTGTTAGTATCTCATAAGCTAGAAGCATACTAGTAGAATGCCCATGCGTTTCTACAGGCAACAATGTAGGCAAATGAGTCAATAATCATGCTTTAACAATTTCATCAATAAATAAGTGCACAATTTTAGTTGATATATCACAATATTTTAATTTAGCCTTCACATGAAGGTTCAAATATCATAATGTTGTAATTTCTCCTTTACATGAAGGTCCACAGGAAGAGGAATCATGGTCTCCTCCATCTCGTCAGCATTAATTTGTTGAACATCACACTCAATGGGGTAGTGCTCCTTCACTGGAATGTCATATTAGAATTATTTGATGCTATTAGGTAGCCTACGCCTGTATTAAGCAACTTGCTAGCAATGATAATTTATTTCTCATAAAAACAAGTTCTGGTAATGTACATGCCATCAATTGTCTAGATCCCTAGTGTGCTCAACGAGCCTGCATCATCGTTACTCTCCTACATCTCTAACCCCTGTTGGCCAAACAACCATTGTAGTTGGAGGAGAGTGACCCGGTGCTCCACTTCCATAATCTTTAGAGACTCCAACCTCATTATGGCCCTCGTAAGCCTCCTCCCCGCCTCATTCCTGATCTTTAACCATCCTAGAGATGGATGTGCGCATGAAGAACCAGCACTAAACTTATAGACGGGGTGATCTTAGTGGATCCCCGCCTCACTCCTGATCTTGAACCATCCGAGAGATGGATGTGCACACGAAGAACCAACACTAAACTTATAGACGGGTTGAGCTTAGTGGCTTGAGGCAGGTGTCGGTAAGGACATGAAGGCACAGTGGTGTGCTCCTCATTGCTGGCGTGAGGGCCGGAACAAACATAATCGACGGTGCTCAACGAGCCCGCATGACCGTTTCTCTCCTACATCTCAGACCCCTGTTTGTAGAAACCACTTCCATAATCTTTAGAGACTCGGGCCTTTTGATGGGCCTCGTGAGCCTCCTCTCCGACTTGTACCGGATCTTGAACCATCCGATAGTTCCTCCTCAAGCTCGCGAAACTGTAAGCAGCCACCAAATCCCAGAGCAAAAATTTCAAGATGTATTGAACAAATAGGAATTGAAGGAGTTGACGCATGGGTGCTACAGAGTAGTGCATCAACTTTTTTTTCCTCTCAGCATGTTCAAGATCAAACCTGCCAAATCATTTGCGTCAGGTCAAAGGAGAGCTGTCATGTACATAACTGGGCCTAGTTCAATGTAAGAATTTTATGTAAAGAAAGAATCAAACAGCTACAAGAACCAAAAGCATTGATGAGTTTGTACAGAAAAGTCCTTGGCAAATCTTTTTTATGTATCTCATGTTTGGTCTAGAACAAAAAAATGTGGATTGGATCATTTTGACACTATAACATCCTTTAAATTATCATGTTTTCAGTACATTATATTTCAGCACCATCTTTCCTTGGTTCCCTCAGAAACCGAGTATTAAGCACCAAGTCGCTCTCCTTACCTATAGCTATAGGATACCTAGTGAGCATATTCGGTACCTTCAGAACAATCACTTATGCAGACAATTTCATCTTTGGAAGTACAGCCCAAATGCAAATTCCGTAGCTCAGGGAACATTAGACAACACAGTACCAAGTGCAAAAGTAAAGTTTATGAATTCATGCCGACAAGAAAGTGCTTGCAGAATTAAAATAAATTATCGTCCATTTTGCAAGCTCTTATACAATCAGCAGCACGATTAACCTGCATCCTCACAGCCTAAAGCAGAAAGTAGAAAATCAGTTATTAAGTCACCACTAAAATTGGTCCCAAGACAAAAGAGCATTGTTTCCAATGAGAATTGGTGCAGTAAGTGGGCATCTTGCCATGACATACAAGCCACAGGAGTATAATTGGATATCACAAATGTTAAAGCTAGAACTGAGCATAGTATCCCATTTTCAAAGCACAAACTTGTCACGTTCTTTGTTTTTTAAACAATCCATGCAAAGCATCTCTATGAGCAAGAACTATCTTGTGGAACGAAATTTAGGAGGAATGATAAAATCACAATAAATGGCAAGTTCGCACCTCAATGACAATTAACTCAATACAATGTGTAATGGGGAGCTTGGGCAGTGCCACTCCTTGTTCCAGTAAAACCAAATCAAACAACAGAAAATTCTCTATGCAGACACGCAGACAAGCAACATGGACCTCCAAGCACTGTTTGCCCATGTCACCCACCACCTCCTTGTCGTCATCCACAGCTGTGGGAAGCGAATGCGGTGACCTGCAACAATGGATCTTTAGGCCTTTGAGATGAGAACGAACCAGCCCTTACTGGCTACACATATATTATAACCAATGCACCGCCTACTGCACTTCGCCCTCGCCTCCCCACCTAGCCCACTTTCTACAGAGCTCAAGAGAGGAAGAGGAGAAGTAAACTGAGAGATTTACCAAGCCGGCGGCGAAGAAGATGACAAGAGACTCGCAGAAGCAGCTATAGTGACAACGGTGTGGATGAGCTTGAGCAGGGTCAAGACCATATCTCTATATCACCGTATGAAAGTGTCATCAACACATACAACATGTACAGTTTTCAAGAAGGAGAAAAGAGGAGCATAAATCAAGCTTATTTTTCATACACTAACTACTAACTGGTACAACTCTGCATAAAGCAAAACTGGCAGGTCATGTTATTGTAAAAATATAGGGAAATGCACCTGTATAAGTTGCTGGGTAGAGTAGTAGTTTGTTCTCGCCATCAACTCATCAGTCTTGGCCTACATTTCAGCACAATGCTTTAATAATTTACAGAAAATACCCAAGCTTCTCAGCCAATCGATGGTGATATCCTTCCAACGGTTTAAGCTACCATACTTTGCATTTTTGGTGAAAGAGCTATGCGCCCAACCCCGAGTCATATATCATCTAAGTCCAAGTGTCCAACGACAATAGCAAAGCTACGAAGCACACATTCAAAAGGCATGAACAAACATCAACAAGTTACGAAGCAATCTATGAAATTTGATGGACACTTGGACTCCATGGGCAAAACTAAATAACAACAACTAACAAGTTACAAAGCATCAACAAAATATTATGCTTCTCAATGACAATTAAATGCATGGGAACTAAATAATTAAATCAAATCCATTTTCAATGAACCTCTATGATTATTTTCACCTAGCATTAGGTATATATTGACTGGACATGAAGCTTTTCATAACCAGATCACTTGTGTACGATGTTTGCCTTCAGATATGTGCAGAGATATAACTCCAGGTTACAAGATGGGAAGCTAACTATACATTAATCTGTGTATGTATGGCCCACATCTAAATTGTACTTTTAACTTAAACATAACATAGACATAGGTCCTCACGCCGAGCAGCCAACGTCCCAATATACTAACGTATCAAATACTCACCTCAGTTCGACCCACGACGAACAACATGCTCCACTGCAAAGCTGATACACCTACAATTGAAAAAATAGGTTCAAAATCAACCAGTTTATAGTGGCATATGGTTTTCTTGAAACACTTTTAGTGATGCCAAAGTCTCGGTCTCCATCAACGCCAGGAATATCCTGAAAGCTCCGGACATCAATAAAAAATATGCTTGATGATACCAAAATTATACATTCATTGCATGTTTAATTACCTTGAATATAGCTATGACGGCAGAGAACCAACACAGGACAATGTTGCAAACACCAGTCATTTTGTTGCTGCCAAGGGCCTTTTCAGAACATGTCACTGCAAAATGAATCATCAAACACTGATGAAGGAAGCCAAGTAAATAAGTATGAATTTCTAGTGCTACTGAAGATGTGTACTGTGCCGAGTACCTGCATATGTGCAAAGAAAGCCAATTGGACCATGATAGCCCTCACAAATAGGATACAAGATGCAGCGAGGAGTGTGTGTCGTTCCCACCGGAGCATCGGAGCCTGAAAAGGATCAAATATGAGATGAAAATGATCATCACTTGGCGTTTGATGGTTTCATGGAACTTACTTTCCCATTCTCATGATGGTAAGTGCTACTTACCTCAATGGAACACTTCCAAGAAGGAAGCTGATAATTAAAGCACACGTCAGTGGCACCGATCCGAAACAGATTCCAAAGCTAAAGCTCTGAAAACAACAACACTTAAGTATTTAGACTTCAGCCATATTTTCCACACCATAACACCATTATGTTGAACCTAATATACCATGATCAGGAATGTGACCACTAAGAATACTCCAGTTGCTACTGAAAATCGCCTAGCTACCAATGGAAAACCTGGCTTGTTGATCTCCAAAATAGAGTATAATTTATACTAAATGATTGTACAATATAAAGGATTAAGAAGGTGCATTTTTTCAAACCACAAGGAATAAAATACAACCTTTTCAATGTGAATGTCGAACAGCTGATTCAGCCCTACCAGGTAAATCTTCATACATAAAGCAGCAGCCAAAGCGTGCACAGAAAGAGAAAAAATTGAATTTTTTTAAGACGTAACAGTGTAAAATTTCCATACACAAATGGCTAGGTATATTTTTAGTTGCCAAATAATATTACTCGTAAGAGATAAAAATCTATAATAACTCTTAGTATCGTAGTAGTAAAATCATCTAGGCTCTTCATTAACAGGAGAGACACTGAAGTTATCCTATGATCTAACAATACAATAAACACAATAAAGAGCGCATCAAGCAGTGTGCATCAAAACTACATATGTAAATTGGAACAAAAGATGACAAATCTCACAATGCCAAAGATTGTGTGTGGTCTGCAGAACTGATAGAAAGCGTGCAATTTCTTCAAAGCATCTTGGCTGATTTCCTCAAGCCAATTGGCATCAGAACTGGTTTTTTAACTAACATCAACTGTTTTGATCACGAGTAACCTTGCTGCATCCAGCTTGGTGGGCTAGATAATCATCGCTGCACTACCTCATTGTGTTTCTTCTAGGGCTAGTAGCTTGAGAAGTGGCACTGAATTTGAGACTGGCCGTTCAGGACCCGGGTGTCCCTGCACCCTTCTATCTTTACCGTCCGTGTAAGAGCCAGCGCATTGAGATCTGCACCAGGTCCTGAACCGCTGTTTGATTAACAGGTCTATGAAATTGCTAAGCGCAAGAGGCAGGAATTGTTTGAATCGCATGTGAGCCTAGTGTCGCACTGTTCATTTTAGGCAGTATCAGCCGCGTCTGTGAGCGGCAAGTCTACATCAGAATTGTCACATCGTCCTTGTCGCATGTGAGCCAACGAATAAAACACATGCTAGAGTGTGTGTGTGTCTGAAGCAACAAGACTAGAAGAGCAAAGTAAAAAGGCCATTTACTTTTTACTACTTATAGTGGGATCTTCTCTGAGCAATGCATATACACTGTTTACAAAATATTGATCAGGAAATAGATATAGGAGAGGACACTGTTTATGACTTGTCTGGTTCTCACCTCTTTGCTGCTCTACAAGATGGTTTAATAAAGAAATGAGAACCGGCAGTGGTGTGAAACAGCTAGGGACCCATATTGTCTGTGAATTGTCCCTTCAACCTGGGAGACGCGTCACCTCCTGCCAGGCTGATGCTACATCCTACTAGCTGCACCGTTTGTATGGGTAAATAGGCTGCTTAATTAAACCGAGACTGCAAATAGACCACTGCTGGACAGAGAACAGCAAGGGGGTGCCGGGGCTCCCGGGTGCTATCACACCTTTCCGATTTATGCATCACAGTAGTAGCACTGCTGTTTAGAAACAAACCAACAGATGTTAGCATGATGCACGCAGATAAATGAAACATCACATCGAAGAAGATATACTTAACTTTGAAAATGACCTGCAAAAGCTTCCACTGCCTATCGACCTCAGTTTGGCACATCTAGTCAAATATATCTGCTACTCCCTCCGTAACAAATATAAGAGCATTTATATCACTAAAGTAGTAATCTAAATGCTCTTATATTTCTTTACAGATGGAGTAATTTTTTGTTACATAAAGAACAGGCTTGATAACTTCCATTTGTGTAAGAAACCGCACATATTTCAACACATTTATTAGCAGGGAACTCCTTTTTTAATTTGTTGTAACTATTTTCAATTGAAAACAAGAAATGTTCCAATTCCCAAGTAATTTGAGATATGTGGTTGTATAATGTACATACTATCAATCTGGTTGGTAACATGTGAGCTTGAAGTAAATGATCCACATGTGGAGTTTAAATAAATTGTCCATTGGTGTCCTGTAGATGCCAATTTGTAGGGGAATTTTAAGCAGCAACTTTGATAATTGGGTTTTAAACAAAAGACGGTCACCAGAAGAGAATACAACAAGTCCAGCTGAATTAGGCCACATATTAGACATAGCTCTTGGATAAAATTGACACCCACCATTTGATTCAAGTACCAAGTAGAAAGGGCCAATGCATGTCCTGCCATCTCTCTTAACAAGGGTGTACAAACACAATCTTTGATTGGTGGCGCTCCATAGAAGATTACTTTTCTCGTTGCAGCCTGTATATCTAACATGCAGGAATTCAGCTATAGAAGCCCAAATGTAGAAGAAGAAAGCCATGAGTTACTAACTCATATAGCCGAATAATAAAGAATCTCGTCGGAACCGCTGATTTAGAATATAGCCGAATACCATGTAGTTACTAATTCAACATTTCTACAATTACAAAAGCATACAAGTGCACAAACCGATACGATTGAGAATCTGCCTGCAGTTTGTATGATTGCAACAAAATATTCAGCAATGTGATAGACATTTGTACTGCTAAGAAACA
The DNA here is from genome assembly GCF_018294505.1 of Triticum aestivum. NCBI lineage: Eukaryota > Viridiplantae > Streptophyta > Magnoliopsida > Poales > Poaceae > Triticum > Triticum aestivum. The sequence goes on along the minus strand of NC_057812.1, from coordinate 195,485,560 downwards.
TTTTGACAGGGACCAGGCAACACATTTACCGGAAAAGGCGTGGTCCGGGCGGCACCTAGCCGAGAAGGCAGTTGAGGGCGTACACGGATGAGCGGTGCACGAGCCACCCCTTGGTCCGAGCAAGTGAGCCAGCATGCTGCATCAGCGCTGCCATGCCAAGAACCGCTTGCCTGCCCTAGTGCCTTGCATACCAGGCTCAGGAACCGCTCCGGCTCCCGCTCTGACTCGTAGAACCCCCCTCAAGCTCCTATCTTTCTCGAGCAACTCGTCGAAGAATTGGGTCTAGGAAGAAACAGCCTTGTCGACATGTCCATGATGGCCGGCCTCCACCAGCCCTTGATATCACCATTAGTGGAGGAGCCGAAACCTATGTGCCTCCGCTATCAGCTCACGATCTAGGAGAGAGAGCTTGGTGGGGGAGGTGGACCAGGAGGAGAAGAGCGGGCGGAGACTGCCGCGAGAACTGGCCGTCGCGAAGTGGATCCATGGAACGGAGCGGTGGCGGGCTTGGCGGCGTGGTAGGGTTCGGGAGGTTGGGATCGGGAAGGAGGCAGGTTGGCGGCCGGGGCGTGGTTCCCGTCGGTGTGATCTCGAAATAAAAAGACTAATCGGAATAAATATTAGTTTTAGTGCGTACCTCTCATGAGTACATCAACATGATTGTACCATGTTACATGTCGGTGCACTTATATGATGACCTAAAATATAATGGTAGCGGCAAATTAGATCAGTCGGTCGCTCAAAGTTCCTGAAATATAGTTACAACTTTCTGAAATACAACAATTCTAGCCTTTTTGTTCAAGAAATTTCATAGTTGATTCATAGCTTCCTGAACGTGCCCCCCATCCTATGAAGGTGAATAGCGTGTTTATTTCTGATCCAAAAGTGCTCTGAGAATTAACAGATGAACTAATCCTGAACCAAATATAATTCTAAGATTAGTCAGTACAACATAGAGTAGTTAGTACAGCATAGAGTAGTCACATATCTGAACCCATTTCCTCATGATCTGAAATAAAATAAAAGAGCAATACCTTCAGAGCGATTGATTCCTAGTTGTCTAAACTCGGAATCAACTCATGTGCAATTTATGATAGAGGCAGTACAAGCATGTATCCTTATCCTGCTATATAACTGCAGTACGGTTAAAAAGAAAAGAATTTGTCCCAAATAATCCAAGTAATTCGACTGCAAGATGAAGGTGCATACAACATTCAGTTCTGCTAGTGGTCTTCCACACATATTTTTTTTGTTCTTGAAGCAAGGCGGAACTGAAGAAGTGATGGAGGCTGGGACCCCGGGACACGCACTTGAGCCATGGATTTCGTAGAGCCGAGAAGTGCTGCCACATCTCGGACCCATCAGCTCAAAACGAAATCTAGAAGAAGCATAGGGGGAAAATTATAGTACCTGTGTGTACGTGGGATCAATCCACGGTTCCTATGCCCGCAGCCAATTCCCACCAATTGCAGCTCTCATGCCGGTACGCCCGAGCATACTCCCGCTACAGCAAGCGTCGGCGCCAGTCGAGCTCTCCGGCGAGCAGGGCCTTCTCCGTCGCCTTTTTTTTTCTTCATTCCTCCTGCTGCTCCTCCCTGACCTCCCCCTCGTCTCGTTTTCTCTGCATAGGAAGCCATGGCGCCGTCCGAGTTGCAGCTTCGCCGCCGTCCCAAACCGCCGCCGCCGCGCGCCTACAAGTCTCCCCATCGACCGGTTCCAGCCCTCCGTCGCCAGAACATGCGGCTCGGAGTTCGTCGCCGCCGATCGAGCTCTCCGGCGAGCAGGGCCTTCTCCGCCGCCTTCTTTTCCTTCACTCCTCCTGCTGCTCCTCCCTGACCTCCCCCTCATCTTGTTTTCTCTGCACAAGGAGCCATGGCACCGCCCAAGTTGCAGCTTCAAGTTGTAGCGAGACGATCGATGGCTCCCGTTCAGGTAGCGCAGGGATCGGCGGCGGCTTCATGTGCGAGGACGGCGGCAAATGGATGGGTCTGCGGCGGCTTGATGTGCGAGGGCGGCGGCGGAGGGATGCGAGTGCGAGGGCGGCGGCGATGGGATATGGTGTGGCGTCGCTCGAGGGTACCCTGCAGGCTTCGCTCGTTGGCACTACGAGGGAGCGATTTTTTTCGTTGGATTTTTCTTGCGAGGGTAGTACGTCGAGGCATCACTCCTTCGTAACGTGGGTTGGTTTTCTTCCGTGCGAGGGGATACCTGGGAGGTGGGAGTAGGAACGAAAATAAATCAGAAGAAGGCAAAACTACCAAGTCCTATATTAGGAATAGAGATTGTCCGTAATTATACGTCGAGGAACAAAAGCAGATTTAGTTGAGGATGCCTTTCAACCGGTTAGTCATCTCGGAGAGGAAAAAAAGTGTTGCCTTAAGAGACGGTGGTTTGTTTTCAGAAGTGAAAACCCTTGTCTGGCCTTCAATAGATGGACTAATTTTTGGATCCCTGGTATTATTATAGCTACCACATCCTTTTTCAAGAAATCTGTTTATTATTTTGTTCCCCCGTTGAACTCCATTTGCTTCGTATTGACGCATTCGGCCAGGAACGGTTTAACTAAAGGAAAATGCAGCCAACAGAAATGTAGGCATCAGCTGCGCGTGCATCAACGGCGACTTAAACCGAACCACGGTTCACAGATGCATGTCAAATCATACACAGTAGTACCACACCACAAAGTATGCACCGACACAAAGTATGCACGCGCGCGGCCTGGGCCAAGCTAGCTCTGCTCGCCGCCGTTGGCATGGGACGACGCCCTCGGCGACCGGAGCCGCTGGAAGACGGCCCTCTGCCGCAGGTTCTCGCGCAGGCGCTGTGCGTCGAGGAGCCGGTCTGGCACGACGCGGCAGAGGCGCCACTGCAGTCGGTGTCCCAGATTGGGCATGCAGAGCGGGCCGTGCCCGATCCAGCGCGTCGCCGCGCGCGCGTACTCCTCCGACGTCGGCACGAGCAGCCGCTGCAGCAAGCCTCGGCCCCGCTTGCCGGACCCCGCGACTACCGACGTCATCTTCGTCTGCACCAACAGCGGGGCCTGCAGTTGTTGCACCACACACCATGATAATGATTAGCACCGTTTATTTGGCCTCAAAGGTATCTACAAGTTACAAGTTATGTACCGTTTTAGATATCTTATAGTACATGGAGGGAAACACAGAGTACCCCCCGTGTCATCCTCCCCCTAGGGCGACTCAGGCGGCCAGAAACCTAGCCGCCGCCGCCGCAAACTCCCTCCTCTCCTTCCTCCTCCGCCGCCGGAAGACGCCGCTGGGCTAAGCCCGGGGGCCGACGGCTGTGGCGGGGGATCTCCTCTCTCATGCGTCTTCGGGGTGCGGCGGACCCCAAGGTGTGTGGTGGCGCGATCGATCTGGGATCTGCTGCGCGGCGGCAGGCCGGCCCGTCCTCAGACGGCGACGGCTTGGCGCGGCGGAGGCCAGGGCTGCGGGCGCTGCGGATGGCCCTTCGGGCGGAGGCGGCGGCTGCGGTTGGCGCCGGCCAGTTAGGCTGCGGTGGCGTGCATGCTTGTCTTCACATCGGCGACGGCAGTGTGGAGGGCCTGGTGGTCTCGTCGATGGCACCTCCGATCAGATCTGTTCTGACCGGTGCAACCAGCGGTGGTGGTCATCTCTTCCATCAGAGGTGGTCGGCCTGAGGCTGGGTGTTCGGATCTCGGGATCCGTCATCTGGCACCAACTGCGAGTCGGGGAGACGTAGTTGCCGGTGAAAACCGAGCCGGCGGCGGGCGATGGCGGCATTCCACGTTGTTACCTTGATGAAGGCATCGTCATGTGACTTTCGTCGACCCACTCGTATTGCTCCGGGGGAAACCCTAGGATCTGGTGTTCCAGACCGAACGATGGCGGCACTGCGGTGTCGTTTCTCTCTTGGGAGTGTCGTTTTGTGAAGCAGCGCTGGAAGTCAGAGGCAGGAGGTGTAGCGGCTTCGTCTTGCACGGAGCTTCGGTGGAGATGTCAAGTCATGCATGACCGACAGGTGATACGCTTGGTCATGCCTGGTCGGCAGGTGTTACGCACGGTAGGTCCTCCACGGGCTTCAAGTTGTGTCGGCTGGTGGTACGTGGCAACATGGCGCTGAAGTGTATCAGTGGCGACCGCGTCGTGTACAGCTGTTTGCACGCAGGGAGGAGGTGTCGTTGGGCGCCGTGGTGGCGTCGACGATAGCTGGACCGAGCAAGGTTGATGCATCAGTACAACTCTGAAGATGGAGCGATGGCAGTTGGCGGTGACGGCCTCTGAGAGCACGCCGGACCAGTGTGTGCCCCAGACCCGGCAAGTGGCTAGGTTGGGGTCTCAGGTCCTAAATGTTAGGCTTAGCTGCGATGTCTATTTGGTATTAGACCCAGGCTATCTGCGCCCCTTTATTAACTGGATAGGTATAGCGACAGTTCGTTGTTTAGACAGCGGCTTTAATTTTACTGTTGTATGACTTTATAAGGTCTTGTGAAAATAATTAATAAAGTAACTGTATGCATAGTCCAGATGCAGAAACCGGGGGTCATCCTCTTTTTTAAAAAAAGATCGAGAGTTTGTGTAGGATGCAACTCGGTGGACCATGTTTCAACCAACTTTCTGACGACCGATAACTGGGTGGACCATGTTTCAACTAACTCTCTGACGACCGATAGCTCGGTGGAGCATGTTTCAACTACCTCCATCTCCCTGTCAACTTTTTAGAAAAAACTAACTCGAATTTCGGCGGTTCTTCCATGTTTGTAATCAACTCGGCCTTCTCAAAGGTTAACCCGTCAGTGTGCAGAGCTTTAGACTCTGGCATTTCCGTGCTGAACACATGGCCCTTAATATATTACCCATGATCTCCAGTAAGATGCATGGGATCATGGGGCTGTGCAGACCGTAAACTAATCCAGCGAGTAAACCAAACTCTGTTGATCTGGAATCTATGTGTGCAGACCGCAAACTGAATCACTGACTATGTATGGATGAATCAGTTTTTTTCTTTCTTTCTCGAGGACGGTGCGGTCGATCACATGCGGGGTCTGCACTCTGCACCTGCGGTAGGATGGCTTCTGGTTAGGGCCTGTTTGGTTTCAATAAGTCACCCGACTTATAAGTCAGGTGACTTATAAGTTACGCCTGTTTAGTTGTTGCCTGATTTATAAGTCACCTGACACACTTTTCCACACCAATCAACATCATGCAGGTGATGGGACCCACGTAAAAGGGGGTGACTTATAAATTTTAAGTTGGGGTGGAGCAACTTATGACTTATAAGTTGGGGTGACTTATAAGTCGGGTCTGTTTGGCAAAATAAATCATTTTTTTCACTTTTCGACTTATAAGTTGATGACTTATTTAGAACCAAACAGACCTTTATTTTTCATATGCTCTGGCTGCAGAAAGACGATCAAGCTTATTTGGTCTCAGCAGCATTCTCTGTACTCACAGACTAAAATCAGTGACCGCCC